>NC_092829.1:51192261-51522618 GCF_039878825.1 Excalfactoria chinensis
TAGCTTTATTCTTAACTGACTTTCAGTCACAATGAGGGTGATCATCTCTGAAGCTTCTGCAGATGCTGAGGCTAGACTAACAGGGCAGCAGTTTACTGGGACTTCTCTCATGCCCCTTTTTGCATTTTGGGTCGAATGCTGGCTAGCTTCCACTCAGCAGAGACCCCCAAGGCCTTTGGTCAGTTGCTGAGAGGGGTCCAGCTGTAGTGTTTGTTTAACTCACTCTGGGTGAATCCTGTCAGGCCCCATGGACTTCTGTTGAGCTGGTACATTGGTCCCTTGAAATTTCAGTGACCATGGATGGGAAAGTCACTGCTTCCCTAATTACGGTCTTCTATTTCTGAGGACTGGGCAGCTCAAGATCTATCATTATTGAAGACTGAGGTAAAAAAAAAAAGGCATTGAATGCCTCTGTCCTTTCCTCAGCCTTCCTTGTTAGATGGCCATCTACCTACCCTTCAGTTTATATCAGAATTCATAATAAAAGTAACTAATATAAGAATTTAGTGTATGTAAGAACATTTGTTTTAAATGTTGTAGGTTACAGTAAGAGTTTATATGCCAAAGGCATGGTTTGATTGTTGTAGATAAACTTGCACCTTCTTCATATATAACTGCAGCTTGTAAAAGTGTTCTTGCTCAAATAGTACTGCTCACTTACATTCTCTGCAGTAACCTCATGTCCACAGAGCTAATACTTTAACTAATTTTCACCGTTAATTATTAAACCTTCACGCTTGGAAGACAGTTACTAAAGGAGCAAAAAGAGGTTTTTCTTTTATTTGAGTACTGCTTAAAACCATGCTGCTTCTAGCTGTAGGGAAAAAGCTGTTCTTACTGATCTCTAGCATCTCTTTCAATCCATCTGCTCAAATTCTGCATTCATACCATTCATACAAGACTAGTTGATGTTCTGTCTTGCAACTGCTTGCAAGTTGTATTAGAGAAAAAGAATGAACAGGGAGGTGCTCAAAGCCTTTCTGTAAGGAGAGCGTAAAACTGCTCATGCCTATGTTAGTCTTCCTTAGTTCTTACTTGGGGGTGCTGCCTTTGAGACATCTGCATAAGAAATGTTACTGTCCCTTGTTCTCCCCCTCCTTGTTTCAAGTTTGTGGAGGGGAGGTACAGTGAAACAGTGGGCCTTGCACTGAAATTAGCTTCAGTGCTTATGGTGCGTGCTGCCCACAATTAAATGGTTATAATTCTTGTACCTTTGCAGGTATTCTTTTCAGTGGCAGAGGTAGCACTCTAATATGCTAATGCTTTGCCTGTTTTATTGTCTACCTGATCTAGTTGTGAATTTGAAAATTGGGGTGTAGATCAGAAACAGAGTGGCTAGAGGAAACATGTAGGTAAAAACCCCAGAGCTGACTGACTTTCAGTCTTAAAATACTGGCAATTGCTGAAGGTGTACAGTGTGCTACAGAACGTTCTATCTTCTCTAATCGAATATGATTTTGTAGCTCTGTGACGGTCTTTAAGCATCTGCTGCTGCGTATTGTTGAAGTTCTAGAATGCTTCTCTGTGTGCTGATGCCTTTGGGGGTTAGAAGCTATGAGGTAACAATGTGAATTGTTTCTGCTAAAAGTGCTTAACTGCGCATGTGAAGCTAATGCTTTGTGTATGTTCTTTTATCCAGACCAGCATGTTTTGGAAATTTGATCTCCATTCGTCATCCCACATAGATACACTTCTAGAGAGAGAAGATGTGACACTGAAGGAGTTGATGGATGAAGAGGACGTCCTGCAGGAATGCAAGGCTCAGAATCGCAAACTTATTGAGTTTCTGTTGAAGTCAGAATGCTTGGAAGACTTGGTTTCATTCATCATCGAAGAACCACCTCAAGACATGGATGAAAAAATACGATACAAGTAGGTGAATTTCTAGGGGGTTGAGGGACTTGGGAATGTAGAAAGAGAGGTGACATACTTCAGTGTTAATCTGGTAGTATATGTGCATTTCTGCACGGTGTTCTTTAATACAGTGTTGTTTGAGCTCATTTTCAAGTGGCTTGTGGAACTTTTATTTAAGTCATTCTAATGTTTGCATGTTTTCTGAGCAGGAACCCCTCAAACAGGTGCTGCCCAAAAGAAATGCTAAATGAAATAATCAGAACTTAGATGAAAAAGCTTTCGTTTCTTTTTATGCGATGAGAGGTAGTTGAGTGAAAACCTGTATTTGCATAATTTAGTTCGGTGCTTAGCCTTGCTATATTAATGCTTAGTAAGCTGTTTTGGGGATGCATTTTAGAAAGTCTGCAGCACTCTTTGGAAGAATTTGCCAGCCACTTAATTGCGAGTGTTTTCCTTTGCAGAGCTAGAACTGTTAGAACTGAGCATGGCCATGACTCTTGCTGGTTTGTTGAGAAGGTTCAAACTCAACACTCAATCTAGCAATTTATATTAAAGCTTTTCTGCCGATTTTGGCCTCTTTTAGGGTTGTCTGTGCAGAAGGCTGCCCTTTCTTAAAATAGAAGGCAAAGTATAATGTGAAATAGAGTAATCTCTTAGTTGCAGCACTTCTCTTTCTGACAAACCAAACCTCCTGTATTTCTAGCTGACTTTGAAATAGCAGATATCTTATGTTTATAAGCTCTACTTTGGTCGTGCCATTGTAACTATCTTTGGTATGAGCGGAGGCCAGAAGTGCAGTTCAGGATACTGAGTAATTAAGCTAAGAGACCATCAAACCCAGTATTTTCCTGTATTTGACAGTGCTAACTAGTTTTACAGGCTTTATCAGACACAAGGTAGTTTAGTGAGCCTCCACAGTTGCAATAGGTGTAGAGAGATTAATCCTGAAACTTTTGGCTTTGACTTTTGTAGCATAAGCCTCGTTACTAGAAAGGGGCAAACCCACTGCTCCCTCCCAGCTATCAGTCTGCTGTTATCAGCCTACTTAATTTCTTGGCAGCTAGGGTTTCCTCTTCAAAAAAAAAAAGAGGAGGAAAAAACTGAAATCTTAGTATTTGAACAGGTTAATTAGCAGAAGATTTTACAATAAAAGTATGCCTTTTCCCCACTTCCCTGTTGCAAGTGAAGGTCATAACAGTCCATTTTCTAAATGAAAGAACACAGTGTGTAGCTGAATGTACAGTTATGTTACCTTGCAGTCATTGGCTTTTTTGTAATTAGTGCAGAGTGATCATGCTTGAAAACTTGGTCTTATTAGAAGCCTTGTTAGGTTCTGTTTGGATATGTATTTCTTTGAAGTATGAATGGCTGATGGATTATATACACGTTTCTTACCTTTTTTGCAGATATCCAAACATATCCTGTGAGCTGCTTACTTCAGATGTCTCACAGATCAATGATAGGCTGGGAGAAGAAGAATCTTTACTTATGAAACTGTACAGCTTCCTCTTAAATGAATCTCCTCTCAACCCTTTACTCGCCAGTTTCTTCAGCAAGGTGCTAAGTATTCTCATAAGCAGAAAACCAGAACAGGTAAATGCTTAAAAACTTGTAAGGTTTCGCTGTTGAGGTTTTACTGTGTCCCACTTCGCTTCCTGAGCCAGGTGTGGGGGAATCTCATACAAAAAAAAGCTAGTCTTGAAAGGAGGCCCAAGGTGTGCATGTAGATAGATCTATCTTGCACCTCTGTTACTCCTCGGGGTGTGGGTGTGTGTGTGTGTCTTTTTATCTTGTCTTGTAGTACTAGCTTTAGGACTTGGAAGTGTTTAAGTAGTCATTTATTGTTTCATTTTAGTAAGTGAGAGGAACTAAAACTAGTCAGTGTAAGTTGCCATATAAAATACAGAAAAGCAACTGTAAGCTTCTTCCTTCTTCATTTCTAGATTGTGGATTTTTTAAAGAAGAAACATGATTTTGTAGACCTCGTTATAAAGCACATAGGGACCTCTGCTATCATGGACTTGCTGCTCAGGCTACTGACTTGCATAGAACCTCCACAGCCCAGGCAAGAAGTGTTGAATGTGAGTAAAACTTGCCATAATTTTTACCTGACTTCTGAACTGTCAAAAAAATACTTTATAACCAGTTTTGACCACTTATACCATTCTTGACCCATGACACCCTGCTGGGCATTTTGGGAAGAGATTATCAAAGGTTGTGGGGCTTTTTGTTCTTAATTTTGTTTTTAACATGTGTTCATGAGCTCTTAATTTTGCTTCTGTCCTTTTTCTCTGAAGTGGTGTTAATCCTTGTTTAGAAACATCAACAGAATTACTCAGGGCACTTTTCAGACTACTTTTAGTTCTCTAGATTAAATTCATTCGCTTGGACAACATTCTTACCCATGTCCACAAATGCTTTTACAGTGGCTAAATGAAGAGAGGATTATCCAGCGGCTTGTAGAAATTGTACATCCATCTCAAGATGAAGATGTAAGTATTGGTCTGGTGTTCTTTCGATTACTGTGCAGTAGTGTGAGAACTCTTCTAGTTGGACTGCTTTCTGCCTGTTTATTTTCAGCAAGCTAATTCCAGTATTTAATAGTGTAGTAGTTGGTACTTGGGAAGGGCTTGCTTTTGTTCTCTCTTTCTTTGGGATTTGCAGAGTGTATTGGATCCAGGTCAAAGCATAGCATAGACTAAACATTATTCTGAGTATTCAGCTCGAATATTCTTCTGTTGTAATACTGAAAATACTTTCAGTACCAAAAGTTTTTGGGTTGTTAAGGCTTAGATATGGCCTAGTATAGTTGTCTAAAGTGTTTTGTGGTAGAAAAGACTGTCAATTTTGCAGCTTATTTTAATGAGGAATTCTACTCCACCATGTTATTAATCTAATGATGCTGTGTTTTTCTGTTCCAGAGACA
Organism: Excalfactoria chinensis; assembly: GCF_039878825.1. Taxonomy (NCBI): domain Eukaryota; kingdom Metazoa; phylum Chordata; class Aves; order Galliformes; family Phasianidae; genus Excalfactoria; species Excalfactoria chinensis. The sequence continues at coordinate 51,197,042 of NC_092829.1, forward strand.
TTCAAATGCATCACAGTCGCTCTGTGAAATTATTCGTTTAAGCAGAGATCAGATGTTACAAGTACAGAACAGTTCAGAACCAGATCCCCTGCTGGCAAGTCTAGAGAAGTAAGCTGGGTTGCCCAATTTCTGATATTTTGTTTCAGTTAATCAGAGCAGTATTTAGCATTTGTCCTTTAAAACCTTTGGAATTGCAAGCTCCACTTTCCTGAAGACTTCTGACTGCTTGTTGTTATCTGTATAATTTAAAATAGCTTTGCAAATAAGCACAGCTCGCCTGGATGTATTCCCTGATGGCTTCTCTTAACATTTTGTCCCATTCTTGTACCTTGCTTCTGACTAAGGAATGTTAGATTAAAATGTTTCCTGCTCTGTCAAAGTTAATGGGATCAGGCGTGTGGAGGTCAGCTTGATACTGTGCAGAAGAGAGTATACATTGCAAGCTTTGGCTTTGATCTGTTAATTTTAAGCTAATCTAAGTGTTTGATTGTACTTGAGAAGATTTTTGTTTATCACCTTCTTTGGTTTGCTGGTTCTAGCGTTAGATTTGTGGCTGTGTGACGTGGTCAAAGTGGTCTTTTAGTCTGCCTGCAAACTATCCTTTTCTGTCATATTGATTGTCAGATTTAATACCAAACAAGATCAGGAGGAGTGGCAAAATCTTATTGCAGTGGTGATGATGGGAGTGACTGTGGTAATGACAACTAATAACTTGAAATAATACTTCACTTTATCCTGTTCATTAATTTGATGTGTACAAACAGTAACTAGTTGTCTTTAACAACTGTATCGTAAAGAACTGTTGTGTCTGATGGCAGTTCTTTGTTTTCAGACGAGAAATCATCGAGCAGCTGCTGTCTAATATTTTTCATAAAGAGAAGAATGAATCTGCAATAGTCAGTGCAATCCAAATATTACTGACCTTACTTGAGACAAGACGACAGACGTAAGTGTTCTTATTACTTATGCCCGCTTACTTTAAATCAACTGCTGAAATGCCTTCCGTGTCCTTGACTGAAATGTTTTAGTGGTCCATCACAGCTGACGTGAAACAGTGAACCATGTGTAGTAATGCCATTATCGATCAGTTCCCCAAATGACTGATTTTCCTGCAGGATTTTTTCTTGGAACTTGCCACTTGATAGATCAGACTCATTTCCTTTCATCTTCCTAGGAATGAGGAATGGAGCACCTATGTACAGTGTAGCAATTGGCTATTAACTTCCAACAAAAAAAAGTTATTTGGAACTCTTACAACTTCACTTTGAGAAGCTAGCAAACAGAGGTTTGACTGTTCAATTGCAAGTGATGCTCTTCCTCACTGAAGAGGGAATGTAGCAGCTGTAATTTTCTATCAATAGCTGAAAGCCATGCTGGAGATTTCAAATGTGATAAACCTAGATACATTAGGTCTAGTGTTTGGAAGAGTCTTGCTCTGCCATAAGTTTATGCTTGGTTTTTATATTTGTAACATGATGTTTTTGCTCTCCTCTTTATTCTGTTTATGTCTTCAAAATAGTGACGCTCAAAATTATGCCTTAGTGTTGTTTTAGAACTAGTTTTGGTATTGATAATCAGACTTGGCTTGTGTGCTTTAGATTTGAAGGCCATATAGAGATCTGTCCTCCAGGCATGAGCAATTCAACGTATTCTGTCAATAAAAGTGTTCTAGAAGCCATAAAAGCACGACTTTCATCCTTCCATGAACTCCTACTTGAGCCTCCAAAAGTAAGTGAAACCTTATATTGTCAAAGAATTTGAAGCAAGACTGTCACCGCATGATTGTATTTCAGTTGGGTTTCAAGAACAAGGCCTAGTTTGTCTGACAACTTCCAGGCAAGAGCCCAGGTTCCTTCCCTGCCTCTTGTGACCTGTTCTATTCATTATATTTGTCTCTGAGCCAATGTTTTTTGCTAATTGGTACACTTTTCCAACTTAAACTCTTCAGCTGGCAAGTAGCCTTGAAGATTACTTCCTTCTGAAAGCAAGGAAATAAGATTTTTCTTTCTATTTTTGGCGGTCAGTACTGTTTTCTGCTCCTAAATCCTATTTGAATAGGAAACAAGGATTCTGGCTGCCTTGGTAGTTTGGAACTTGTGTGGGCCTCATGTTGGCGATGCAGAGTTCTTCCAGACTTGTCCAGGACCGAGAGTAGACCAGCTCTACAGCATGTACCACAAGCTCCAAGCATACTAAATGTTTCTTTGTTCAACTGTTTGGGTTTTTTTTGTTTGTTTGTTTTTAAATAATCAATATATCCATGTCATGTTATTGCTAAAGATAAATACAACCAGCTGTTCGAATAGCTATTTTATCTATGGCTGGGGTTTTTTTGTGTTTTTTTTTCCCCTCCATATAATTACCACCAGTATTTCAGTTGGAGCATGGCTCAGGTCAGGGTGCTGCAGTCTGTATATTATGTGATAACAGGTCTGATCTGGCAGCCAGCTAAAACTTTGGTGTAAAAGCTATGGCACATATTGTGAAACGAAGACCTCCTTGGAAGGAGGTTCTTGCTGATAGATGTGAATGAAATCAGGGTTGCTGAGCCATAATGTGTGTTTGGAGATTGTCCACCTAGCTGTTTACAAGTACTGTAGTAACACAGGCTGTAGCTGTGTATGTGGATTAATGTGTGAGAAGCCTAAATATTTGCTCATCCTTTTTGTGGAATGCATCTGTTCTGATATTCTGCAGCTACCAAACAATTTCAAGTGTCTTTGGTTTTGTGTGGCTGTTTTCCATGTTAAAATAAGCTTTAGTTTTCAGGATTGAAAGCTGCTTTTCTGCAGGTTTTGTGCATAGCAGTAATGAGCTGTTTAGCTCTTATTTTTCTACTGTTTTTTAATGTGAAATATTAATGATTGTGCCTTTTTAAATTTTTTTTCCAGAAAAGTGTCATGAAGACAACATGGGGTGTATTGGATCCACCTGTGGGGAACACACGCTTAAATGTGATTAGATTAATATCTAGTCTTCTACAGACAAATACAAGCAGCGTGAATCAGGAGCTTATAGAACTAAACAGCATAGGAGTTATACTGGTAAGAACTTCATGCTGCCTTACTTTTGCGAATTGCTAACAAGGACATTGCTAATCTTTGTTGATGCAGATATAATACGATCTCCAGCTTTTTGACTTGTGTTGTAGCTTCTCTTGCATTGACAACATTTCAGTGTTAAATTCATTTATTTGAAGTTAGCATTTTCTTTCCTCTGATCACTCCTAGGCATCTTTGCACCTTCATAAATCTGAATGATTCTCTTAGACCAGTTTTCTTAAGCTTATTTTTTCATCTGCATGTGCTTGAGTTTAGTATCAGAATATGACATGAAAGCTTCTGATTCGAATCAGGTAGTTACAAAGTTGAAAATACTAATATTTTTCAGACCCAGACTGATTTAATCTAAAATCTTTCCTTCAACTAAAGTAGCTGTAGTTATGTCTTCTCAGTGTCTTCATCTGCAGTTCTCTGTCCAGCCTGGATTTGCAGACAGGTGTTAATAGGTATAGAAATAGTTAACTTCATTCTAACGTGAATTCCCATTATCTAAGGGAATACATGTGCTGTGAATGTTAGATTGTTCTTATAAGTAGGCTTAGGGAAAAAGGCACAACTGAATTCAGTGAGTTTGAACATGCTTTTCAGTTGCAGATTTCTTATAAGAAAAGCAGTGGTACCTGCCTTGAATTTCAGTGCTTCATGGTGTTTGCTGAAACAACACATACTTGGCTGTGTAGACTTTATTAGAAACAGTAATAGTTCACATCAGTGGCTTAGCTTTAGGCAAGGGTGTCATTAGTTTAGGAGGGCTGAAGTAGAACTGTTAGGTTCTCTAGATGTAGCTTGAATGAGACTTGAATTGTTATTTAATGCTCCTTCCATCACTGCATGTATTACTAATCCTGTTTTCCAGGGACAGCAGTCATTTGAGTTTTGTAGTAAGGAATAGTCTAAAATAACTGGACAGAAAGTTTGGAAAAAAGAAGAAAGTAAAATCTGATGCTTAAAAGGAGATCTGTGATGAAGTAGGAACACGACTAGATGAACACAGCTCACAATCTGTCAACCTCAGTATTTGTCTCATGTAAAGCATTAAATAGTCTCAAGCTGCACTTGGATTATCTGAGATAGCTTTCTGTAAGAGAAGAATAAAACTATTGTAGATGGTCGGTTCAAAGCAGTTAGATGCAATTTCTTGTAAAGCCTCTCAGTAAGGGCAGAAGCTTGTCACAGAAGGATATTGTAGGCGCTAAAAGGCTGTGGTGAACTCAGAAAAGAAATTTGTTCAGGGCTAAGGAGGTCATAAATAGCATTACTTTTTCAGGGCTGCTGCTGGCAGGAAGAATTTAATGGGGAGTATAATTCCAGCTTTCTTTGTCTAAAGTGCACTATTGGTTACTCCCAGGATAACTCTTGCTGAGTATTTATTCTCATCCATCATGATAGTCCTTAATGCTCTGATAACAGTAAGCTAAAGAAATAACTTTTGCTTGCACAGTAATAGTTATTGCAGAACTTGAAGAACTTGCTTGTGTTGCTGTTGAAATTACGTGCTGGAATAAGTCTTATGTTTGAAGAGAACCTGGTTTCTATAAACCCTCTTGAATTTGTTTTTCAGGACATGTTCTTTAAGTATACGTGGAATAACTTTTTGCATACTCAAGTAGAAATTTGTATTGCGTTGATTCTTGCAAGTCCTCTTGAAAGCACAGAAAATGGCACAATTACAGATCAGGATTCCACTGGGGACAATCTTCTACTGAAACATGTAAGTCGTGCTTTGGAAGGAGTTTCTCAAATATTTCTACCCCCATGGTAAGGTAGCAGTTACTCTTACATAAAACATAGCCCAGATTTACTTCATGTAGAATTTAGAGTTCTTGGTTTTGTGTTTTCTTAGCATGTCAGTTCTGGTTGCTATACCTGAGAGTGCCACAAAGTGGGTTTTTGCTGCCTGAAGAGTAAGTGTGTGTGTACGACTGCAAGGGCTCCCTTTTAATTGAAGTTTCTCTTACTGTTAAGAATTAGAATTGCAATCTCAGTGTCTGTCCACTAGTACAATGCAGCAGCAGCCATCAAAGAGAAGTAGCTTCAGCCTTCAGGTTTCCAGCTGGGATCTGGCTGCTGCTTCTGAGCACTGAGATCCTTAATCTGAGTATCTATCCAGAACCTGAAACTAGTTGCTTTGTAAGACATGGGGATTTTTCTTTAAGTCATCCCTGAAATGCATAATGTTGTTCCACTTAACTTTACAGCTATTAAGTATATTTTACATTTTATTCCATAGCTCTTCCTTAAGTGCCAACTAATAGAACGAATACTTGAAGCATGGGACATGAATGAGAAGAAACAGTGAGTAATTGTTTTTTTCATTTCCTTTAATTTTCTAAACACAATTTTAATTATGAAATGTATGTATGACCAATTCAGACTGAGCTGACCAACAAATATTCTTGCTTAAGATGTTTGAAAGACAAATACATTGCTTTCCTTGAAGTATGCAGTGCATTAAATATTTATTTAGAAGTACAGTTTGCTTGATAGTAAATGTTTTAGAAACAGATAATATTTGGATTAAAGCTTTCACACGTACTGAATTCTCTTTCAGAATCCTTCAGTTTTCTAGTAATGCCTGAAGTTTAGACCATCTTTTGGTAGCATTTGAATACTTTTTCCCTTTGCTACATAGGAGTAGAACTAAGTCTTTAACTCCTATACTGCGTAAAACATTACAACAGCCTGTTGAGTCTACCAGTCTTCAATTACAGAAACATAGTTCAAAGTTTTAAAGGAATGGGGGGACAAAACATGCTTTGCTCCAGTAAGCAATTAATGAACAGATCAAAGCATAATATGTTCTGGGGAGCAACAGACTCATAAGTAGCAGAAGTGAAGATCTCAGCAATGGGGAATACCTTCTGGAATTGTGTGATTGTGAAAAGGATGGAAGTTTCAGATAGCCAGCTGTCTGAAACTGAGTTCATATCATGAGGAAAAGCTTCCAGTCTTTACCTGAAGTGGTATAATGGTGCTCTGAAGGCTCATGTGTTTGGCTTGGGAGACTTCTGAACAGTGAATATTAGAGCTAACTTGTGAAATTACTGAGTTAGCTGACTGGGATACTATTGCTGGTTTATTATTTGAGAAACAGTACTCTTCCCTGAAATACTCTTGTTCCTATCTGGAGTGAATCAGAAAATACGTGACTAGTGCAGCTGACCTAAAAATAAGGATGCTGAAATATCTGAAGAGTGTTATGGAGGAAAGAGAGGCAGTTAATAGGGACTGTGGCTTAGTTAGATCAGGCTGTCCCACCTATCTTTTATTATGTCATCATTATCTCCTGAGGTTATAAGAGAACTACTAACCTAGATTACGAGCAAGTAGATTCTCGCTTCTATACATGCAACCTAAAACTATTCTTTGGTTGGATTTTCTGGATTTTTAATGCCTGCCATGTGGGAGGGTTGATTACCAATTTGTTATTGTATGTTTGTGGTATTACTGGGAAAACTGTTGGTATAAATATTGGATTCTTCTTCTGTCTGGAAAAAATTGATTTGCTCTTTGTTTTGGTTTCTGTGGAAATAAATAGGAAGCATTACTTTCAGAGCAACCTACATAATATCCCAACAGATAATGCCCCAGAGTGCTCAGTGTATAGAAGTGCTGAAAAATATTCTCAGCAACAGTGTTTTTTTGAATGTTACAGATGTGTTGACAGTTCTATCTTCATCTTGGTAACACAGCACGTTCTTTTTTTCCCCACACACAAACGTGAAAACAGGAATGATCTGCTCAGATGCTCTATGCTTCCTTCTTGGTAGTTACAGCCCTGTTAGTCTTCTGGATGGCTCAGTGTAGTCTAAACACTTGTATTTTGAGTATTTTTGTGTACCTCTAGTTTTAGGATACTGCTCTTATGCTTTAAGAACTGGGAGGTTAGCTTGTCTGTCTTGCATAGATTCTTAACTCTGTAGAATATTTTGTAACAAAATACAATAGCGGAGTTGCTCAGAGTGCATGCAGTTACATTTCTTTGGTCTCTTGCAGGGCTGAAGGAGGAAGACGGCATGGCTATATGGGTCATCTGACAAGGATAGCAAACTGTATTGTGCATAGTACTGATAAGGGCCCTAACAGCACACTAGTCCAACAGCTTATTAAAGGTAACGTTAATGCTCTTTACATTTCTGTTTGTGACTTTCAGCATCACGTTTTTAGGAAATCAATCAAATTTAAATTAGAAGGCAGATTTTAGATTTAAAAAAAAAAAAAGTATTTCTAACACATTCAGCTTAAAACCATTCCTCCTTAAACAGATGTTGAATTCTCTTTCAAACTTACCTGAACGGTATCGAAGCTCCTTGAAGTAAATGCAAAGAGACGCTGGCCTGCCTCGCTAAGACTTTTTTGCTATAGATGAAGTAATCCACATGGATTTAGTATTTGTATGTTGTTTGCAGTATTTCTGATTGCTTTGATTTATAAGAGAAGAAGAACAACTAAAAATGGTGATGCTTTACTGTTGGTTGTATTACATTGTTTTTCTCTTTCCTATCCTAGAGCTTCCAGAGGAGGTCAGAGAGCGGTGGGAAACATTCTGTACAAGCTCTTTAGGAGAAACTAACAAAAAGAATACAGTGGATCTGGTAAGTGGTGTCAGATAACATTAGAAAACTTCTGCTGTTTGCTTCAGCCCCATTGTTGTATTTTCTTGTCATCAGTACAGTCAGTCTTTCCTGCTGCCATGCTACTGAGGTAGCTTGTGTGAAATGAAGTGCTTCCAGTCTGCAAATCGTATTGCAGGGCTGGATGGTAGATGTGTAAGAATAAAGCACTCCAGGTCGTGTGGCTTTTAAATAAATGTTACACATCACAGGAGAAAGCGTAGAAACAGAGTATACTTAAGGAAATTGTCTTTGTTTGTCTGTTGCATGTTGTCCTGACTGTGGTGTTATATTTGTCAGTCTTGTATGAAGTTTTTACATTTTCTGTGTTTAAACACTGCTTTTGTGTAGACTGATCTCTTGTCAAAAGATAAGTGAATCTAAAAAAGTCATATAAACCAACTGTGTTTACCTGGGAATCTGTACCATGGAGTTCTATGGCTGTGTGGAATAAGGCAGCGTAGTACAGTACCGAGCAAACCGCCATCTACACATTTGCTTCACATAAATGATCTGCCATAAGGTGTGTCTTTTAAGGGTCAGCTGTAACTGCTGTTACTTAGCCTTACTTCTTGTAACTACTCTTACTTTGCCTAATTGCTGTCCCAGCTGAAATTACTTTCGGAGTGCTGTTCTGATAGAAAATAACTAATTCCAAGAACAAGTTCAGCCACACTGCTACTTAAGGAACAGATTATTTCCACTGGTTCTGTGCTGTGTGATCAAAATCATCCCTTCTTTTTGGGGTAATGGTTCCAACAGCTGTTGCTGTGGTAGTAATACCACGTTTGCTTCTGCAAGTAGATGTTGATTGTGAGATTTTGAAGGTGAATCATTTTTTTTGTTAACTTTATTTTTGTAAATACTGTAGACACCTGAGACAGTATTTTCATTTTCCTGTGTTCCGTATTTTGGAAAGGAAGATCTGTGTATAATCCAGCCATTTAGTGGCTATTACTTGACGTATCTTACAATAAAAATACAAGATTCTTCCTCGGGTGTAGGTTAACAATATTGAAATATTTCAGAGTCTGTTTTATGTAGTGTAGCAGCTGAGAAAGCTGCAACTAATTCAGTTTCTTGTTTGGATTTCAAATCGTCACACAATAACTAAACGACTCAATGTTTTGTATAGGTTACTACCTGCCACATTCATTCTTCCAGCGATGATGAGATTGACTTCAAAGAAACTGGCTTCTCACAGGATTCTTCTTTGCAGCAAGTGAGTTGAACTCTTTTAGCTGCATAAGTTGTTCATATCTTTAAAACAACCAAACAAAAAAAAAAGCCCTGGAAATAATCTCTAGATTTATATTGGTTGTGATAGATTTTTTTTATCTATTTTATTTTTAAGCTTCTTTAGATGTGTTCTCATGTTACTTTATTGAGACCCTCGATGTGACTTTTAGCACACGGCATGGCCTCTTGGTCCTTCAGTTTTTAAACTGAGATAGAATTGTGCATGCAGATGTCTGCTCGTTGCACCTGAGCCATTTCGTATGCTAGCTGCCTGGCTGAGCTGAACACAGTTTCTGTGACCTTTGTTCTTACTAGATGGAGAAGGCTGATATGGTGAATTCTATTTGCCATTTTTATGAAGCATGACAGAATTCTTCTAATAATACTGTTGGCAATATAAATCTCCTTTAACTCTTCCAAGGATGGTGAAAGGGTGGGAGCTGCTGGTGTGTAGTTTCGTCATGCAAGACTACCAATAGATACCCTGTACAAAGCATACAACTTGTCTGGATTATTAACCAAAATCATATTTCTTTCAGCTACTACTAATGCTGTCTAGTACCTGGTCTAAGACTGGCTTTGGTACTTCACACATTTTCTATACTTTTAATAATAAAGAATTGGGAGTGGTGGCTCAAATTTAGAGAATTAGATTCATTTTTATCTGCTCTGTGGGTCTTGTGCATGTATGGTCTGCTTGAATACCAGCAAGCATGATAGGCTGGATGCCATCTGAAGCAGCTCTAGTGAGAAAGTGAGATATCAGAAGAACTCTGTGCTTCTCATGCACCCCTTAATAATCCAGCAATCCTTGTTTCTTAAGGGTGCATTTGGAATGATGCTGGTTAACTCATGGTTAAACTAGAGATAGAACTTTCTCTTTGAGAGCTGCTGTTAGACTGGCTTTCAAATCAGTAAATGTAAGGCGCGTAGTTAGTGTTACCATTAAAATAGCAAGGGTATGACATATCCTTTTCCTTCTCTTATGTTTAGATTAGAGAGGCTTTTATTTCTTTGGAGCAAAATGGGCAAATAGGATTTAGAGTATTATTAGAATCATTATATCACTGTCGTTGGTCCTGGGGTTGCCAGGCCTTTTCTGATTATCAGATGCAACAAATGACGTCCAATTTTATTGACCAGTTTGGCTTCAACGATGAGAAGTTTGCTGATCAAGATGACATCGGCAAGTGAGTATAATATTATGCTGGTTTTGACCGTAGGTTCTGGAACTTTTTTTTAATATAGTGTATTTTGCTGTGGTTTTGGTGATGACAAATACCAGCCTTTATTGACGTGATGCATTTGGCTATCAGTCCTGTCTTCTGGTACCAGAATGTGTTTGAGCACCCTTAAAAAGCCTTTCTGAATAGTTTATATGAGAAAACAACAGCTAATCTTTCATTTGAAACATCCTGACTGGGCCAATGTGAAAACATGAAGTTTGTCAGTGAAGAAATAAATTGTAGCTCTGTATAAAGTGTAGCCAGGTGTGACCAGTAAGCAGGCTCTTTTGGGGAGCACTTCTGTTTGCAGGCACAGTAGAACAGAAAGCTCTGAATCAGTGTAGCAGAGCAGATGAGTTGCTCTACCTAGAAGTTTGCCTATGAAGATGGCAGGAATCCGTGCCCCGTTTCCTATTGGGGAAAGTAAGAGCGAGCATTATAAATCTGCCTTTGTTTTTAAGGGTGTTGCAGTTAGGATGTAAGAACATGTCTTGGTCAGGTTTTATGAACAATAAAAACAGATGAAAGAAGACAACAAAATAAAAACTATGACAAGCTTTTCTGTTTTTTCCAGTTTACTTTAAATTGTTGCATAATGAGGAGAGAATGGGAGTTCTAACTGCAAACAGTACCTATTTAATTAGAATTCATGGCTTGGGATGAAAGAAGATGCAGTTAAAATAGAGCAAAAACATTATTTGATGATGGTTTGTGGAAGTGTAAAAAGGCAATAAAATGCAAGATCTTTGCTCTTCTGTAAGACATGATTAGTAACTGATGGCTATCTGAAACTTGCATGTGCCTTCCAAGACGTAGAGCTGCCTTACTACACCATGTAATCTGCTGGGAGGATAGATGAAGTTTAGATGGGTGAGGAAGTAGCTCAGGATACTGTGGAACTTAGCTAGAAGGAAGTGAATTTTTGCAAGGATGGAGATTGGAACTCCTTTGTAGTGTATGATCTTGGTGGAAGGAAGATGACTTCCTAAGACCTTGAGGTGATAGGTACACTGAGTTTAATTCAGTTGTAGATTAACTGCCTTTAAGATTATGCCTCTTGTGCAAGAATCAATTGCAGTTTAAATTACCTGCTTAGTGCAACTTCTAGCTAGGTAGTGATTCCTGAGGTGGGTGGGGGCAGCTCCCGTGGTAGCGCGGCTACATTTAACACTTGGTCCTTTAGATCACTGATCTCGTACCTGCTTGGAACAAGGATTAGAGGAAGAGAGTAACACATGCTCTAAATTGACTGCCGTAGGTGACCAGAGAATTTATTAACTCTTCCGATAGGTTATCCCACCTCTTCTTGTATTCTTGCTTCCCCCAGAGATTCAATTTGCTTGGTGTTATTTTTGGTCTGGGCCAGATCTGTGATTTGGTAAAACTGCTGGCAAGTTTGATACGTGAACAAGTGTGAAGCCTCCAACTTAATGTGCAGCTTGGGAGGAGAAAGGCTTAATTTCCATTTAGCAATTGATTAAATAAAACAGAGTTATTCAGTATTGTCTTAGAAAACCAAAATTATGTTAGTTTTTCACAACTGGAAGCGCCTCAGGAATGACAGACTTCCTTAGTGGAATTTGCATAGTTGGTCTCATGTTGGGGATTACTGGCTCTTTATGTGTCTCACTTTCCTAGTCTAATAGTTTCAGTATGGACTTGTGAAAATGATGTGTTCTCGTGTCATAGCATTGTCTTTTCTTAGTGTATTTCATGCATCATTTATTTTGCAGCGTTTCTTTTGATCGAGTCTCAGACATCAACTTTACCCTCAATACTAATGAAAGTGTAAGTATGCATTCCTGTGCCTGTAGAAAAATTGCTGCCTCTTAAACTTGTAAGTGACCTTTAAGTTTTGTTGGTGTCTTTTGTTTATTCTTTTATGATGTACGTGTAACCTTAGGAAAGTAACTGCACCTTATTCCTGCCTTGTGGGGATTTTCTAGTTAGATTACTTTATTGCTGTTCTTTATGGTTAATATTAAGCAAGTGCTTCTAATTTGTGTGTCCAGGTTCAAGAACAGACTTGGATCTAGTTAGTGCAGACTGCGCACGCATTTTGAACAGACGCTGTTTCAGCATTCTGGCAAGATAGTGGTGACGGGAAGTGAAGAACAGAGACTTCTAGCATATGTACTGTATGTCAGTTGAGCTGAAATGATCCATACTACAAACAATAAAGCTGGAATATTTGGTGTTGCAGTTTTGTGGAAAGCTCTTTGATGTTGCTTATGCATCATTCTGAATTGCGATGGAGCCTCCCAGCAGTTGTTGGATGAGTGCTCTCAGTGTGTTAGCAGTTGAGTAAAGCAGGTTCCACTGTATGCTTTCCTGAGAAGCTTTAAGCTGTCAGTGCCTTCTGGTTTTCCAGTGCTTACTGGGAGGTGCTTTTTCTTCCCCACCAGTTAAAGATTCTTTTTAAACCAATCATTGATTTCCAAAATACTTGAAGTAGAATAGTCAATCATAAAGAGAATTTTATGTTTTTCCCATATTTAGGGCAACATAGCATTGTTCGAGGCATGCTGTAAGGAGCGGATACAGCAGTTTGATGATGGTGGTTCGGATGAAGAAGACATCTGGGAAGAAAAACATATTGCATTTACACCAGAGTCCCAGAGACGTTCCAGGTAGGACATTTGTGTTGAGCACTATAGCGAGCCCTCACCACTGAGTACAGATTCTGTCTCAGATTGGCTGTTAGCACAGGCTGTCCATCTTAATTTCCATTCTTTAGAGAAGTTGGTAGGGGGATAACTATTGTGTCTTTGTTCAAGCCTTTGTTTGCTTAATGTTGCTATCCTGACTACTCAGGTCTTTCTGCATCAAAGCATATTTCCTTTTTCTTTCCCTCTGCTTGGCCCAAGGCAGCCCAGTGTAAGGCAGTCCCTACTTGTGTAGGCAGACCCTGCTATCCTACAATGTTACTAGTTTTGGAGTATCCACTTCTGTTGCCATAGTTGCCCCTAATCATACTGCAGCTGTGGATAAAACTATACAGGCAGCTGCATTGAGGGAAAGGAACCTCTGTTCCCCAAAACTCTCAGGGCTACACAGCCTCCAATGGCTTCTGAATTTTGTCCCAGGATAGCTTTGGATTTTCTGACCTTCCTGTGATCTGAGTCCCAAACGACATATGCTTTTTCTTTTGTGGCCTTTGGAGTACGTGGGACTAAGCCCTGTACACGAGCAGTTGTTCTGTATGTTGGCATTGTGCATACCTAGGTGATGTGTTTCAAGGATGCACTTAAATATGTCATTACCTAACTGTTAATGCTGGTTGTGCTCACTAGGAAGGGAGATTTGCCTCTAGGGTTCAAAATACATATATAAGAGAACAGACTGGAATAAATTTGGGTTTGTTTTCAAAATAACTTGTTGTCTTACATTGATCTTGAAAAGAGTTACAATTTAGCAATAACTGTTTTAGTTCTATTAAGCCTCAAACTCTCTAGCATTCTTTTGTGCCCAGGATCCAATCCCACTTAAACTGTCTCTTTGTATTTTAAGTTCGGGCAGTACAGACAGTGAAGAAAGTACTGACTCTGAAGAAGAGGATGGAACAAAACAAGATTTGTTTGAATCGCACGCCAATACGGAGGACAAAATGGAAGTAGACTTAAACGAACGTATGTAGCTTTTCTGCCAACTTCTTGGAATTATAGGAAGGTGCTACATTTAGCACAGAGTTATTTTGTTAGAGTTTTCTTCCTATTGTTATTTATTCCAAGTTTCTTAACCTCTCTCACTGTAAAGACCACGTGCTGCACGGTTATGCAGGTATTGGGAATAAAAATTCTTTACATGTCCTGAGCAAGTTACTGCAGTCTCTCTAAAATTCACGCCTTACTCTTCAAGAGGGGAAAATTGAGTAGGAATCAGAATGGGAAAAATGAAAATCAATTTACGTATCTCGTAAGCTTGCATGCCTGATAGGTTGTTAATCTCGGAGCATAAAGTATGGCTGTTCTTAGTAGAAGTTTTTCAGACCAACACTTCATCTTAAAATGTTCTTTTAAAACGCATTCTACAGAAGGGAGGTAAATTTAGATCGGTGTCGTTTTGTACGTGAATAATCCTGTTTACAGTGTGTATCAGCAGGGCTCTTCCTTGGAAAATTAACCATTGTAATTGGCCTAAGAGTTCTCAAAATCAAACTAAACTGGCTTTGCTTAAACTGGCAATGACTGTAGGCAAAAGCCCTGTGTTTATCTAGACTGTAAGGAATCAAAAACTTCAATAGAAGGAATAGTTAAGGGTTTTCTTTTCTTTTGTCAGATTGGTGTCGTTGGCATCTGTGTGTCAAACAAGTTTTGATCCATGTGGGTCTCCTCCCATATCTGCCTGGGTTGGAATTTCTAATTGCTAGTCAGAGCTTCCTTTTCAGCCTGTTTTTTTGTATGTAAGTGTTGATGAAGAAAATGTTTCCCTTGGGTAGGTGAAGTATTTTGAATTGACCTATCCTAAATTAAATGCTGTTAAGTCCAGACTGCTCCAAAATTTAATATCCCAGTAAATATTTTAAAGTTATAAGGGGTTTTAAGCTTTTCTGAAACTTAGCAGTGCTGCTAATGCATGAGATAGAAACCGCCTGTACCTGCGTTGTCTTGTTCATTTTCTGTGTTGAGGAAAATGTGTGTAGGAAACTGAAGAAGGAATGGAAAACCTGAGGGTGCTGTTTGTTTCATTTTTTAGGTGTAGAAACTAGTGCTGAAAATTGACAACAACCATTAATGTTAAGGTCCCTTCCAACTCGCACGATACTATGATACTATGATACTATGATAGGTTACGGAATAAAATGGAACTGCACTTGTGATCTGATGTAGTTTTTGTGTTCCTCAGAATAGTGCTATTGATTTTTCTCACAGTACTGAGAGTTACCAATTGTGAAGTTCTGCCTTACTAGCAGAATTTCGCTTAGATAATGCATTCACATTTTAACTACGTAGAGAATTCGTTTGCATGTGCTTTAAAATGCAGTTAAGAATTTTGCTGCTCTTTTTGGAATGTGCACATAGAGAATCAGTGAGTTAGGCATATGTACGTTTGTATTCTTCAAACTGGTTCCTAATGAATTTACTGGTTGGTTTTCTAGCACCAAATTGGTCAGCTAACTTTGATGTACCCATGGAGACTGCGCATGGTACCAATCTGGATTCTGTTGGGTCTGATGTGTGGAGTACAGAAGAACCTATGCCAGCCAAAGAAACTGGCTGGGCTTCTTTTTCAGAGTTCACATCCTCTTTGAGGTAAGAGCAGTGATGATACAGGGAGAGTTCAACTGCTGTTTGGTATTGTTGGGGTGTGCCTCTCTACCCAAGGCTGTGTTGGAGGTGTTTTGCTGGTAACACAGAGTGTGATGGGTTCAAAGGCCTCCACACTTTATAGTGTTATGTCTTTGTATGATCACTTTACAACGTAGGCTTTTATAGTGTGAGTGGATCCTAAAGGGTCGTTTTAGAGGACTTTTGAAGATTATTTGTATGCTTAAATATTGGTCTCTGCCCAGAAATGGGCTACGACTTCTTTGGTATAGGCTGAACTTGAAGAACACATGTAACTGTTGAATGTGAAAGCCATAAAATGATGATGACTCTGTTTTGTCAGTGCTCTAAACAAATTTTGTTTAAAAAAACAACACTGGACTTCTGTTTAGGATGCCTTAACCAACAACATCAACAAACCATACATGATTATTTAGCCATAGTATCTAGAACAGGCAGCTCTGTACTATTTTGACCATACCTAATACACACTTTCTTCTTTTGGTGTGACCAGTACCTCAGAAATAATTGAGGTCCTCTGTGCGAATACCTAATCATCCCTGTAGGTGTAAAATTTGAGTTGTTGTATACTGGCAATCAAGCACTGATTTCTTATCCTGTCAGAAAATCCTTCTTTCTGTCTGCCTGGCTCTCAGTTGTCTATCTGGGCCTTAAACAGGTTTGATATAAGTATGATTTTCCATCGTGAAGCACTAAATTGTTTCATGTGTGAGGGAAAGAAGTTGATAACAAGATAACGGGTTTATAAATGAAGATGTGGAGTTGCCATGTTAGTGGATTGAGAAGATGAAGTACTTCCATCATTTACAGAGTAGCAAGTGGTCAAAATTTGTATTTTGAATTACTCCACATTGGAAGAACTTGTGGCTGTGCTGTATATACCACTGAGCAAACAGATTAAACAACTTCTGCAGTCGTTGATAATTAGGCCCTGTGTCTTAGCAGAGAACTCTGTATTTTCAAGGTTGCAAAAAGTCCATTAAAAAAGTAGCTTAAAATGTTGGAAACCCTGTGAGGAGCCAGCAATAGTTCTGTGCCTTGTGGCATCTCCTTTGCAGGCAAAAATAACAGCAGGGCCAAGTATATCCTCACAGAATCACAGAATGACCCGGGTTGGAAGGGACCTCAAGGATCATGTAGTTCCAACCCCCCTGCCTAGCAGGGCCACCAAACATACGCCTTTACTAGATCAGGTTGCCCAGAGCCCTGTCCAACCTGGTCTTGAACACCTCCAAGGACGGGGCATCCACAACCTCCCTGGGCAGCCTGTTCCAGGACCTAACCACTCTCCTAGTAAAGAACTTCCCCCTAACATCCAACCTAAATCTTCCCTCTTTTAACTTAAAACCATTTCCCCTAGTCCTGCTATTATCAGCCCTTTCGAAGAGTTTGCTCCCCTCCTGGGAGTAAGTTCCCTTCAGGTATTGAAAGGCTGCAATGAGGTCACCCCGCAACCTTCTCTTCTCCAGGCTGAACAAACCCAACTCCCTCAGCCTGTCCTCATAGGGGAGGTGCTCCAGCCCCCTGATCATCTTCGTGGCCCTCCTCTGGACCCTTTCCAAAATCTCCATATCTTTTTTGTACTGAGGGCTCCACACCTGGACACAGTACTCCAGATGGGGCCTCACAAGAGCAGAGTAGAGAGGGACAATCACCTCCCTATCCCTGCTGACCATCCCTCTCCTGATGGAGCCCAGGATCCCATTTGCCTTCCGGGCTGCCAGAGCGCACTGCTGGCTCATGTTAAGTTTCTCATCTATTAGGACCCCTAGGTCTTTCTCTGCCGAGCTGCTCTCAAGGACAACTCCTTCCAGCCTGTACAAGTGCCTGGGGTTCTTCCGGCCCAAGTGCAAAACCTTGCACTTTGCCTTGTTGAACCTCATTAGGTTCACCCGAGCCCAGCTTTCCAGCCTGTCAAGGTCCCTCTGAATGGCATCCGTTCCCTCCACCGTATCGACTGCACCACTCAGCTTGGTGTCATCAGCAAACTTGCTGAGGGTGCACTCCATTCCCTCATCGATGTCATTAATGAAGATGTTAAAGAGCACCGGTCCCAAGACAGACCCTTGAGGGACACTGCTCGTTACCGCAAGTTATCCTCACTTGGCCCCGTGCTCTGGTGGGTTTTGCACTACTGGACTTCTGTTTAGGACGCCTTAGCCAAAACTCTTGTGAACTTGGTGTCATTCAGGTTCAGTAATGCTCGAGGATTTGTGCCTATGAAAAGAACGAGTACGACTTTCATTCTGTTGTTTTTAGAACTTATTTTTATTTTGTATTTGAAGCTCGACAGATTCCTTAAGAAGTAATTCTCCCGTGGAAATGGAAACAAATACGGAGCCAATGGATCCCTTGAGCGCAAATGCAACTGGTCTTGCAACACAGCTGGAAAGTGAGTACACTGCATTCAGAAATGCAAACGGATTGATTTCTGATACTTGTACCAAAGAAAGACCTTGCCAAACTATAGAACTCTGGATCCGGAGACCTCTCATTTGGTTCTGTTCTTCTGCTAGCCAATGAGAAGGACTTGCAAAAGAGATTCTGAAGTTGAGTGTTGGTACTGTCTCTAAAAAGCCTTCCTATCGTGAGCGGGGAAGCTAAATCTCTTCTGTTAGAGAAGCCATGTGTATGGCAGCTATTAGCTGAGCTGGTGTCCAAGAATAGGGGTAGCCTCTGATCACTTCCTGTGTACAATGGATTGGTAGCCTCAAAGTGTTCAGAATTCCCCTTCTTTCTCCTTTGCAAATTATCTTCTCCATATACATGTACACTTTGTTCTTTTTATGAGAAATGATTAAAAATCTAACCAGCATTAGTTAATTTCTGTGCATATTAGCAGACACAACTCAAAATGCAGATGGGAAAGTCCAGGAAGACTGGACTTGTCAGAAGCTTGCCAGTACTTGGGAATTTACTGGCAAACCATATAGAATAAAATTATGCAATGAATCGGGCTGTACAAGAGCAAACTTGGTATACTCATACTAATGTCTTGGGCAAGCAAACGTATTGCAGTAACCACATAACGAGGCATGTAGTAAAGTACTTGGTTTCATCCAGCCCCAGGAAGTGTTGCTATGGAGGCCAGCTCAGATGGAGAGGAGGATGCAGAAAATGCAGACAAGGTAACGGAAACAGTAATGAATGGCAGCATGAAGGAGACGCTGAGCCTTACTGTAGACGCTAAAACTGAAACGGCTGTTTTCAAAAGGTGAGAATTGATTCCTTCTGTATTGCCTTCCCACTCTTGTTTTACAACACTGTCATCAGAAAGAGTTATGAGTGATAATTCCTAAGTGTTTAACTATAACCCTTTTCCTCCAAATGTAATTGTCTCGAGACTTTATTTCCAGTTAATTACTAGAATAAGATTTTTCGTATCAAATCTGACTTTTCATTGGAAGGTTAGCAGTAGAAGACGGCCTCATTTTGAGCCTGATGCATGTTACCATGCCATTTCAGTGTACATTAAAATAATGGTAAAGTTGTAGATCAAAGCCAAAGCTTTTTAAACTTTGCACTGAGTATTTGATTTGGAATTCAGTCTTGTGTGAAAGGAGGTTGGAAGGGAGAGATGGAAGGGCAGCGAGGCACTGCTCTTGAGAGTAATTAGTCAGAAATCTCTCTTCTCGTTCTCTAGCTCTCTTCTCATTCTTTTGTTTTCTATGTCTGAGTTTTAAATGCTGAGAAGAAATTTCCTATGTGTTTTAGGGATTGTTTAATAGAGCCTCTATCTTTCCAAAGAAGAAACTTCTTATGTTGTTCTTAAATGCATCTTTCTTCTAGCAATCCTGTTAGTAGATAAGTACAGCTGAGTCTGGATGCTCTGGGAATTGAAATGTAACAGCTTTCAGTCACTCTTGTTTCTATCCTTTTGAATATCTAAGTAATAAATTGTAACTCACATCAAGTGCCATGAGATGCTTTTCCATGCTGAGGGAGGAAGCGTTTCTGACTGCACAGCACTTACAAAATCAAGTGGCTGTTAGAGAAATTGAACCTCAGCAGTTTATTGGAGCAGTGTGACTCTGGAGTGGGATATCATGGCACCAGAATGACTTCTTGACTTAGTAAATGATGCACCTTCTCTCCAGTTCTGTATTTTAAAGAATACTTTTATATGGTCTGCGCTGCTGTTGTTACAGTTCAGTCACAGTTGGATATCAGTGGTGCTTTTACATTTAAACGGCTTTAAATGACAGGTTCTGTGGCCTCTGATAAGAGTGCAGAAAATGAAGTTAATATGAGTAGGTAGCACACGGTGGCGGTTGCTGCCTGTCGTCATGGAGTTACTTGCCTGAGCTGTGGATCTTCACAGCTGAAAGGAGAGAGGTGCAAAGGGAGGGAATTTGAATCTGGGAGAGGGGATGTTAAGTGTGGAAGAGGGCTGAAGGGATGAGTTCTTAAATGTGGACTGCTTAGGTCCAATATAGAGATAAATGGCCTCATGCTGGTCAGAGCTGACGTGGCTTTCTTTAAACCTACTTTTAAATATGCCTGGACAGCATATGGGATATAGTTATTTTATCCAGAGGAAACAATATTTAAAAAATAAAATTCAGTTCAGATGAAGAGTGGAGATCACGCTCTGACCTGTGTATCTGGCAAAGTGGGTACTCTCAGACCTAAGTTCTGTATAAGTTTCTGCCAACAGAAGATGGATGGTGATTAAATCAGTGCTGAGGAGAAGCATCATAAGGACGGGAGCTGTTGTTTGGAAAGGAGAAAAGTGGCTTCTGAGCTCAGCTCATAAGGGAGGAGAAGTTGCTACCTCTTTAAAAGTAATACCAAAAGAAATATAGAAAAGGCCCGGTGTTTGTGGCAAGTATTTCAGACAAACATAGAGTTTTAAGGCAAATGAGGTAGTAAATCAGATGGAAGAATGGGTGTTGGTGAGTGTTCACAGGGATAAGATGTTATTTTATAGGCTGTGTAGACTTAAGGATGTGTAGGAGGAAAGAGAAGGATTCTTTGGAAGAGAGAGGATGCATTGACAGGAGAGCTGTAAGAGTAGGAAGAAAAAACAGCAATAAAACGCTCCTGATGGTTTTGTTAGACTTACTGCTGCAGGAAACAATTTGGTCATCTGTAGAGCTGCCCTTTGCCCTTATAGGTGTACAGTTAACTTTGTATGCTGATGTGCTAATCAAGGCCTGAATCAATGGGACAAGGTGGGAAGCCAGAGCTTTTATGCTTCTCTGTAGTGGCAAAACACAAGTGTGTTTCCTAGTGTGAGTGCACTGCCTTTCCACCCAACTATGCTCATTTTCATGTCTGAGAGGATGCTGATGAATTGAAGTAGAGCAATTGATGGTATCAGTACTGCAGCATATGTGCTTCATGCTTTGCTGTGTAGTTTGCAGGTAGTTTACTAACAGAGATGGTGATGACTGATTCTGCTAATTTGCTTTACGGGCAGACTTTGTCAATTCCAATTTCTAAGGGAATCTTGAATTTCTTTTATACTTTCTTCCTTCTATTTTTTGCATACTTATGGCTTCAGAGTGTTGAAATCCTATCGGTATGTACAGCAAAGGATTGTAACCCCGATTGTTACCGCTTTGGGCTTCACACACATTCCTTATTTACTTCCTGGTTGTATTTGTAATTTGTATTTCCTGCATTTTTATCCAGTCAGTTTGTAATGGTTTTGAACACCGGTGCCTCAATAAGTGTTTGTTAAGTCCAGAATCATGTGCCTGATCTTCATGTTTCAGTCATAATTTAAAATCCATTTGCATGTGAAACACCAAACCCTTCTCCCTATTTTCTGCTGCTGTCTGAAATGTACTGTAACTTAATAATTAAACTCACAAGTTAAATGCCTTGTTTCCTTTCATGTAGTGAGGAAGGAAAATTGTCTACCTCGCAGGATGCTTCTTGTAAATATGTGGTAGAGGAGAATGCAGAGGTTGCAGAAGAGGCTCCTTCGGCTTTGCAGCCCGCTAACAGCAGTCCAGAGCAGAGGTAACTGCACTCAGAGATCCTTTCAACTCTCTTAAGTAGCAGCCCGTACATTTTTCTATGATAGAACTAATCTAAAGAGGTCTGAGTTTAATTCAATCTACAGGTGCACTTGCATCTATTTAGGAGATAATTACAGCTGTGTTGTCCAGCCATGCTGAGATTCTTGAGTTGCCAGAAATGTATTTGCCTGGTATTATTTGACTTGTCAATATTGTTGTAAATATTTCTCTTCCCCCTCTGTTCTGTTCTATGTGTTGGTTCATGATACAAACTTGATGATAATTAAGAAAGCTATGATTGGAAAAAGGGGATACGTTTGACTTTGTCCTGAGCATTGACGTGAGGTGGGGCTGCTGTTTCTCATCCTGTGTTTGTACTGCAGGACAGCTGCAGTTGTGTGGAGGGGAAATGCCTTAAGTCACATTTGTTTAATTGTGAACTAGTCAAATAATTGCCTCCAGTTTTGAATCGCTTACCGTTTTCACCTTTGTCTTCATGACATAATTCTAGATGTGGAAAAAACTTCTCAGGGTATATAAATTGTTTGCAGTAAAGCTCTCTGGAGCAGTTTGATTGCTCAGCATATGTGCTGGAGGAAAGAAGCGTGGTGCTTTGGCAGGTTGGCTGCTGGTGTGCAGTCTTGGAGAATAGTGGTTCAATAAACAACTCAGAGGTGACAGCTGTCAGATGGAGAAAGTTGTTTGTAAATGCTGTAACAGTGAAGAATTTAAAGCAGGTGAGAAGAATCCCACCCGTGAGAGCGGTGCTTGGTGAGAACCTTGCTCAGGGACTGAGTTCCAAGCAATGTGTGGCAGAGGTAGCTTCCAACTGCTGCTGTGCAAAAGTAAGGACAGTTTTGCACTGCTTCAGCCTCCTTCCTGCCAGAAGTCTCAGATGGCTGGAACTGATCGTTGAAGGCAGAAGAGCTGCAGTTGAGCCAGTCCACACAAGCTACACAGCTCAGACAAAGGGAAGAGAGCCTTATTTCCCATACTTAGTACATTTGCCTAGAGATTAATTATACGTTTCCTCTGGGAACGAATGGCTTGTTACACATCAGGGTATTACAATCCCAAAAGATTGCGTTGGCATTAATGCTGGTGTTTCCTAATCCAGATAGAATTTAGTGTGCTAAAAGGAACTGTGCTGTCTTAAAGAAAACCCTTATAAAAGGAATATATGTTACTCGGTTAGTGAATTCTGAGTAACCCCTGGGGTCTGTTCCTCCTCCTGCAGGGCTCAGCCTGTAGGAGTAATGTTGTGCCTTCTTTTTGGGGAGCTGCAGGAGTTCTGACTGTGAGCATGTTCTGAAGGGAGGGAGGATTTTGCTTAACTAAGAGCAATTCCAGGGACTGCTTTTGCCTTGCACTATGAACAGGAGTATGATTTTGGAATATATAAATACGCAAAGGTGTATTTTAATAGTTAAGTTGCAATAGCTTAAAGGGTATTTTCTCGATTTCCACAGACACAAAACTATTATCAGAGGCACTCAGTATTTCTCACAGAAATGTTCTGAACGTGTTAGTCATTTGGTAAGACTGTAGGCACCACTGCACTCTTTGCTGTCCAGTACAGAGAAAATGTAAAGCTTTTTTGGAAGCCAAGATTTAGAAAATAGCTTGACGTGTAATACAACAGAACTCTACTGAATGTTTTGATTATGCTCTGTGGGAACTTAAAGGTGCAAGCCTATTCAAAACCAGAGATTCTGTCTGTTTGGGACTAGTTTGAGCAGGTACGTTTTGCATCTGGGACCTGAGGTTACACTGAAATATTGACCTTTTTTGGTAAGCCTGAACTTTCTAGTCTGCATGCATTCGGTAAACTTAATCAAGAAATTGATTCTAATTGGAAAGGAACTGCAGAAACACAGAAACTCAGTCTTCCATGGCCTCTTTTTTTTACCTAGAGGTACTGTTTTTATCAGTGCAGTATTTCTAGCAGTGCAAAGCATTATGCGATACGGAAGAAAGAAGTGTGTGGGTACTTGCCTTCTGAGTAAAGATGCTCGTCTTAACCGACAGAGGGCTCTCAGAGCCAGCAGTTCCTCGGATTGCTCTTGGGTTACAGGGAATCTCGAGGAACTCCTTTCACAGAATGTGGCTGGCTTCAGTGCAGCTCGGTGCTTTCTCTAAAGGTGACTGTCACAGCAGATCCTCATATATGTACAGAACAAATATCTAGATAAACTGAATTGTACTTTTGGGGCTCCATGCATGTGTGACTAGCGGGAGGAGTCCCTAGGTAGGTCTTTGGCTGGTGGCCGTAATAATCATCTCTGCTAGGAACCCTTTTCTGTCATGGATGTTTTCCAATTAGTGCATAGCTTACTGCTTTCTGAACTGTCAGCACTCCTCTCTGTGCAGCACTTGTTTCTTACCTTACGGGTATCTCTAAAAAGTGTTTAACTTTGTCTAGTGCTGTCTGTCTTTTTATCTAATATGTACATATTTTTTCTTAATAAGTGTTTTTAGTGCTTAGCAGCCAAAGACTTAGCTAGGGGGACTCCTGCTGGTCATGTGCATGTAGAGCACGGACCCAAGAGTGGCTTCTCTGTGATGTACACCATCAGAGAACAGGAGTTACAGGTAACTTTTCTCATGCAGTTCCAATTGGTTTTTATATTCTCTAAAGGGAACTCAACGTGTGTTCTGCAGACTTGCGCTAAATGGAAGCAGAGATTATTTTTTTTTTTGCTTTTGTTGCTTGCAATTCTTAATGTTTTTACTCACGACTGATTTGCTCTTTCATCTGCATTACACCAGAGCAACTGAACTCACATGTTTACCCAGGCTTATCTAGAACTGTATATACCGTTCCCATTTTCACTTTTACAGGTTTGCGCTTTAACTTCTTCCATACTTCATCAACCTTTCATACTAATGGACTGAAGTTCAAAGTATTAGTGAAACAGTAGCTTATAAACTTTATCAGCAAAGCAGTCGTTTTTCCTGTTGTGTCTTAGCTGCTTGTTTTCAAATGCAAACTGAAGTATCCCAGCATCATCTTTTGCCTCACAGAGCAAGCTGTGGAGAAGTCTCAGCAGCATGCTGTTTATCAGCAGTCCTCTAGGGGAGAGATCAGCAGCTACAGAGATCATTCAGTAATTCAAAGATCAAACATGTTTCACTAGTATGCTGAGTTACTAGATAGATAGAAAGAACTCCAGAAAAGGATGAGTATGTAATTAGCTCGTTCCCTCTTTTTAGTTCTGTGGAATTCTGTTCTGAAAAAAATTAATTATGCTTGCAGGAAAACTTGTGGTTTTTGGCTTCCCTGTGGGGCGAATGAACCTTGTAATCTGAACTGTAGAAATCAGTAGATGGGAAGGAGTGTCACAGCCTTTGGTAGTGACAACCTTGTCTGAACGGAACTTCCCAGGGCCCCACAGAAATCACAGAGTCCAACTTCTGCACACCAGGACTTAACTGTATGTTTGAGCGTTGTCTAAATGCTCCTTGAACTTGGGGCCATGCTCAGCACTCTGCAGAACCTTACCCTAACACCCCCCTGGCCCTCCCCTGATACATCTCCATGCTGTTCTCTTGGGCCCTGTCACTGTCACAGAGAGCAGAGCTCAGTGCTGCCCTCAGCTCCTCTGCTCTGGGCTGGACAGACCCAGGCACCTCACCTGCCCCTTGTACACTTTGCCCTCCAGACCTTTCACCATCTTCATAGCCCTCCTCTGGATGCTCTCTAACAGTTTCATGTCCTTCTGGCATTGTGGCACCCAAATGGCACACAGTGTTGGAGGTGAGGCCGCACAGCACAGAGCAGAGTGGGACAACCCCTCTCCTCACGTGGCAGCAGTGCAGGGCCCGGTGCATTCCCTGTGGGCAACCAGGGCACACAGCTGGCTCACATCAACTTGCCACCAGCCCAAACAGCAGATCTTTCTGTGCAGCTGCTCTCTGGCTTCTTAATCCCCATTGTGAATATACAGCCAGGGCTGACCGATCCCAGGTGGGCGATGCAGCTCTTGTTGAACTCCACATGGTTGGTGATTTCCCAGTGCTTTAATCTGTCAGGATCTCTCTGCGAGGCTTCTCCACCTCCAGGAACTCAGCAGCTCTTCCTGGTTTTGTTACTTTAGCATTGTCTGCAAATCTGGACATGTGGGAAAAAAATAAAGAAAGAAAGAAATTGACACCAGCTGTTTCTTGTACACTTACATCCTTTTTTGGCCTCTTAGGACTGATCAACGCACCCTTTTAGGAGAGACATCTGTTAATGGCCCTGTATGATATGTGATGTCTACTGCCTTGGCTGAAGAATATGAACTGATACCCGGGTGTCTGAGCGTTTCTTGAGGATTTCATCTAGAGCCTGTTGAAGCCAGTTACTGCTGCACTAATTTTGCAAGGGATCAGGACCAGCAACATTTATATTCTAGATTTTAAGACATTGTACAGAAATTCATAAGTGTAAAAATATTGCACATTGAGAAATACCAATAATTTTTGCGTATGTTTATATTGTATTGTTCTAATTAACGGGTGGCCTGTGAAATAAGATCCTGCTGCCCATGTAATGATGACAGTAGTGTTACTATAGTTAAAAATGGCTGTAAGAATAGTTTTATAAAAAAAAAAGTGAATACACAAATCTAATGTATTTGAGACATGACTATTTGACAATTAGTGTGACCAAAGTATTTAGCAGGTTTTCATACATTTTTCACCTTGTAAAAAGAAGGAAAACAAACAAACAAATGAAAAACAACCAAAAAAACCACACCTGAATTCATGTTTCTTCCAGGTCGGCAAAGAATTGTAGAACTGAAATGCCCTATAAACGTTATTTTGGTTGTTTTAGCTTACAGAAGTGGTTTAAATGAGAATTTTGGTGTTCTACATTTTACAACAGGTTTTTTAATTGGTAATTGTTTTCTGTATTGTTTAAAACAGATCAAAAATGTAAGTCTATTGGTAGAGATTTTAAGTATTTATTGCTACAACTTAGTTGACAAATTGATGTTACTGTAAAGCCATATGTTCTGTTCAGTCTTGTTTGCTTGAAACAATACCTTCCAGGTGAAACACGAGAATATTTGAAGTGCACATGGCTTGTTGTGTTAAGTGATTCACCTGCCTTTTTAACCCATTCACCACGATTTACTTTAATCCCGAGCATTCTGCGATGGAACATTTCAGAACAATCTGCGTATTTAAAGCGCTGTAATCCTCTTAGACGAGTTGAGTCCATGCAATGCCCGTGCTGCTAATGGAATTACAGTACACGCATCTTAAAAGTATGTAGTGTTCTTTGAATACGAATTTTGGCAGCGGAGCATGTTAATTGTTACTTTCACTGTACTGATCTGTGTGAGGCTTTCATTTGTATGTTCTAAACCAGTTTTTTTTTCGCAGCTGGTTTGTGTATATATATATAGTGATTATGGAAACGAATTCTGTGTAATTTATAATTTTCTATGTCAGTGTACAATTCCAACGGCCTTCTCAAACAAACGGAAGCAATATTCTGTATATTGCCACACTGTCTGGTGAAAGGGTTAAAGTACTTCACCTCCTGCACTTTTAGATGCAAATCCATTTTTATTTCTGTAAGAATTATATTCCTTTATTTTTAGATCATTTGTTTTCCTGACCAGTATTTAAAGCCAAAAGGATACTCTAAACAATGGCCAACAATTGATTTTAGGAAGCGTCCCAAGCAACGTGCCTAAACATTACATTGCGTACAGAAATAAAACAAAAGGAGAAAAGTCCAATGGCATTGCACTGACTGCTTCCTGTCCTGCATCTTCCACAGCAAGCGTTAGGAGCAACGTGTTGTGAGCTCATCGGCTGTGCGAAAACGGAGAGAAAACATGAGGGTAGAAGGCATTGGGAACTGCAGTTGCCTTTTCGCTTATATGGATCATGATGGAATTGAGTCCGTTTATGTTGTTTAATTGTGGATTTGCTTCCAGTTGCACCTTTGCCCAAAGCGTCACCTGTTAATGCTGAGGTTGGCAGTTGTCCTTTCGTCGCTTTCTAAGCTGTTCTGGAGACAGAAGTGCTCACTTTAGTGCAGGAATTGCAGTCCGGGTGTGAATTCCACATGCAGGAGAGCATTATGGTGAAGGCAGTACTGAGAGCCTGTCAGTTGTTAACTGTGTTTCAGCCCCATTGCCTGCAGTTCAGCCAAGCCTTGTAGTTTGCCCTTCCTTCTGCTAGAGATCTGGTGTGGCAGTCCACTACTTAGTTCATATAGGAGATGAAAATTGAAAAGGAGTGTTTTGTACCCTTTCCTTCAATTCCTACCCTGTGCTTTCAGGTGAGTAGAGATTTGATGGTGGTAAGTGCAATTTGCTCCTTCAGTGTAGTCTGCCTTCTGTCTAAAGGGTGTGCTGGAGCAAAGGTAAGCCAGCCTACTTTATGCTGATTCTAGCAGCCTTATTCTGAGCTACAGCACTTGCTGTTAAGTTGGGAGGTGCCTTAAGCCTGGGCTTTAAACTAGTTTTGCTGTAGTGAGTTTGGTCTGAGGTCTGTGGTCTGCTTTGCCCACGGGTCCATTACTTGTACTGGAACTCCTCAACATGAAGGGAACGCTTTGGCAGTGAAGGGATATCCTGCATCATCTGCTCTGTGTTTTGTTTTGTTTTTTTCCTCACAGCCTTATGAAGATTTAAACAAACTTGTATAAATTGTTCTCAATGGCTCTGTTACCCAACCTGTTCAATCAAATTTGACTTGCTTGCAGTGAACTTCAGTTCTCCTAGAGATATTTGATTTGCAAACTAGCCTAACATCCTGTATCTTTGTATGGGTCTGACTTCCTGCCCAATTCAGTAGCAGTTAGCCAGTCGTAATGAGCTTATTTCAACCTTGTTCTGAATGTGTGCATTGCAGCATGTCACAGTGTTCATGGAAATGGCTACAGGTGCAGTTACTGCAAATGGGGACACTGTGGCAGTTAATATGAAAGGACTTGTACAAGCATAACTAGACCAGCAGTGTGTGCAAGGCATCCCTGGAGGTGTTTAAGGAACTAAAGAATGTGGAGAAGTGGCACTGATAGATGTGGTCAGTGGGCGTGGGTTGTGATTGGACTAGATGGTCTTTGAGGTCATTACAAACCATAATGATTTTATCCATTTCTAATGACCTTTCTCAAAGGATCATATACCTGATGAAAACGCTTCTCAGAAACAACTGGGAGGAGAGTTTCCAGGAATGGCCAATTACTTTTAGAAGAAACTTCATGTGAAAACTTCAGGTTGTTTTTTGTTGTTATTTTTTCTCCCCAGAGAAGAAACAAACAGCATTATCTATCAGAGCTGATCCACAACGAAGCCAAATGACAGAAGAAGAAAAACAAGACTACACTGGTACCATTGCCAGCATCTGCAACAAAGCAGAAATCCTTCAGGGAAGCAGACAGCACTGTCTAAGAAAATGCATTTTATGCTCATCTGATTAGCATAGGCACCACTAACAGATGGGCAAAAGGTACAGGTCTCTGTGTATACGTGTCTGTATTCAGATGGCGCAGCAAGCTCCAAGTCCTAACCACAGGTGGTGCTCAGGCTTGCCTAAAGGCTGTTGTCTGTCCTTCACAGAATGTGCAACTTACACAGCAATTACATCTCTGAAATTGCCAGAGCCACAAATGAGCAAAGCAAAGCAACTAAGAATTAGGTGGCATCTTGCAATTAAGGTTCTGGAAGGCTGTACTGTTATTAGCCACACAGCAAAATGAAGAACTCAAAAATAAAGCACAGACCTGTGGTCTTCCTAACAAGTGCGCATCATCTGGTTTTGACTGCTTGTGCTAGCACGCTGCTTTTCTCTCCAGCACATCAGCTATTGAGGAGAAAAAAGGGAGCAGCAGCCTTGATAACACCAGCAGTGAAGGTTAACCTCTAACTGCAGCAGTCTGGTGAGCCTGCTCTTGTACTTGTTGAACCAGCACACACGGCTGCCATTTAGATCGCCATCTGCAATGCTGTAGTGCCACGATATGATCAACTACTTCAGAGCATGCAAGTGGGCTGGAACAGAGCAGTGCCACGTGGATGCTCCCAGCCCCCCGTCCAGAGATCAGAAAAGGTGAAAGAACAAATGTGATCCCAGAAGCTGTTCCTGCTTCAGCTGGACAGGCTCAGCCCTCATAAATATGAGACCCTCTATCTAGATAGGGTCCGCAGTGTCAGACCACGTGTATTCCAAACGTGTGTGACACGTGTGGCGTTAATTCCTACCTGTTAAAAACTCATCTTGCATTTCTGCTCTGGCTTCTTCAGAGTTGCATCATTTTTTTCAAGCACTTTGCTTCGTATTCGCTCATGTGTTCATCAGGCCATGTGATAGATAACTTGTGAAATAAAAAGAAATGCAATGTCAGAAACAGCAACAACACGAAATAAAATTAGAAATTATAGGAAGTGCAGTATTTAAATCACTAATGTCACAGTTAAGGCTTCCACGTAGTGCCACTGGAAATAATTAATGAAAACCCAACCTGAAGAGCACCCAAATCCCAATGCCTTTTTTTTATGGATGGTTATTTTCACACATGCACATGACCTAATTAGCTGCTGTCACTGCATGTACTTTGCCCAAGGGAAACTGGGAATCCCAGAAGCTGGCACATTCCACCAAGGAGAGCATTTCATTACAGCACAGAAGAGCAAAAATACCTTGCAAAAGCAGAACAAGACAAAAGAAATAAGGAAAAAACAAATGTAAAGAGACAAGTTGTTCCCCTAGTTTTGAAACTTATTTCCCTTTCAATGAAATAGAGGTATGAAATGAAAAGGACATACTAAGTTGCTACATGCCTCCAAAAACATGAAAATTTCCAGAAAGGTCAGTTCCTGTTTTGTCTTGCTCAATAACTTCTTTTTGTGAAGAAATGCTAATCCAGATGGGTAGATAAAGATGCAGACACTGGCCAGTTGGGTTATACTTGGGTTTGAGTGCCTGCTTGCAGACTGGTACCCTTTCTATGGATTAAGATCAACATCCTTTTTCCTGTCTGTCACAGCGATTTCCTTAGCCACTATGTCAACATCCAGGTCCTCAAAGAGCAGCTTGCGGGCCCTGGCAGAGTGCAGGAGGCAGTGTGGGCGCTGGCAGTTGTCATGCAGCCAGACACAGGGGTAGTGGCTCTCACTCCCATCCTCCCACTGCACATGGATGAGGTGCTCCGCATCTGGAGCCTCCACTTTCCATATCCCCATGCTCATGTAACCCGTGTAAGTCCCCTGCCAGCAGCAAGGAAGCTTTGCAGCCCCAGTGAGCAGACGCTGGGTCACAGGGTGACTTTGGTCCCCAGCAGGACATGAACTTCCAGCCTCCACGTGCTGACCTTGGTTGGGTTGCAGCATGGTTCCTACAATACCACAGAAAGCAAATAATTATTTAGGGAGCAACTGTAAGAGAAGGAGCACTTTTAGTGGATCCTCCACCCCTTCCTTCTACCTAAATATTGAGGAATACTCACTATCTCATTTACAGCTTTTGGGACACAGATGATATATCTGATATATCAGGATATATCAGACCTGCTTGTGCAAAAATCCCTGCGCTTAGCAGAGCTTCGGCTGGATTCACCAGTTTGGTCACCCTTATTCCCACAGCCATTCAATACTTATGGCATAAACAGCCCCTTTGTAAGGCACTTCGAGACAAGTACAACTGAGCAAACAAAGGTACTGCTATCGAGCTACTGAGTTTTCCATGAGTTTACTTAGAGCTAATTAATTCAAGTTGACTGTATGGCACACTGAAGAAAGATGATGCATCCCAGTCTTAAATCAGTACAGTTCTTGTTTAACTCTTTCCTTGGGCTCCTGGCAAATCAATAATCACATTTGTTTTTAACAGGAAGATTAACTAAATCAAAGCTTGTATACCTGCTCCTCATCTGTTCAGTGTTATTTCCCCCCCTGCTGTTTTGGTTCTTGCACTCAGAGTGCCAAACATTGATGCCCAGTCACAACCAAAGCCTTCCCTCTCATCCTTACACAGGGCACATCTCTTTAGATTCAATATCTATACACACTAAGACCGAGAAGAGCTGTCAAAAGGATTCTGACTAGCACGGTCAGAACAACGCTGTACAGGCCCCCAGGGTCTCCTTTTATTTTCCTTTCATTTGATGGAGTACAGCAAAGCACAATATTGATTTAAGCTTCCTTTCCTTTGGTCACAGCAGCCGCACCAGATTCCCATTAATTACCAACTTTCACTTGCAGTTCAATCCAAGAACCAGCTTTGTGCACACAGACACAAACATCTCATATCCAAAAATGGGTTTGAATCCCAACTGAATATTGTCACGGGTTCTACTTCTCTCCATATTCACACATATAAAACACATGTAAATACAGGTACTGCTTTAGTAGCTGCTTGGGGTGAGACTATGAAAACAGGATGTGACTTTTGAAGTTGAAGGCCACCAGGCAGCTCTTCTGGCTTACTGAAGGTGGGGAAATTCTGCAAACCAGATACATTTTTCATTATGTGAAACATCCATTTAATGAGTTCTTCACGTAGTTCATCTCTAATGCATTTCATACACGCCTTATACCCAGCACAGTTCTCTCACTTCAGTTCACATGTCTTGACCAAATAATAATTATATTAATAATAATAATTGAAGTATCATGGACACGCTTAGTGTTGAACCTCGCAACCTGCTACACAACTTCCATCATTTGAGCCTTGATGTAAAACATAATAAAGCCTTCAATTTCTAAATGCCTTCTAAGGAAGACTCACCATCAAGTCAAAAATAATAAGCTTGACAGGTTCAAAGGGGGTCCAAGCTTCTCATATTCTACCACTGAGTTAAGAGAGCTAAACTTGCTTCTAAAATGTAGATTTTTTTTCTTTGTAATGTCAAAGAATTAAGGTGGGTTTATTGTCTTCCTGTCACTGCAGTAGTTTAGCTGCTGTTTGTTCTACTGGCAATGCATATCTCATAGCACACATCTCAAGCAGAAATCTAAGTCGGGGACATTTAGATCTGATCAGCTGCTGCTCACATTCATGGATTACTTCTGCTGCACAGAACCTGCTACGCACAGTGTGGGTGGTAGCAGCCCTGTCTATAGTGCCATGCAGAGAAAGCCTGAGCTGCTGTCATTGGTACCGCTATCCTAAGTGACTTCAGCTTTTGGCATCACTCTAATCTGTTCTGAAATATAGAGTACTCTCTTGAAATACTTCCAGTCCTAGCAGTCAGACTCGGAGCAGCCAGCCACTGCGTCGACATGAAGCTGAGGCTCTCCTTCACCGGCAGCAGAAACCTTCAACATGTTTAAGGTAGGAAACAATTCCCCTTCGGGGCTTTTATAGTATGCAGATTTACATTACCCACTATTACTCTGCCCCAGGACTTTGGATCTACCCAGGTCTTTGGTTTATGCCACTTTACTGAAGTCAGTGGAGTTAAACCTGCATGACACTGCTGTTCACTAGAAGGCTCCAGGGCTATTTGGTTTTGCCAGCTACACAAGAGAAAGACATGAAAATTGTTACAGCAAAAAGATTTCCCTAGTGATGAAAATGTTACTAAAACACTCAGCAGTGCTTGCATGACACTTCTGTTTCTTCCTCCACTGTAAAGCAGTTGTTTGGGTGAGCCACCTATCGAGAGAAATCCCATAACAACAAAAAGCCTTTTGTTTGCCTTGAGTCTTTCATAACATAGTGTCGCTATTAAAATGAAAACCCCGACAACAGCACTTAAAAATGGCTGCTACAGCGCCCCCTCTTGGTGTTTATCTTCTCACACACACAAATTAAATGAATATAAAAGCCGAGTTGTCATCCCATAATTCTTCATGGAATAATATACTCCCCTCAGTAGCTCCCACATACAGTCAGTGATCTCACACCAGTAACCACTGGGCTGCACACTACTGTTTTCCCAGCAACTAAGGCACCGTACTAAGCGCTGGATAAATACTTCATCTCTTAAAAGCCTTGGAGCTCACAGCACAAAACAAGCTGCAGGTAACAAACCCAAATGCCTGTGCAGGCTAGAAGTGGTAAAAGCACAGCTTTTCTTGTAGGAGGCTACTGAAGATGCTTAACAGATCTGATCTCCCACCATATGAATAGTGCTAATGAGTGGCTCAAGTACGATTTTTTCTTGATTTTATTGACAATTGTTTAGAGGACTTAAATAGTTAATAATAATAATAAGCCACTCTCACCCTAATGCAGGCTGAGCTACAAGCTCAGGGAGCTTCAATCACCTTCACCTCCTACCCTTGGGGCAGACACTCCACCAGGTGGTGCCATTTGACACTGGAAACTGCTCTGCACTAAATGAGAAGCAGAGCTTTGCCTGCAGTCATTTATCAGCGTGCACAGCCAAACTGTGTTGGAAATGTCCTCAATAATTTTTGGTCAGGACAGTATCTCTGATAAAAGCAGTTTTTATTCACAATTGCAATGGCGGGGGCCCTGATAGCAGAAGTGCACCTACAGACACGATGTTACAGTTTTTATACCTTGTCTCCCATATGTTTTCCCCTCCCCTTTCCCCTTTGGTTGGGTATTCCAGGTTACAGTTTTACCCGAGGTTTGCATTTATTAATTACATTCTGAAATGTGTTAGTTCACGTGCTATCTTATGCCAGTCAGTCTCCATCCTGCTGTTTCTGTTCCCAAGATGTCTCGGTACTCTTCTCGCATTGATATGTTGATTCCCTTCAAAGCTTCTTCCATGATATCTCTTCAGGCACATCCTTAGGTATGTCACAGCTTGTATATTTTTATAATGCGTACAACGAAACATTAAAACATACATTGCTGCTAGTTTATACAGGTATATTGTTAACTATTTTAACTTCTCTTTGGTCCTTTATTACTCAGGTCTTATTTACAAGCAGCAAAAAATCAGTAGTTCTATTTCAGACAGCTGGACAGACAGAAGGTGCAGTCTTTGTACATATGAATTCTACCTAATAACTACTAATTGCTTCACTTATTTAATGAAACCTTGAAATAAAATATTCTTATCTTATTTTAAATGCAGAAACAACATTTGATTCCCACAATTCCCCCTTTTCTTCTTTATACACTGTTGATTTCTTCAAGTTTTGCTTTTTCTTTAAGGCATTATCTTGTAGACCTCTTCCTCTTCATCACATCCTTCATTACCAATCTCCTCTGATATCATCATTTTATCTGAGTATGGTGGTGGTTCCACTGGTGTTTGTTTTAATAATGCTGCCTCAATTAATCTCTGTACCAGTCCCCTAACACACAGGATAATACAGCACCCTATGGCCACCAGGGCTCCTGCTGCTGTAATCAAGTAAGTAAATATGGATATATAAATATGGATATAATCATCCCTTTCCATTTACCAAACCAAGAGTCCAACCACCCAGTGAAAGAGGTATCCCTGAATTATCTGTCAATTCATTAGCAAGGGTAGTAAGCCCCTGCAATGGCATAGTTATTGTGCCATCAGGAGATGTGTTATTGGGGATGAAGGTATAACAATGGGTCCCCAACATTACACACACACACCCCTTTTCAGCTGGCATCATATCTAGGGCAATCCAGTTCTCCCAGACCATCCTACTTGTGGCATCTGTTCTTCAATTCCCTTAATTGCACTTTTTGTGTAATTTATAAATCCCTGTGGATTATAATCCAGTCTACATTGATCACCACCCACCAAAACAGTGACTCAAACCAAATGGTATCACTAAGCTCCTTTTAATTCTTCTAGAGAAACCCCATTTTCAAATGCCAGGGTGAATGGTATAACTAATTGAACAAGTGCATAGGTGCCTCCCCAGTTAGATGGTAAGATGGACCATAAAATCTTTCCCACACAGAGATCTGCCCTGCAGAGTCCCAATCTTGAATCATTTCCTGCTGAATCCTCCTTAACATTCAAGACCTCACTACATAAGGGAAAGTTTCCCACAGGCCTGGTAGCCTTCGCACCCTGCCATGAGAGGCAAGATGTATGGATACCTACTGCTGTAGAGAATGCAGGAAGGATCTTAACATCGGTATCAGGCATTGGAGGAGACAAGAGGGAGAGTGATCTGCAGTCTCTTTCCTCAGGCAGTTTTCTCTTGGTACAGGACAATCATGCATCACATTCCCTTGGGGTCCTTGCTCCATCCCAGCAGAATGGGTACCACCTGAGCTATGGGCCATCGGGATGCACAAGCATAGCAATTGCTATGGTTGAGACTCTGGACAGTATACTTAATCCATTCTACCCAGGCATTAATGTCCCCATATCCTGTTTTGATTGTAAATGTATATCTAATATCTTTTATCTCCTTAGCTGTCACAACTGTGGGGTTTTTAGGAAGATTTGACCAGTTCTCAAAGATCATTAAGCTGTTCTCACAGCCCTGGGTAACGCTGTCCAGGTTAACTGAGTCTCTCCTCCCTCTATTAGGGCTTTTTTTATTCAAAGGCAAATAACCTTAGGCTTCCTTTGGCCAATCCAGGCAGAAGAGACATCCCTCAAACCCAGAAGGTAAACTCCACCTATTCATTCCTTAACTGGGTTAATGAAGTGCATGGATTTGCCACTACTGAGTGTATGCATCCAAAAGTTCTATTACTTGCCCTCAAGTCTTGTACCAAACTATAGCACTTGCTATCAAAAAAAACTTTGCAAAATTGGAATCCAAACTCCAACAAGTTACCTATTATTTCTTTTATCCTGCTGCAGTTACATATCCTCAAAGGGCACCGCTTTACCCTGTCTGGGCGAGCTCTTGCTTTTAATTTCTATTTGGGGGTTCATATTTGGCCCTGATGCCCACACCCCTAAGTATATCATAGTTGAGATTGCTGTGACTCCTGGGGGTACAGCATTGTTTATCCCAGTTTGTGTTAAAGCCAGACTTACAATTCTTAATCGGTCAATATTGTTGGACTCTTAGCTCTGGTTCTATTAAATTTCTTGCCAGAGTAACCTGCCAGGTACAAGAACTCCTGTATTCCTACTTGTTTTCCTAGCTTATATTTAATAAATCTAATAATAATAATAATAATACCTTTTCTTGTTGGGCAGTATCTTCTACTACTGTTACAAAACCATCTACGAGTGGTAAGAAGAATACCATATCCACCAGAAAATAAACCACTTCATCCTGCTTCCCTAAATGCAGTTTCCCGTTGCAGTTTGCACACTGCTTTCCTTCCAGTGGGGCAGAGCCCTCCCTGGGCTCTTGAAGTTCCCCCCCCCCCACCACCTCTTCCTGAGGGGATCTCTGGGTCCTATGATTCTATTCTAGCACAACACAGTAACAGCTGTTATTATTCCCATTTCCCTTTCTATCTGTTTGTCAGTTTTTGTTGTTTGTTTTCATATCATTCTCCTCCTCTCTTCAGCCCTGACATCCCCGTTATACCTTGCCAGTCCTTGCCTCCTTCAGCCTGTATTTGTCCCAAACTTTCTCACTTTCCAAACTCTCATCATTACATAAACTACTAACATCCTATTTCAGTTTCACCTCCTTTCTCCAGAGGTGTCCACTGCTAACACTGGGATTTCAGCTTTCCTACATCTCTGCACACGAAGGCTATTCTCACTTCCATTGCCCTGTCCTCTCCACCTCCCCCTTTGCTGTTTACAGCAGCAGTCTCCATCCCTTCAGTTCCTTGGGCTGTTCCACCGATATCTTTATGGCCTTTTTCATGTTTTTCTTGATTTCAACTTTATCCCCTAGTTTTAATACAGCATTCTCAAAAAGTGGTATTGTCATCCTGGTTCTCTCTACCCCTGCTATCTTTAAGGTCTCATTTGTTAATTTGAGTCTTAACACCTCATGGGCCAGCAGTGAATGAGCTGCCCCAGTATCAACTAAAGGCACAACTCCTTCCCCCTCAGGTCCTGCTTTCATATTTACCAGAGGCTCCTGGTGGGACCCAAGTTTGAAAGCCCCAGAAATTGATCTAATTGTTCTGCTGCTCTTATAAGACCCTCAATTAAAGATTTCATTTCCTTCTTAAAATTTCTGATTTCTCCACTAGTGAGTGGGGAGTTTACATGGCACATTTATCCTTGTCCCAGTGGGACCTCCCATAAGGGGTACACCGAGGTGCTGGTACAGCTGGTGTCTGGGAAAGGAAAATTTCTGATATCCCTTTTACATTGCTTGAATTCTCTCCTGAGCCCAGCATGCCCCCCTTCCTGTTAAATGACCCTATGCGCTTTACCATTTTCTCTTACTGGGGCAGTGCCTGTCTCCCTTTGTGCAACACTGGGGTTATATGGGGGGGGGTAGACTCTCTAGAGAGTACCATTGATTAGTTCCCTTTTCTAATTCCTCTCCTTCCTGGTCTGGAACTTATTTTTGTTGTTTTTACTAGTAACAGGCTGATTTCTTGTATCCAACAGGCAGCATATTCTGATTCTTTCTTTGAAAAGCACTTTTCTTCTTTAGGTATAAATTCAAGATCTGACAAACCCAACCTTCATCAGATCCATCTTTTGGCCAAAATATTGATTTTCCTTGTAGTGGCTCTCTAGGCCGTATCTGTACACAGTATTTAAGCATCTTGTTCCTATCCTTGTTCCTGGTTTTGGGATCATTCTTCCAACTCTGAAGCATCTTTCCTAAGGGGCTATCTTTGGGCACAGTGTTAGGGACCCTCTTACCCTGTTCTGTGGAGCTGCTATTACACATCCCTCTGAAGTGCTACTGTGAACTACCCAGCTCTCAGGTTACCACACTCCGACTCTTGGATTAAATAGGGGTGTACTGCTGGCACTTCATCAAGCGCTCAGGGTACCGTACACCACCAGCTCCCGCCCGAGACTCTCTCTTTCAGCGCCACAGCCGCTTCGTCCGTCTCCGGCCGCGCCCCTCGCGGGACAACGGAACCGCGGATCGGGACTCCGCACTCGCTTCGCACCAAAAGTGCGTCTCAGCCACACACATTCAAGAGTCTCAACCCAAGATAAGAATTAAATTCCCTTACCTTGATTCGTGCACCAAGTTTCCAGGTCTGCAAGGGTTAACACCTGTGCCTGCCTAGCCCTTTGGCTTTTACAGAGTTTGTAACAATCTCTGTTTCCTATTGGCTGTCCTGAGAAGTCACCTCACCACCCAGACAGGACCGCTAAAATCAGCGGAGTGCACTTATACTGTCCAGGGCAGTGGGGACACCCCAAGAAGCGATAATGATCCCGGACAAGCCCCCAAATTGTTGGAAATATCCTCAGTTTCTGGTCAGGACGGTATCTCTGATAAAAGCAGTTTATTCACAAGTGCAATTGCAGGCCATTGCAACCAGATATTCCAGGTTACAATTTTACCCAAGGTTTGCATTTGTTAATTACATTCTGAAATGTGTTAGTTCACGTGCTGTCTCGTGCCGGTCAGTCGCCATCCTGCTGTTTCTGCTTCCAAGATGTCTCGGTACTCTTTTCTTAGTGATACGTTAATTCCCTTCAAAGCTTCTTCCCTTCTGTCCCAGAGGCCTTTGTTAAACAAGGAGCCCAGGAAGGTCCTTCCCGATATCTCTTCAGGCACATCCTTAGGTATGTCACAACTTGTATATTTTTATAATGTGTACAACAAGACAGTAAAACATACATTGTTGCTAGTTTATACAGGTATATTGTTAATTTAACTTCTCCTCTTTGGATCCTTTATTACTCAGGTCTTATTTACAAGCACCAAAAAATCAGTAGTTCTATTTCAGACAGCTGGACAGACAGGAGCTGCAGTCTTTGTACCTATGACTGCTACCTAATAACTACAAATTGCTTCACTTACACAATGAGACCTTGAAATAAAACATTCTTTTCTTACTCGAAATGCAGAAACAACATTTGATTCCCACAGTAACAGAAGAACACGAAGGGAGAGCTCTGCATCCCACTTCTCTGCATTGCTCGTCCCCTGCTTAGGAGGCACACACGCAGCGCTCTCTCTGCTCTCACCACGCGATCGACACAGCTGAAAATAAAGGCCGAGAGTCACACCAAAGCAAAGCAACAAGCACGTACCATAAAGGAAAACAAGCCTACCTTGACACGCTCCACGCCGGCGCGGTCCCACACACGGAGAGCCACGCAGAGACGCAGGTCGCGCGGCTTCCCATCGGCGAAGCAGCTCCCGGCCACGCTCCGCCTTCCAGCTCCGGCAGCAGCCGCACATCGGCTGCTCCCCTCCGGTCTTACGCAGAGCCCAGCCCCGGCTTCCCCTGCCCGTAGCGGGGCGCTGCCGGCCGACCGCTCCCAGACAGCTCGGTGGGGGGAGGGGATGATGGTTGACATGATGCGATGTTGCTGCATGCACTGAGTTAACAGTGCAGGAGATTTTAATGCCGAGTGTTGTGAGCAGTGAACAAGCCCAACTCCCTTAACATGTCTTTGTTGGAGAGCTGCTCCAGCCCTCTGATCATCCCTGTGTCCCTCCTCTAGACGCACACCAACAGACCCAAGCCCTTTCTGTGCTGGGGGTACCAGACCTGTACACAGCAGTCCAGATGGAACCTCACAAGGGCAGAAAAGAGGCAGACAATCCTCACCTTCTCTCTGCTGTCTGTCCCCTGTTAATACAGGCCAGGATATGATTTACCTTCCAAGCTGCAGCAGCACACTGCTGGCTTAAACCCAGCTTTTGTCCAGCAAGTCCCCCATCCAAAATCTTCTCCTCAGGGCTGCTTTCAAAGAGTTCTTCTCCTAGTCTGTACTCACAACAAGGACTGCTCCTGTACAGATACATTAGTATAAATTGTAAAATCATAACTACAGAGTAAAAGGATACCCAGAGAGTATCTAACACTCACCAGTGCTGAGGCTTTCAGTCAAAATGAATACTCACCCATACAGAGCCTCACCACAAAAACTCCACAAACCAGCACCCTCCAGAAAGAAATGTTACCTTAGCGGTGGTCAGCCCTTAAATGGGATCTGGGAGAGAGGTGGAGTCAAGCTCCACTCCTTCCAGGAGCTCACCTGAATTACCTTCACCTGTGCTCCTGCAGTTGACTCATCGCTTGCCTCAGCTGGTTAATTAGAGGTTCAGGCTGTGACTGACAGTTTCCCTTACAGTACCCAAAGTGAGAAGCCAGTTCTTCAGCTGGCTTCATTCTACACGTGGCATTATCTATAATACATACTAAAACCAAAAGTTGCTAATATTTCATCGTGCAAGCATTGTATGAATTAGCAGCCTTTGCGGGCAGACAGGCTGCTAGCTTGTCAGATAGCAGCATCTTTTATTTTGCATTCTCCAGAGATTAATAGCCCTTCTACTCTTTTTCTTAATGAGAGAAACAGGCAGATGTGGTACAGCCAGACAGTGGTATTCATTGCAATTTCCTCCAGCTTTATATTGACAAGAAGAGGAGAGGGGGAGTACTATGAAATCACTAAACTGCTTCTGTAAGAAAGGCAGTTAGGTATAGGTTTCAAATGCAGTTTCCCCAGTGATGTGTCCGTGGGAGTTGTTGGTGTTAAGCACTCGAGCATAACTAGCTATTTGACAAAGATCTCTAAAGGGAACAAATCGAAGATGACATGAACTGGAGGTGTTCCGGCATAAGGCGTGGAAGAGACACTGCATGTAGAAAACGCAGTACTTAGGTACAGAAAAGTGTAAGTAAATGAAAGCTGCTTACCTAAGTGACCTTTTGTCATCGCTGAAGGTGGAAGGATTGAAAGAACTATACTGAGTGAAAATCCATGTTAACACCTCAGGGATAAAGACCCTAAACAACACCACGAAACCAAGGAAGATGGAAACTGCTGAGATAACCAATTTCAACATCAATTTTGAAATACTTAGTTTGAAATGCTAGCACTGAATGTAGAGAGGTGTTATAAATAACGAAAGTTACATAAGAATAGTGCTCTGATATACGTATACACACACATAAATACATATATATATACAATCTATGTTTTTTATATACATTTCAGAAAAGCAATTCGATTTGTTCAACTTTTCTTTTTTCCTCCTATCATGCCACACACATACATGGTGTAAATATGAAGATTGTTTCTTGTTTTGTTGTTATATCTCTTTGAAAGTCTGAATAATGATTTAGTTATTCAAATGCATTAGAGAAATCATACCGGAAGAGGTTTTATCCTTCAGTGGAGTTAATGATACAGCACAGAAGTAGTTCAATTCTAGATAATAAGTAGCGTCTTTTTTTGTAAGAAAATATTTTGGATAATAAGGTATATGTAATACCTTTACTTTCAGCTTGCTGTTTAAGTCGTCTTCTTTATAGAGCTGATTATACAAGGAGGGAGAGGTTATGCCGTTTAACCCATTTGAAGTTTTCATAGTTAAGATAGTGTTAAATTACTGTGCAAATGGCAAGGAGCTTTTCAGAACTTTATCCGAGACTAATTTGAAATCAAGCCTTTTTATACAGTGATATTTCTCGTTTGTTTGTTCTAATTTTGTTTTTATTTTCTGTAGGTTTGCTGTCTTTAAAAAACAACCACAAGAACAACAAAATAACAGTTTGAACTAAAGAACCTCGAAGAATTATCTCTGAGAAACTGGTGCTTTCTGTTGGCTGGCTGACAACAAATGAAGAGAGTTCTGTTGCTATTGACAATGCAATTATCCTGACTTTTTCTACGTGACTGTCAGGGGGAATATTTGGAATGAAGCTGCCATCATGTCACCCACAGGCGGTGGCACTGATATCAGGCAATTCTTGGTCAACATTAACTTAGGGCAGTATCTTCGGAACATTAAAGAACGTGGCTATAACGCTGTGAATGAATGAACTGAATGAATATTGAAAGAGTGGGGAAAAAAATAGCCATGAATATTGAATGAGTATTGAATGAATATTGAAAGAGTGGGGGAAAAAAAGCCATAAATATTGAATGAGTACTGAATGAATGTTTAATGAGTGGGCGGGAAAAGTCATGAATATTGAATGAGTATTGAATGAATGTTCAATGAGTGGGTGGGAAAGGTCATGAATATCGAATGAGTATTGAATGAATATTCAATGAGTGGGCGGGAAAGTCATGAATATCGAATGAGTACTGAATGAATGTTTAATGAGTGGGCGGGGAAAGTCATGAATATTGAAAGAGTATTGAATGAATGTTTAATGAGTGGGCGGGGAAAGTCATGAATATTGAATGAGTGAGAAAAAATGCTGCGTTCAATGAGTTACATATGTTATGTATGGGGGGCAGAAAGTGACAATCCAGCTACAGAGTGGACGCTGACTGTCCTCGAGCCATCTATTTTGTGTAGTTTGATAGTATAACTAACAGTTCACCTTGGGAGGATTAGCTAAGAAAAGTCTGTAGTAATGCATTTAATGGAATTCCACTTTGTTTTTTGGCATGCATACCATAGTCTTTAGTTTATTCCATCTGCAGCCTGCTTTCTTCTTTACTTCTTCTTGGAGTAGTCTAGCCCAGAAGAGCACAATTCTAGAGCGTGCTTCAAGGCATAATCAATTAATGGGTTAGTGTGTTTTCACTTATTTTTCCACAATGCATCTATCGGTGCTGTCATTTTTATCTAATTTTAATATCCAGGGATATGAACGGCAACACGTAGAGGGTGAATGTTGTGGAAAACGTGTGCAGACTAAGTACATACATCCCACTGTTCCAGTCTCATATTCAATGTAGGCATGCTCTACATGTTACCTCTCTACCAAACTGTGCATCTGAAATGTCAGCTATGTACCCGAAGCAAAGACAATTTACAGTATTTTGGCCTGAGGGAAGTGTTAATGAAATCAAATTTTCTGCTAGGCTTTTCTGGAATGATAAGCCAGTACTATCATGGGAAAGTTTGTGTGTCGTTTATTTAGTTATTTATGTATTGATGATTAGAAGCTTGAAATGTTCTCTGTTACTTAGTTTCCAGGTTCTGAAGAATGTTAGAAACACCTGCTCGTGAAACAATCTTATTGCCACTATTTAGCTTTCCCTAGGCAAAATCCATGGGCGCCGATGACTTTGTATTGTTAATGTGCTTTAAAAGCTCTGGGTGCTTTCTTTTTCAAGAGAAATGCCACAAGATTCTCTCCGCTTGTGGCATACCACGATGTACACAAAATTCTTTATTCAAAACTGCTCTTCACCTAAAAATAATTGACTGAGAAACAACATGAAAGTCATTTTCAGAGGAGAGAAACAGTTGTCTGAGTTCCCTTCACCTCTTCCTATCACATTTTGTATTTCACTTGCAGCCTGGAGAGTTCATAAACGACCCTTACAACATCTGCACTGTTTCTAGTTGTACACGTCTCAAGAACCAGCTTATCTCTTCCACATCTGAAATTACGTGTCCTGCATTCAGTGAGGAGACCTGCAAACCTGTAAGTAGAGATGGAAAACATACCCTCTAGGTCATGCATAAATTGTTTCAGTTTAGTTCAATCACCTAATAGAACAGCATCTCATTGACTCTGATGACTG
Source organism: Excalfactoria chinensis (assembly GCF_039878825.1). NCBI lineage: Eukaryota > Metazoa > Chordata > Aves > Galliformes > Phasianidae > Excalfactoria > Excalfactoria chinensis. Next base: position 51,240,820 of record NC_092829.1, read on the forward strand.
TCTCCAAAGTTTCTCTGTCCCACCAGTGCGGATTTCTGCTTCACCTATTTGCAGACTTAGAGTGTATTAAATAAGATATCTGACAGAGAGTTTATGATTCTTCAAAAAACCAGTCAGAATTCAGATGACAGTACTCGCTGATTTCTTTATGAGAGGTCGTGCTTTTATTACCTCCTGCTATTGCTCTGAGCAGTTAATTACGCCGTCTCACCCAGTGGCCGTCTTAAGCAATATTTTATATTTAATTCCACCTATATTACCAGATATATTCTGTGGTGTCCCTTAGCATTTATGTTCATACCTCTAGATTTATTCTGCCACCAGCTCGTGCTTGTTTCCACGTAGGTGACCAGAAAAGGGATTTTGTGGAAGCTGGTGGTGAGTCAGCTCAGTAGATGGGAAATAAACATCTCGGCACCGTCAGATTGATTTGGACATCCCAGCCCTTCTACCGGGGTCTGCTTTACTATTGCATTATTCTGTTTGTGCTATCTTATTATGCTATGATTTATTTATTATTTCTGTTATTTTTCAGGTTGGAAAGAGTTATAAAGAACCATATGATAACTGTACCCAGTACACACGCACCGAATCAGGGGGCCAGTTCTCCTCGACTAGTACAGTTAAGGTCCGCCTGCCATTCGAGGAATCAAATTATGTCTCAGTAAGTATTTCAGAACTAAAAAGAAAGCCTCCTGAAATGAGCCGTGCCATCGCTCTGGGAGATTTCTTTACTCTTTCTACACTTCTTCTTGACATTGGAATATGCTTTTCCAACTTTCCATGGACTGTCCCAGGAAGCGTAACAAAAATATCTGTGAGCAGCGCACACGCTTCTTGTGAAGTAAAGCAGTAGCCAACTGGAGAGAGCAGAGTAGGGGGGCAATGACAAAGCAGGATTTTTCATCAATTAGGAATCTCCAGAGTTATAAAATGAAAGTGAACAAATGATAACTTATCATGGAGCCTCAGGGGAACTGATGAACATTGACTTCTGCTACGTGTTGCACTGTTAAGCAAAGAAATAGTAGATGAATGAGCAATAAGGATCATTTGTGACATGGCTGTCAGTGATCAGTGCAACCACTGATCAAAGTGAAAGCGGTAACTTTCAGACAGGCCTTGACAGCCATTGCATTGAATTACCTTTGGGGTAGGTTTTGTGTAAGTCAGGCTGTTTGATTTCAGGAGCAGGTGTCATTCTTTGGCTTCAGATTTGCCTCTTTTGAGCTGGGTTCAACAGAACCTAAAAATACAAACAAAAAACAATCAAAAAAATAAAAAAAAACAGTTGTGTGGAAATTGAACCTTTGTTAGTGAAAATGCAAGTTGTAAAACTTTTAGACTACTTTTCTCCTTCCCCTTTTCACCTTCTGGCTTGGAAATTTTGTAACATCTGTAAGTAATGAAGATACAGCTGTTTAGCACAGACAGCAGAGTCACCAACAGTTTTATAATGTAACTTCTGTCGGTTGCCAGTCACAGTATCCATTATACAAAGAGATTTGATCCCTTTAAATGATTCTTTAAAATTACACCTGATTTTAAAGTTTACTTTCCCCTTTACTACCTGCTGTTGTCGAAGGTAACATAGCACTTCCATCAGAAGGATGCTCTGCTCACTTAATATACGAAAAATGAATGTTAGGTTTTAATAATAAAGCAATAGAAAAACTGCTAAGGATTGAATCTGAAGTTAGCCACTGCTATACAGATCCCCTTTTTTTTGTATCACAAGATTTGATCATGAATTGTCCGCCCTACTTTAAATATTTCTACAGATTCCTGAAGGCATCTTGAAGAACCGCGTATCCCAAATATCTCAACCTAGAAGCCAGTCTCTCTGATACCTACAAGATATCTTTAGACTTCAGGTTATAAAGTGCAACAGGGAATGAGAAACAGTGGATCTGGCAGGTGACTACGCCTAAGCCGGGTAACAGACTAATGCCAGGAAATGAAGCACTGGAAATCACTGCTGACGGCAACCAGAGTTTCTCACCGTGTCGTCGAACGTGTGAGAAACAGCACAGGTCGGCAAAGAGACAAGGGGCTATCGCATCCAGGCTGGATGTCCACGGTCTGCTCACCGCTGTCCAGTAGGGAACCACTGTACCGTGCAGCGCTTGTACGCCACTCCGGTGACTTTCCAGTGAAGAGCAAACTATATATTTCATGTATTAATTATGTTGCCTACAGAATTTACAGATCTTTATATCATGAAATAATATGGTATATATATATGTGTGTGTATGTATATAAAGAGACAGGTTTTAATTCTAACTGCAATGTATCTTGTTTTTGTATTGTACTAATAATTTCAACTACTGAGGTGTAATGAGCATGATGCCTCGTCCACGTTGCCCCATCTCGCCTTCCTTGCAGTTGGATCCTTTACACTGAATTCTCATCCTTTTTCTGTGTTTTTTTTGTTTGCTTGTTTGTTGTTTTTTGTTGTTGTTGTTTTGTCGTGATTTTTTTAATGTACTTCGTGTGTGTGTGTGTTGATTTTGTATTGACTGAAGTAAAGGTTGTTTTTGTGTAAACATTTAAACTTTAAAAAGGAATAAAACAAAAGCTAATTTTGTTTCTCAAGTTGTCTCTGCTAAAATACACACTAGCAAGAACTTTGTATTGTTAAATAAATCAATCAGTTGTTAAATGTGAACGCGTGTCTGTTGTCACGGGGAGGGGAGGAAGCCCTGCCGAAAACGTGTCTGAAATCGCAGTTGCAGTGACCATCTGGAGTTTGCCAGCCGTTTCCCTACTGTCTCAGGATGCAGTTTGGGTACTACCGAATCAGCACTAGTCCTGTTTTACAGTTTTATTTTTCGTTCCATCTTTTCATCACCTGTCACGTACCTTATGAGGCTGCGCGTTTGGGACAAGGTGAATTTAGATGACATTGTGAAAACGGGGCCAAACTCATCAGTTACGGCTGACGCGGGCCGAGAGCGGCCAGGAAAGCCGTCAGCAGTCGGAGGGGGGGGTACGTCAGCTCCCGCTTCGTCCACCTCCGCCGAGCACCCCCGTTCGCTCAGGCCGTTCGTTTAGAGCTGTGACGGAGCGCTCTGACGGCGCTGCTTCGTAAAAAGAGGCAGTTAAAAGAAATGAAGCGAGAGACCTTCAGCTCGCTTTCCAAGTGCCGACTGTGCAGATGGATGGATTTCGTCCAAATGGAGTGAAAGATCATGTTTAGTTTCTGTTTTCTTCACTGGAATAAATATCAGGGTCCTGGCATTAGAAAGCTCTTCGTCTTGTTCTTATGAAATCTATTAACTCACAAGTCTCGCTCTGAAACGTAGCCGAGCAGACGGCCGGTTTGATCTAAGGAACAGGTAGCTGAGCAGTAACTTTGCTTGTCCTCGGCGGGATCTGACACCTCACTCTGCACGTTCAGATCTCCCTTCTTTTCCCGTTTGATGCTGCCGATGGCCGTGTAAAATGCACGTGTAACAGCGTGCAATAAAAACATTCACACTTCTACCATCGTAGACATGAAAATGAGCGGAGTCCAACTTTCAGGAGTTTCAATTAAGAACGAAACCGCCATTGAAAGTGCCTTTGATTAGAGCAGCCTTTACAGAGTACCCGTGTCCTTTACTGGAGATAAGTGAAGTCTCACCCAAATCATTCCAGCTGATGTTCGCGACACACGAGCGCAATCCCAAGCGACACCGCACGGAACCGCTCGCAAAGCCACGCTTCACATTTGACCGGTCGGGAATTTTCTGTAGCGCATCGCAAACCCACCGGGGAATCCGTCACATCCCCGCTGCCATGTTTTCAATGCTGCCTTCAGTCACATGTTCTGGGTCAGGTCCAAAGTATTCACAGGTTCAACACATCTTTTTCTAGTTTCTTTTCTTTTTTATTTATTTATTTATTTATTTATTATTTTTATTTATTATTTAGTTATATTTATATTTAGATTATTTTTATTCTTTATTATTATTTTTATTATTGTTGTTATTATTATTATTATTATTTATGAAGGGGGTAAGGAAGATGGAGTAGAGATAGTAGAGAGCAGAGGCCGCTGGAAAGCGTTAAGGCCGGGGACGTTCTTCAGAAGGGTGTCGTGAGACCTAAAGCGATCTGTTTGAACGAGCCACAGTGATTTCACTTATTAATGAGTCTCAGAATGAAGTGGGGACAAGCGGACTACAAACTTGAATTGAAAATGCGGTTCAGATCCTTAGTTCAGATCGGAAGTCCGCGTGTCGAGCTGTCAAACCCCCGCCCGGCTCTAACGAGGTAACGACTCCCAGGTGCCGCGGGGGCGGCGCAGCCGCGACTGGTTCGCAGCCGGGGGCGGGTCCTCCCGCTACGCCTCTTAAGCTCCTCCGGAGGCCGTAGGGAGCCATCAGAGGGATCCGGGATTCCATAGAAGATGGTAGTCGGCGTGGGCTCTGCTTCTTTGTGAGGTTTCGGTGCTTATTCGGCTGCTTTTTTGGTACGGGACTTTGAGGTTGGGTTTTTTTGTAACTTTCTCTTTGTGTTCTGCTGTTTTGTTTCAGGTTGCGGTGGGACGTCTCCCGGTGAAGATCAGCCCGAAACGGTGAGTTGTTCAGGTATGAACGGGAGAGCGGAGGCGGGGAGCTCCGGAGAGCCGTTCGGGGCCGTCCGCCCGCAGCGGGCGGCAGCCGCCGCGCCGAGTCCGTGTGCCGGCGCGGAGCTCCCCCCGGCTTTTCGCAGCCGGGCTAACGCGGTCGTCCGGCCGCCGTCGCTTTTTCGGAGGGGACCACCGCTCCTTTTTCCGTGTCGTAGCGCCGTACCGAGGCGCCGTCAGCCCCCTGGAAGCTTTTCAGCGGGGGCTTCTCGGAGTCCTCGGTAAGAGAGAGCGGGATGGGGCCGTGTACTTTCAGCCTCGGCGCGGCTGGGAGCGCGAGGGTGCAGCCACGCAAGGACTGCTGAAACAAGTTTTCTCCTATTGCAGGCCGAAGGGGTTCCGCCAGCTGTTCTCGACCGTCACGCCTTCCTCTCTTTGTTTTCATCAGGCTGCGTTCTCAAGAATAAGAAAAAGAGCAACTACGGCAGGAGACGGGCGTCACCTCAAAGAGGAAAAAGAAGGTGAAAGCCAGTTCAGCATCCCCTTTGTGGGGGGAAGGAGACGGCTAACCGAAGCTTGCAAGATCACTAACAGCAAAACAGAGGCTAGGGAACGTGCGGGTGTGTCGTTATCAGGACTGTCACCTGTGAAATAGGGGATGAGAGAAGGCGGAGGTGAAGAAGCCCTTCTAAGGTTCAGCAGCGGCTGCCGAGACGGTTCCTCGGGTTCGTCGGAAGCGAGAGTCCCGGAGGAAGGACGATTTCCTCTGAGGTGCGGAGGAGCCGGTTGAAGATCCCGTAGGTGAAAGGCTGGTGAATCCTAGAGGCGCCGAGGTGGGAAGAGATGTCCAAGACCGTCGTTTCCAGCGGCAGCTTAAGCATAGGCGTCTACAAGGCTCAGCAGAATCTCCTCTGGAAGCACCGCATCCAAAGGGCTCCTCAAGACATCCCAGGACGCGGAGGCGACTTTCTCCCGGGGAGCCTAGTGCAGCGTTTAACTCCCCTTTGGGTCAAGAAGCGTTTCCTAAGGTCCAGGCTAAAGGTATCGAGTGGCATCCGTGGGCTTTTTTTGTCCTTCTGTCAGCAGGGAGAAGAGAGTATTGCGGTCGTCAGGATAAGCAGCTTGGAGATGTGGTAAGAGATCCCTAAGGTATCCCCTGAGCATTCTTTCCCTAGAGCTTACTGGGCTACGCCTATGTCCGTCGAGGAAGCGGGCAGAAGCGAGCCCTCGAGAGGCTGGTACGGCGTTTTTTGTGCTGTTTGTTACAGGCAAGGCGGACGAGGAAGGACGGAGAGCCCAAAGGAGCGCAGCCTTCAGCGAGGGAGGGAAGAAGAGCCGGCGTCACGTCCCCGGGTGTCACGGTGTGGTGAGTAATGGGCTGTTTGGAGAGTTTGAGTCCTCTTTGCTGGGGTTGTTTAAGGCTTGTCTTTATTCTTTTTTGGCAGGGTGAGCAGCGCAGCAGAGCATTTGGATGGAGGGCGGGTGAGCCCCGCGAGCCGGCTGTCGCAGCGGTTCATCAGAAGCAGTTCGAGGAGCAGAGGTGGCATTGGATCGGAGCAGCTGCACGGAGCGAGGTGAGTGTGTCCTTGTTTGTTTAGTGTGTTGCTTTTGGTGTTGGGGACTTTTTGTCGGGTGATGTTTTGTTTAGAGCACTGTCGGTTAGTTAGTGGGTGCTTTTTTTGTGGTTTTTTGTCTTGGTTTTTGTGTTTTTGGTGTTTTCACTTGGTGTTTTTTGTGGTTTTTTGTCTTGGTTTTTGTGTTTTTGGTGTTTTCACTTGGTGTTTTTTGTGGTTTTTTGTCTTGGTTTTTGTGTTTTTGGTGTTTTCACTTGGTGTTTTTTGTGGTTTTTTGTCTTGGTTTTTGTGTTTTTGGTGTTTTCACTTGGTGTTGTGGTTTTTTGTCTTGGTTTTTGTGTTTTTGGTGTTTTCACTTGGTGTTTTTTTGTGGTTTTTTGTCTTGGTTTTTGTGTTTTTGGTGTTTTCACTTGGTGTTTTTTGTGGGTTTTTTGTCTTGGTTTTTGTGTTTTTGGTGTTTTCACTTGGTGTTTTTTGTGGGTTTTTGTCTTGGTTTTTGTGTTTTTGGTGTTTTCACTTGGTGTTTTTTGTGGGTTTTTTGTCTTGGTTTTTGTGTTTTTGGTGTTTTCACTTGGTGTTTTTTGTGGGTTTTTTGTCTTGGTTTTTGTGTTTTTGGTGTTTTCACTTGGTTTTTTTCTGTGTTGGTTTGACTTTGAGGGGGGAGAACACAGCTCACACTGGGTGACTGCTCTGGTCACTTAGTGTGGGTTGTGTTCTCCCCCCTTCCAATAATGCTAGAGACCCGGTTTTGCACTATCTTTAAAAAGATATAATTTTTTTTTTGGGCGGGACGGTGGGTGAAACATAGTGGCAGTTTTTTTTCCGTGGCCCCCCGCCCCCTCGGGGCCCCTCCCCTCCCCTGTGCCCCTCCCCTGTGCCCCCTTGGGGTCCCTCCCCTGTGCCCTCTCGGTCCCTCCCCTGCCCCTTGGAGCCCCTGCCCCCTTGGGGGCCACCCCTGCCCCTTGGAGCCCCTCCCCTGCCCCCTTGGGGGCTGCCCCCTGAGTCCCCACTTGTGCCCTGCCCCTCGGGGCCACCCTCTGAGTGGGGTGTGTGGGGAAGAGCCCCTCCCTGGTGAAGGGGTCTCTTCCTTGGGAGCCGGGGTGGCTCCTGTGTAGTGGTGGTGTTCTTTGTCCTCAAGGAAGGAGCTCGAGTGAGGAGGAGCTGTGTTCCATCCTGTGGAAGGAGAAGACTTGGTTTATTTCAAGCCTTGGGAAAGAACTTTTTGAAACAACTCTTGCTCTGCGCCTAAGGGAATCTATGTGGATTTCTTTGTTACAAAGGTTTGGGCTACTGGCTGGAGATGAAATACTGAGATGTGAGCTACAGGCATAAGTCCTATATCTGCTATGGATGGTTTACTGTATTGATGGTCTAGGTAGGCTGAGTGGGTACCGAGGAGGGAAGCTGCGGCTCTGTTCTCTGTAAAGTTATTTCTATTACCTCTTAGTGAGGGGAAAAAATATAAGCTAATGGGGAAATAAATGGAAATGCTTGTGAAAGCTGTTGTGGGAGTTCTCTGAGGCCAATTATTTATATCAATAATTATTTATCAATTATATTATATACTATGTAAAATATACTATGTATTATAATACTATATACATTGGTATATAATTATATAATATACAATTGTATACTTAAAATGTAGAGAACTATTTCCCTGTGGGTAGAGTTTTACTGTTGTTTGTAAGAATGTCACGGATTGCCAGATGGGGGACTTAAAAATATCTGAATTTAAATAGTTATAAGCTAGCTCTCCCTTAATAGTGTGTCTCCTGCTTCATCTTGCTCAAGTGGAACTGTGAAGAACGTCAGGGTAGATCTCTGTTCTTCTCGTTTCAATTTTTACCTCTGAAATACCGATAACTAAGCTAACTTCTGTAGTGTGGGAAGTGGGTGATAATTCCCCTTTGCAGAATTAATGCTTTGTGAAGGCTTTGCGGCAAGGTTGTTTCTGCTGTGAGTGCCTCTATTCTGTGTTGAGTGTGGGATCTGAAATGCCTAAGAGTATCTGCCCTGTACTAGAAATACTAGCCTTAGCTAACTTGCTTTTGCAGTGAAGTGTATACCTGTCTGTCTGTGACTTAAAACAACAACAAATTCTTGCTTACCTCAATAAAATGGATGTGTCGTCTACTTCTGTGCTTTGCCATCGTTTGTTTGCTGCTGAAGTTTTTTATCTTGGAATGTGAAGAACAAAAAAGATCCCTTGAGCGATTGGCTATTTGGCACTGCGTGCTCTGTAAAAGAAAAAGTGAGACTTATATCAATAACAAATATTTTTACAAGTTACCTATGGCAGAGGTAACAAGTACCAGACTTGTTTGGCTCAGTAATTGAAGTGGCCAAGTGTGTTGCTCTGTATGGTTTTCTGAGCTTGTTGGTGGTAACTGCCTTTTTCTTAAATAAGCAAATTAAAAAAAAAAAAAAATAGGCTTTCCATTTTTAATGAGTTCACTGCAAACAAACTCTGGTTTCTCACTAGGTAAACTCAGCTAGTGCTTCCCTGTACCACCCTCTGAGTCCAACATGTAATGTAAGTTAGTTCCTGTAAATCTTTGTCTTGAGCTGAGAATCAGCTTTAACGCTAACTAACTGTACAAATACATTGTGCTCTGCATTGTGTATTTTAACAAAAGTTAGCACTGGGGTTCTGCCATACATGAATATATTATATACAAGCACATATATCTTTATGTGGGAGTCTGCAATTATTAATTGGTTTCATTTGCAATCAGACAATCTATGTCTGCTGCCACTAAAGTAAAATGTGCTGGTAATTTGGGAGAGAAAATGCAGGTTAAGGTAGATATGATGCTGCTTCCCTAATGACTCCGCTGATACAGACTTTCAAAGAGTTAACAGTGTTGCTCTCTGTGGAAATCAGAATGGGGGAGGTGGGTTATTTTACATAGGCTTGTCTAAATTGTATATTAGTGACAGAAAGTTTATGGATAAACAAATCCACTACTTTACTTTGTTTTTGATTATGGATTCACAAAGCCAACCTGGTCGGAAGGGACACATGACTCCTAGCTCTGCGTGAGTTGGCCCTGACCTCAACTGTTCTGGATGAGAGCGGCATCCGCCTGCTTTGTGAACCGTGTCAGCTCTGGGCTGTGATCGCTGCCTCGGGGAAGCCTGTTCCAATACCTCAACCCTCTTTAGAAGAAGGTTTTTCTTCATCTCCAACCTGTACTGGCTACTGTCTGGACCCTCTGCTGAGCCTTTCTACCCCTGAGGAATCTGCGGCTCCTCCTAATTCAGCATCATTGGCAAACATACTGAATACGTACACCTTTGACTCCTGTATTAATTACAGAAATGCCTAAGGGAACTACTCCTGCAAAGAAGCCCCCGGAGTCTGACCGGTGCCCGTCCCCCAGTGTCTTGCGTTCTGATTTCATTCTAGTAAATGCTTGAAGCCTCTTTTGTGTGTCTCTAAATCATTGCTTAGCCATTTGTTTGTCTGTTCCTACACATTAGTTTATTGACTCAGTGTATTAGACAGTTGAAATTAATGGATGTATTGTTCCACTGGTGGAATGGAATAAAATCTGATTAATTATCCAGAATTTGGACATTTTTACTATCTCTGTCATTTCACAGATCACATTTTCTGCATACTAACGTTATTAGTGTGTAGCATGCCATTCATATCAAGAATGGCTGAGCAAAAAGGATGGATTGAAGCTATAAAGCTTAAAACTGCCAAAAACAGAAAAACCAAACGACACCACCTTCCACCCCCATAATGAATGTCATAATGTATTCATATGAGAGATTCCAGTGTTCATACCAATCCTTACGCTGCTTTTCTTTACAAACACAAGTACAAACTCTACCTAACCTCACTTTAAGCAGAGGGGCAGACTGTGAAATTATATCCTTCTGTCAGCAAAGACAAAAAGGGACTGACTTTCTCTCTCTCTCTCTCTCTCTTATTTATTTATTTATTTTAGTGATAAATCAGAAACAAAATCTCTAATCCTTAGAACATATTAGCTTGGTGAGAACAAATGACATTAGACTGCGAGCAGCTTTCAAAACCAAATCTTCGTCCTATAATAATATACGATACCAATCATTCACTTGGCAGCAAGCAAGGAAAATTTAACCTATTCAACTTTCTATGATCACGTGTGGTAATTACATCCACAGTAATCTCCCTTCCACATCAATTTGGGTTCCTGAGCTGAAAAGTCTTTCCACCCAAACCTACAAAATTAATGTCAAACTAATTAAAAACTTAATCCTTTTTTTTTTTTTTTTTTTTTTTTAATTGGAAAAAAAAAAATTAAAACCCCAAACATTACAAGGACAAAAGGAGGTCTTAAACTTCTTTACCTGATTTAGGTTTTCCCAGCAGTTTGTGGGTTCTTAAGGACTTGATGTGCACAAAAACAGCAGCAGAAGGAGAAAAAGGAAGGCGAGGGCAATGTTTCAGAATTCATTTTTGTTACTGCACTGGTCTGCTGCAGAAAAGATGTCGCGAGAAAAAGAATGCCCATCTGTCTCCAAAGATGATATAGGGTCACAGAAAAACTCTGCAAAGGAGGATCTCCTCCCTCACTGGCAGTCAGCCTTTAAATGAGGTTTAAGAGAGCTGGAGCTTCCCCGCAGTTGAATCCTCTTCACCAGAGCTTGCTAGCCTGACCCGGTCTTTTCTTTCGGGTGCTTGCTATGTGGTTTGGGCTCTGACTCTGCAGTTCCCTTACAGTCATGCAAATCTTACTGGTTACAATATAAGCTATTTAGACTGAGACACCCTGTCCTTGAGACGTCAGAACTGCTTCCCCAAGGGAAGCTGAATTGCTTATCCTTCTTGTACAGTGGAATAATGCTAGAATAGTAATGTACAGTTGGAAATAGTACAAGAATGGTGGTAAATAGATAGCCAGAGATTATACATAGAAAAAAACTCACCAATTCAGAGGCCTTCGGGCTAGAGGGAAAATGTTGAAGCTCATCACACACCACTAAGGAGAGCTCTCCAAAAGACATGCTGCCTCAGTGGTGGTCAGCCCTAAAATGATTCTAGGAGAGGTGCAGTGGAGCTGAATCGTCTCCACCTGTGCTCCCTCAACTGACCTAACACTTGCCTCAGGTGGTTAATCAGAGGTTCAGGCTGTGATTAACATTTTCTTATACACTTCTCAATAAGTTTCCCCAGAAATGTGATCCCACACACTCGGCTAGCCTAGCAAAAGCACATAAGAATGGGTCAAAGTCTTAGGAAGAAAACCTATTTTGTCACTTGGTACCGCTGGGGAAGGCAGCCGTGGAGACTGTTGCTGTCACGCTGCTTTTCTAGCTCTGTTCTTAACTGTAGCCCCACAAAGTAAGATCATCAAACAGAAGAGCTCATGCCCGGAGTTGTGGTCTGACTCAATAAACCCTCTTCTCAATTACTTACAGTAAGATAGGAGACCACATCTGAGCTTTTGCTGAGAAAAAACAGGGAAGAATTTACTCTGTTCTCAGTCAAGACAATCATCTACATCTTTAAATAAAATTAATTGCTGTAGCCTCAGGGACTAACTGGTTTCCAACCCATCTGATTTTCAGCTATTAATTTGCAATGGCAGTACTGAAACTCAGACTACTTTCCTAATTCCTTTAAAAAATAAAAATAGAAATGCAGGAAAATACCCATGTATGCAGCCAAACCCATTAATGCCACAATGCATTCTGGGCTAGGAGGAGCCTTATCTTAATTAATCCTACCCAAGATTGACACTGTTAAGAAGGCCCACCTGCAGAAACAGACAAGAAGATCACAAGAAAAAAACAAAAAAACATCTATATACATATTCTCAACTGCTGAGTTATAAAAGAACATAAAAGGAACTCCTTAAGGATGCCTTTCTAAGAGCGTGAGAGTTCTCCTGGCCCCAGCAGGGTCCCCCCAAAATCCAAGCTCAGAAAGTGGGTTTTGAAGGGGAAACTGCTCAGCAGACACTGAGCAGACAACTGTATGTCCAGGTGGGGGGGGGGGGGGAGGTGACAGTGATGCACTGTTTTCCCCAGTGGCCTGTCTTGGAATCTGTGCTCTTCAACATCATATCAAATGATACGAATGGCAGGACTGAGCACCCCCTACACACATTCCCAATGACACCGAGCAGAGCGCTGCGGTTCATACAATAGAAGAGAGGGATACCCTCCAAAGGTATTTAGACACACCTCAAAAGTGAGCCCTTGTGAACCTAGTGAGGTTCAACACAGCCAAGCATCACGCTTGGTCAGGGCCTTCCTAGGTACAACCACAGACCAGGAAAAAAGACACACTGAGATCAGCCCTGCAGGGAAGCATGCGAGGGTTCTGGAGAAATAGAACTTTAATGTGAGCCAACAGCGTGTGCTTACTTAGAACCCAGAAGGCCAATGGTAATAAATAATGGTAAGAAATAAAGCGGAGCTGCCACAGTAGGTCTGGAGAAAGGCCATGAGAATGAGCAAAGGGCTGCAGCACCTCTTTTATCAGGAAAAGCTGAGGGAACTGGGTTTATTTATTTTAGAGAAAAAAAGGCCTTATTGCAGACTCCTTGCACTTGCAGGGAGATTATAAAAAGGAGAGGGACAAGCCTTTTATATGGTCTGTGTTTGTAATGCCACAACATGATACAAAGCACAGCAATAAGAGCAGCACAACAAAGTCCTGGGCTGCAGCAGATCAGAGCGAGCCCAAACACAGGAGCAGCCAGAGATGCAGAAACCAAGAAAAGAAGCTGCTTACCTTCACAAAACCTCTACTGGGCCACAAACTCTCACCACCGCTGCCAGACCTTAAATGAGATCTGGGAGGGGGGTGGATCCTGGCTCCACCCCTTCCAGTCAATCATCTGTATTGCGTGCACCTGAGCTCCCCTGGGTTAGCCCTGCCTTCCCACCAGGTGTTCAATCACAGCTTCCAGATGTGATTTGACATTTCCTCTACAGCCTCATAGTGACAAGATGAAGTGGAATAGCTTTAAACAACAAGAGAAAAGATGTAGCTTAGATGTTAGGAGACACAAATTTTTCAGTCGGGTGGTGAGGAACTGGCACGGGATGCCCAGAGAAGTCCTGTGTGGACAAAAGTAAATCAAATTGCCTTGAAAACAGAAATATTTTAAAACAGAAAACATTTATGTCACATGTGAACATCTGAGAACATATCTCAACATTGTTTAAAAAAAAAAACAAAAAAAAAAAACAAAAAAAAAAACAAAAAAACCACAACAACCCACTTATCCCATAACTCTAACTTATAGCAGAAGTAAAAATCTGTTCCTTTTTATTTTGAGTGATATTAAAGACAAGTTTCCTGTGCTCTCACCCAGAGCTATCAAATTTCGCTCTATTAGCGTGCGCCTTTGTCTCGAGTGATGCATGGTCATGTTTTACAACTTCTGATAGTGGGGTAAAACAGAAGTATCCGTTCTGTGATCCAGGGTCATCCCTTTGCCTGGGATTCCTTTCCAGGTTCTGTCTTTGCAAATTACGAAAGGCTAATTTATAAGCTAATAACATCATAACCGAGCAGTACTAATACACTAAAAGAGCTATTCCCATAGATTTTAGCATTGATTACATCAAATCCTGTTTAACACACAATTGATCAATTACTACAATAGAAGCACACAACAACCTGGAGAATGCCTAACATTCTAATTCTCAAGACTGCATTGGTAACACAGAAAATCACACACCATGTCAAAGTATTACTAATATTATCTATAACACAGCAAGTTACAAAGCAATACCACTAAATACACTAAGAAAGGGGCACACAGTTCCAGTTACTATAAAGGCTGGATGCTATTTTCTGCCTTGAGATGAGGCTCAATATATCATACTGGAACCCACGTAGGGCCAGTCCCTGTGGAAATACAAGCATATCCATGACCCCAAGTTGTCTGGGACCGTCCTCTACCGCTAAGTCCTGTGGCCATATTCCAAACATGAACCACAGGCTGTTTCTTGAGCGCTGGGGAGGCCCCAAAATGACAAACCACACGAGCTGTGTCTGTATGATCACGATCCAAAACATTCAGCACAAGCAAAGCCTTGCCTAATTTTTCTTGTGCTGTGTCTCTCATATTCCCCCTTTTTTGTTTAATGATAAGAATGGATTTCAATGATTGATAAATGCGCTCAATGAGAGCTTGTCCAGTGGAAGACTGAGCAATGCCCGTAGTATGTCGAACCCCCCGTTCTTGGAGGAAAGCTCGAGCGGCCGGTCCATCCTTGTCTTTAGCGAAGTTCCGTGCAGGCTGCAGAGGCGCAGCGACAGGCGATGTAGACGCGGCGGAGCGAGGCGGCGTCGGGGCGAACGACGTGGGCGGGGTGGGAGGCGGCAGCGGCACCGGCAGCGTCGGGGCCGGAGCGGCAGCGCAGGGGGCGGCTGACGTCGGGGCCGGAGCGAAGGGCGGGGGCGAGCGGGGGGGCGCGACTTCCCTTCTCGCCAGCGTGGAGGGGGGTCGGCGCCGCGCATCGAATCCCGGCAGGGCCCGTTTTCGGCACCGAGGGTGGGACGGAGGGCGATGGGGAACAGTCAGAATCCCCTCCTTGACACATTTAACCTCGGACAAACAGCCACACACCAATGTGGGTACATAGAGCTGCGTCCATTTATTGCCCGAAAAGCCGTACTTTGATAGCAGACAGACGAGGGCGTCCGAAAATCACACGTGCTAATTGGAGGAAAGCTACCGCAATAACAACCCTAAAACCCCCCTTCGAACCCGCGAGCCGTTCATCTTTTTCCTAGAGGTGTCCTTGGTTCTCGTGCTGTTTATCCTGCTCTGCAACTGCTGCTCTGTGAAGTCCTTATCTTGATCCATGGCTGCTGCTCTGTAAAATTCAGCTGGCAATACATTAAGGTACTATCCCTAAGGAAATGAGATGGAATAAGGTACATTTCTTTCAAAAAAAAAAAAGAAAAAAAAAATTAAGTGAAGAGTCAAAACTCCAATGTTAAAATTTCCTTACAACACAACTTGTAGTCATTTTGTAATATATATACACAGGAAGAAACAAGAAAACAGACTTTCAATATATTAATTATCTGGTATGCTAGCGAAGGCCAGCAACACATCTTACGATTTTGCTCAAAACCACATAAAAGGGACCATTGAGAATCACCATCAAGATCCCATTTGTGACCGATATCACAGGCACAAAATCAGTTCACGCGCTATGTACAAAACATCTGACTTCCCGTTACTAAAGCCCTCCTGTTATGTTGTGAGGATACTCAGCTTATTACCTGCACGCGGGAACACCGGGACAGTTTAGCCCTTATTATTACTTTTATTAATATTACTTTGATTCCATATGTAGCAAAAGATGCCAGTCATCATTTGCAACCATCCGATAGAGAAAATTAACTTTGTAATATATTGAAAACAATATATATGATATATAATAAAAACATATTTTCAGTGTAAAAATAATATGCTTTCAAGCTGTGCCTTGTGAAACCGTTACAGAAAGGATTGTGCCTAATGTCTCTTTCCATTATATTACTTTTGTGTTTCACAGAACAATGCAAACAGAAATTCTCACTGTGGAACACCTATCGTAACACTTAGAAAGGGCTCTGATGCCTTTTTAGGCCACGGCTTTTGCTAACTGCATGAATTCAAAGCCCTTTTTTCAGTTATAGAAGATGCTTGTGGCACCTTTTGTACCTCTTTGTGCAAATTAAGTTGTTTGTCTATAAACTTAACATTCAAAATACTGAAAGCCCAACCAGAATGTGTGACACCAGGAAATTACATAATTACTAATTTATAGTGTATTGTGGTCTGTTGCCCATTTCATTTGGCACTTTTTTTCTGTCCTAGGCCTCATCTTTTCCTTTTTCACCCTTTATAACATTTCGTATCTGTTTACTCAGTTCACCTCTCTGTGTCCCACCCTCTTTTTCTCCTGTTCACTAATTTAACTCCCACCCTCACGAGTGGAGCACCATTATACTTTTCAATAGGAGGAGTCTGTATTAACTTCATGCTCAGTTTCAGATTCGTGGAAAACCTTCTGAAATTCTTAAAGAAGAAATTCACTCCAACAGATTAAAAGCAGAGGGAAACGAGCTCATTTTCAAAGAAAGGAAGGCATCGGCACACAGACTTTCTGATTTACATCCATAAAAATAAAACTTAAAAAGGCAATTCTTGCAGTTTCTTCAGAGTACTCTATGTACTATACAGAGTACACAGGAATTCAAGGAATAAAGGTTATTTTCAAGCATATGAGTGAAACCAATTTTTTTTCCTCTGAGCTGTGGCTCGACAACCTCTATTAGATCACTCAAATGACTGTGACATTTGTGCATCCCTTCTGAAACAGCTTCTTAAAACTGCTGGAACGATCAAAACCCAGCAGCGATAATGCTGACAAACGCACACCTTCATCTCAACCACCCGGCACTTAAAACACACAGCTATTATCATTCATACAGTCTATTCTCTTCTGCATCTTCAAACACCATTCTTCTCTTCATCTTTTTTCCTCTTTTTAGCAAAATTCGGTGTTCATAGAGGCAACGCAAAGGTCAGTTGCTTTGGTTTTATGCTTTTCTTTTTTTGCTTGTTTTATGCTTTTTATTTTATTTATTTATTTATTGCTTTTTGGTGACAGTCATCTGTTTTACTGCTTATGTAGTACTGCACAGTTTAAAAGAACTGTCAAACAAATGCTCTCTTGTGGTGCAGGAGAAATTTTGCCTTTTTTCTCTTCTGAAAACACAGGTTGTGGATGTTTCTGAAGAACAGCTTCCTTAGTCCCTAGAAAAATATCGCATTTCACACAATCCAGTCCTTTGTGAGCTTTGTCACCAGCATTTAACCACATGAGAAAAAAATAAAAAACAACAATAACAAAAAAAAACCAATGCATAAATACGACGTGAATGTGAAAAAAGAGTGACCTATTGTGCTGGAAATGGCTGGAGGCTTCCCCAGTTCTGCATAGATACGTTACAAAGTGCTTCACTCTACACATTTTTATTCTGTCATCTTTATTTATTTATTCTTAAAGGGAAATTTAGATGGACTGTAAACAGACATATAACAGTAAGGCCAAGTGGTAAACAGGTGAACTGGACTACATATGATTTTTCAAAATGAAGGCTAATTACAAACACAAAGTTTGGTGTTTTATGAAATTGGCTGAATTTTGTTTTGTCAGCCTACAGCAGAGAGTTACTTCTCCAGTGAAAACACGATTTTCAGGGTCTTACTCTAACAACAGCATCAAAAAAAAAAAAAAAAGAAAAAAAAAGAAAAATGAAGGAATACAATTTTATTGCGGATCACCAAATATGTGGTCTTTACTTGCTAATTATTTCCTTTGATTTTCCTCATGCTCATGACACGTGGAATCCAACTCCGAAGCCCGTTAGGATATAAAGAAGGTATGTTTAATACAGAGAAGTGTACGCAGCCCTAGTGTAAGCGGTTAGTGCTCCAAACTTGCTCACTGTAAGGAAAAAGTGTGTTATGGATATAGGCCAAACTAATACATAATAAATAGTTTTCCCCCGAGTTTTGTTACATATTCATTATATTCCCTGCAAACCCACAGGCCCCTTCTCTTCCCCCCCTTCTCTCCATCATCGTTTTGGAATGAAGATTGCTCTCCTGTCGTGAAAGCTCCTGTTTTCTTCCGGTGTTATCTTCCGGCTTCGCAGGTGGAGCGCCCCCACACGTCGGTGTCATCTTGCCCTGTGAATCTCTAATCGCCTTTCTGCCAGATGGCCTTCTTCCCCTTGTTTTCTCAAACTTAGCATCTGCAATTCCCCCTCTTTTTGCCCCCCTTAACATAAACTACAGGATCCTTTTACACTCTTCAGTTCCCCCTTTTCTTTAATCATTTTATTCTTTCTTGACACATCCTGAAATAAGCCCCTCTCTCTGCCTTTCGTCTTTGCTCATGCCTCTCCCACACCTTGTATTCCCTTCTGGTATCCTGGCACTGACACAAAAAGCATCTTACTACCACACAAGTAAAACACACCGAGAGTAGCAAGGTGATGCAGACTCAGAGAAGCTGTTTTAGTGGTCAGCATTCTCAATTGTTTCTAAGGTTACAGAAATTTTCATACAGCGATACCCCCCAATTTCTCGGGAGTTGTGTGAAAACGATTTGCCATCGTTGCCCTTTCCCACGAGACCCACTCGTGCCCTGTTGCTGGTACTGGGATCGTACTTTGTAGTGTCTGTTTGACCAATATATTCTCTTATCTTCCCTTACAGACAATTTCCATACAATACTACAGGGCATAACAATGTGTCCATCTGGGCGTGCGCCCGTCTGTCACCTTGCTCTCTTCCCTTCTAAATCATTAATTGGACTCCTGTCCTCTTTAGAATATTTTACAGGTTTTGACTTGGGTTCAGAGATTTTAAGTAAACCGTCTGAAATTGAAGCCTTCTTCAACTGTCTGTTCTGCCACCTGATCTATCGTCTTATTTTCTGTTTCCTGTACTCTGTTACTTTCTGATGTCCTTTCCTACATGTAATAGCCATCGGTAGATTTACATCGTGATGTTTTCCTTACGTGTGAGAAATCCTTGCTCTTTCCAGATGGTACTATGAGCGTGTGGTACCCCAAATACATATTTAGCATCTGTCCATATAATTAAGGCTCTTGTTAAGGCAGTTACTTCAGCCTTTTGAGGGGAAGCCCCCACAGCTGATGGTTGTGCTCCGATTACCTGGTCAGTAGTAGTTACTGTATATCCTGCCTTACAGCCTCCTCGTCTCACAAAACTGCAGCTGTCGGTAAACCGGGCGTCTTCTGCATCTTCTAAGGGATCGTCCTTCAGGTCCGACCGACCGGCTGGAATGCGCAGCTTCAGTTGTTTCAAAGCAGTCACGGAATACCAGTTCTCCGGGAGTTCTGCTAAGGAAAGATACCAGGTAGACAGTGTTAGTTACAACTATTACTGCATCACTCTGCTCTACCAAGATGGCCTGCTATTTCGGGGATCTTTGGGGTGAGAGCCAATGACCCCCTATTGCCTCCAATACAGGAAAGGCTATATGAGATATTAAAACTGTTATCCTTTGGCTTCAGATAAAAGCGCATTAATACATGCAGTTGTGTAACATTTCCTAGATATTTTTAAACAGTGTGACTTGCTTTCTTATAAGCTTTTATTCTCAAATGACAGTGATTTCCTGAAGATGCACCCTTAGCAGGTACTGAAATGTAACAAGAACACCCGTGTTACACAATATTAACTGTTGTTTCCCTAATAGAAATAGATCTTTCTAGGATGGTTCACCGTTTTCTTGGATTTACTATCCTGTGGCCATTTTCCCACTATGAGTCAGGATTTCATTTAATATTGGGCCTAATGTCAAGTTAATTGTAATTTTGGTTTGAAATACATTCAATGGCTTTTTTTCTTTTTCCAGTATAATTTTTGTAACATTTGCACATTTTCATTCTTTCCCCTCTATATCTTAGATACAGAAATGCTACATTTACATAGCAGACTTCATTTATATCTAAGAGCATACAGATGCTTAAGAGTATATAGATACAGTCTAACAAATACCTGATACAATTAGTTTTAATGTGGTTATTTCTAAAGCTATAGGGACTCATTTCTTTGGAAATAAGTGGAGGCACAGATGATCACAGAGACTATAATGCATGTAATTCTGGTTTCCCTAAAATTCTCATTTGTGCTTTTAACTTGCACCAAAGCTTAATCCTTCTTTGGTCAGTTGGGCTTCATTCATTATTTATTCAACATTCATATCTTCTTTCTTCCACTTATTCAATATTCATTCAAAACTCATCAAATATTCATGACTCCCCCCACTCATTCAGTATAAAATACTCATTCAATGTTCATGACTTTTACCACCCACTCATTAAATATTCATTCAATTCTCATTCAAGATTCATGGCTTTTTTTCCTCACTCATTCAATATTCATGACTTTTCCCACCCACTCATTAAATACCCATTCAGTACTCATTCAATGTTCATGACTTTTCCCACCCACTCATTAAATATTCATCCAGTACTCATCCAATATTCATGGCTTCTTTTCCTCACTCATTCAATATTCATGACTTTCCCCACCCACTCATTAAATATTCATCTAGTACTCTTTCAATATTCATGGCTTCTTTTCCCCCCACTCTTTCAATATTCATTCAATACTCATTCTATATTCATGTTTTTTTTCCCCCCACTCATTCAATATTCATTCAATTCATTCATTCACAGCGTTATAGCCACGTTCTTTAAAGTTCTGTAGATACTGTCCTAAGTTAATGTTGACCAAGCATTGCCTGATATCAGTGTCACCGCCTGTGGCTGACATGATGGCAGCTTGCAAAAAAATATGCTACTTATTATTTATAATTGAACTACTTCTGTGCTGTATCATTAACTCCACTGAAGGATAAAACCTCTTCCGGTATGATTTCTCTAATGCATTTGAATAACTAAATCATTATTCAGACTTTCAAAGAGATACAACAAAAAATCAAAAAACAATCTTCACATTTACCCCATGTATGTGTGTGGCACTATAGGAGGGAAAAGTTGAACAAATCGATTTTTTTTTTTTCAGAAATGTATATAAAAATATAGATTGTATATATTTGTGTGTGTGTATACGTGTATCAGAGCACTATTCTTATGTAAGTTTCGTTATTTATAACACCTCTACATTCAGTGCTAGCATTTCAAACTAAGTATTTCAAAATTGATGTTGAAATTGGTTATCTCAGCAGTTTCCATCTTCCTTGGTTTCGTGGTGTTGTTTAGGGTCTTTATCCCTGAGGTGTTAACATAGATTTTCACTCAGTATAGTTCTTTCAATCCTTCCACCTTCAGCGATGACAAAAAGTCACTTAGGTAAGCAGCTTTCATTTACTTACATTTTTCTGTACCTAAGTACTGCGTTTTCTACATGCAGTGTCTCTTCCACGCCTTATGCCGGAACACCTCCAGTTCTGTTTCTTCAGGAACTCAAACAACCGCATATTATCAGTTACTTGGATCCATCTCTGTACAAACCACAACACACTGGATTATCTACTATAGAACAAACTCTGCTTCCAAATTTGTACAACATTATTTCTTTCTGCTGCACATTTTGCAACGTAGTACACAGCAGACAGACAAAGGAAAAAGTCGCTTGCTGAGGAGACATTCTTGACCACAAAATGACAGCAATGCTAGGAGCTGAAGCCCAGGGCCATTCTCCGATTAAGCAGTCATCTCCAGCTGAAGCCCTTTTAAAGAAATCGTACAAATCTGGCCAACCAGTACAGCTTGTTAAGTAGCGAGTTCACTGTCATGTGTCGGTGTATCCGTGAAGAGGAGTCTTTATCAGAGGATGACTCAAATTCTGGATGTGTTTCTAAGTGATTCTGAGACCTAAATATCTTCCTTGTATTGCTATGAAGAATCATAAGGAACAGGTACAAACTCTGGACCCAGTGTCAGATGATACCCAGTACAGTCAGTTTCATTCTTTTATTTCTGCAGATATAACCTGATATCACCTACAAGACAGAAGTTACGTCTTGTCTGAAAGGTGCTATGAACTGAGGTATAATTTGTCGGAAAGTTGAGCTCTTTTAGTGTGGCTTCCACCAGCATGTGGATGGGAAACTGTACTTTCACTGGTAGCCCACTCACTTCTGTAAAACAACAAGAAACAATATTCTCCAGTAATTTTTAACATCCTCAAGCAATCACTAGGTGGATGTGATCAGAAACATAGTGAATCTCTATTCAAAATGCAAGACACATCTTGATGTTGGTATCTCAAGCATGTACTTCTAAAACTACAACTGCAACTAAAACAACTAAATCCCACTTGTGAGAGCACACTTGTCCCTTGGGAGGAAAGAAAAGAAACAACAGATGACAGTATGAACTGATGCACAACTAAGAGGTACTCTGATACCGGAAGGATGAGTGGGATTTGAAAAGTTCATCTTCCTGCCGTTTTAATTCTTCTTTCAGAATTATTAATTATATTAATGGATAAATTACGAGTCTTCTACAGCACAAGTATAAAAACATGGTATGGGCACTGTCTCTAGAGCTTGCCACAGTTACACTGCATTCTACACATTTGAATACTTCAATACGAAAAATTAATGGTTTCATAAATAATTTTAATAAAGAAATAAAACATGTAATCCACTAAACCTCAAGAAGTCAATCAAGTTGACCCTTTCTTAGATGCACTGATTTCAACCAAACTTACAAGTAAAATTGCCCTGCCATCAGGAGTCAAGATAAATTTCTGATCAAAGGCAAGAAAGGGACAGAGTACATAGACATCTCCTCCTTGAATGGAGGGTCTGACAGATACAGATGCTCTAAAGCTGATAGGAAGGTAACTGTCAAATTTTCCACTCTGTGTATCAGCCTTTTCAATAAGCTTGCAACCAGGCAATATGTTTTCACCTATAATAGCTAGTCATATGATAGTGCTCATATCTCAATTAACAGTAATTAAAACGAACAAAAAACAAAAAGGACAACAAGCAAACAAACAAACAAAAACAACCCAACAAACAACATAGGTGTTGCAATTAAATAATTAGTATGGCAATGAAAAAAAGGATAGCCTAGGACTGTTGGGATCAGGCCTACTCATCTACTAGGCTCTACTCTGCCTATCATGATAATTCAGACAGTAGGAGATGAGGAACGTGGCCCTTCTGAAATGAATAAAAATAATAATAGGTTCAGACAGAAAACAAGGACTATACATATGATTGAAATTAGTTTGATTATCACCATGGAAGAGCTAAGTCTATTTGTATGCCAGACTGCTACTTATGCAGAGAAGACATGAGCTTTTATTGCTATCAGCCTAACACTTCTCAGGATTAAAGAATTTTATAAAGGGGTAGAACTCTTGCAGTACTGACAACTGTAAATGAGACAAATGAAACTATTCTTTCATCTGGCACTCTTTAGATTACTCTATATGACATCTATCTCAGTTTCTACTATAAAGTCACAGGAACTATGGAACAGGTTAGAAAAAATAGACATTTGCTAAACCTGACAGCCAATATGCAATACATCTGCTTGACACTTTTTACATTTCTCTAATTTAAAAAACATGTAATTGAAAATTCAACAGATAAATCAAGCATTTCTTCAACAAACTGTTGGACACTCATTCTATAAGCTGCTCGTCTTCCCTATGCTCAAAACATCAGAGCTATGATTCAATTTTTAAATAGGAAAGCACTGAATATTCCCTTTACAGATTCTTCCTCATACTTGTGCATAATCAACAGTCAGTTTTAAAGGCTGAATCACAATAGGCAGGGCAATATTTTGAGAGACTGGAATCGTCTTTAGACTAGGATGAGATAATATGCAACTAAAAATAATATTATAACCCAAACTTCAACCAAATTCATTTTTATAGGCAGCAGATGGAAGAAATAAGGGGAACCAGAAATTACCTAGAGCCTTTCTCGCAATCTGATGTCAAAATATTCAGGTTGTGTTTTTGGAGTTCAGAATACTGTAGCAGCTTTGAAATTTCCAAAATCCTATGCTCCTTACATTCAACCAGTCATCTTTCATGATCCACAGTATTAGTCTAAAGAAGTACAGAGTCAACTAAATAAATAAATAAATAAATAAATAACCAAAACACCAATAAACCACAGTGAGAATTAAGGCTGTCAAAATTTAACGCTTCTTTTGATGCAGCCCAGGACACAGTTCACTTTCTGGGGTGTAAGAGCATATTGCTGGCTCACATTCAGCTTGCTGTGCAGCAGTCCCCCCCAAATCTTTTTCCACAGGGCTGTGCTCAATACTTTTGTCCCCTGGCATGTATTGATAGCAAGAACTGGCATGACCATGGTTAAAACCTTGCACTTGACTTGGTTGAACCTCAAGAAGTTCACCTGGTCCAGTTGCTCAAGCCAATTTATGCCCTGAAATAGAGTTGCTGGGTTACTCACCTTTAAAGAGGTTTTCAGTAAATACAAAGTGGCGCAATTCGTGCTCCCCCTAAGACTTCTTAAATCATTGGCAAGATCAGGCATCTCAGAACCACAGCGCTATTATCTTTTGTGCATCACAAGTACATCCTCAGGTGAATCTTCGAGGAATGATAAAGACAGTTGGCTAAAGATAGGATATATTTTCTTAAGCATAACAAACAGCGATTTAGAAAAATGTTAGAATCCGTTTAGATCCTTCTTTGTCCCTTTTCTGTGAACTGTCTGGCTTGCAAGACACAACTAGTAACAAAGGCAATATAATCAGGCTTCTTACGTTTGGCAGCGAGCTTTTACATTGGAATCAATACAGTCTAAAGAGTCTGTCTGGACACAACTCATAGCTTCTGGCAACAAAGACCGCATGCTTGGTGAGAACAATTTGCTGATGCTTTTCTAACGTCTGGAGTCTAAAGTCACATCAGTGTTACATTTTCTTTGTTCTTACAGCTAAATGAAGAGCAGAAAATAAATGACAAACTGAAGTGCTTAGCCATCACCCTGATAAGACGATCACAGATCGAGGCAGAAGGTCACTTGTACCTGATTGTTCCCAAGACCTGGCAGACAGTTATATGTTAGATATTTGTAAGAGAACATCCTAACGATTATTACACTAATGGTTAGTTTCAGAGCTCCAGCAGTGTCATTTGGACAATATCTATTTTCAGTTTGCTGTGCAGGGTAAACAGAGGATCATAGAGTAAGTGACCTCCATCCTCACGCTAAAACTGAGGATGCACGTGTGGAACTTGTGTTGGTAGGTCTGCTCCTGCCACCTCGTGGGGAAATGATGGCATCACTGCGTCTGGGATTACATCTTCACTGTGGGTTTTTTGGCCAGCACGTTGCTGTTCTTTCCTTTGTCACAATACAGCATAGTTTTCCTTATTTCGTCTCCCCTGCACTAGCAAGGACTCGTGGGCATTTGGGTAACTTCTAGGCACGGGGCCACAGCAGCTGGGCCTGTTACTAAACTGCAGTCTGTGCTGTGTGTCTGCACATCTGTACCGTGCCGAAGAGAGGTCCTAATTTGAAGCATTTAGATTAAGAACTACACACTATAAAAAGACCAAATTCAACTTTCCTTAATAATTCTGAATTTTAAAACTTGATTAACGTGTACGGAATACTGATTTCTGTGTAAACTGCCTGTATTTTTTTCTGATGACCCCTTTCCCTAGTTAGGATTGATAATCAAGTTCCTATCCAATAATGATCTTGAATGAAGGAAGCAAACTTGTCCTTTGACACAGAAATGAATTTAGTTGTAGAAAGACACTGAAATTCACCAGGAGTTCAGTCATTCATTAGCCACGTCATAAGGTTTCTGTCCCTTCCCTCATCTGTTTTGCAGCGTGGATCACAGAGGTCAAGCAGTTCGCATCAATTTCAATAACGCAACAAGAGACACAGTGTTTGACATTCCGGATGAAGAAGTGCAGCCATTTTATGCAGCTCTAAAGGAATTCAATGATTTATTAAACAGCACAGAACACAAGTTTACTTACAAGCTGAAGCCAGGTCAGTAAGCGGTTTCTCTTTGCAGTGATTTTTCACTGTTTTCCTGATGCATCACAGCATTCTAGCACTGTTAGTTCTGCCCTGGTACAGAGAGGAAATTTCAGCCCTTCTGTCACCTGTTTTATTTCACTGCTGTATCTTCACATTCATTTCATAGCTGCTGCTGCCATTGCTTCACTATAAAAAACAAACAAACAAAACTCAGTTTGTGATGGGCAATGTGATCTTTTTTCTTACGATGTTGACACTCATGTCACGTAGGAAACTTGTCATATCAGCAGCACCATGTCACCTGCGCAGCTGCTGGGCCAGCCCAACTCATCACATGATATGAGACCACATCCTCATCCCTCTGCTTCATTCGATGTGCAGCACCCCATGGTGTCAGTGGGGCCCCTTCATAACTGCTACAAGAGCTGCAGAACAACTCAAAAGTCACAGATGCACAATGCTAAGGGAGGCTGATCGGCGCAGCAGGGAATTCAGCTATCTTCTTTGCACAGACATAATGCCTGAGTGTCTCAGAACATTACATGTTCTCAACATATAACGTGCTGAACAAATGTTCTTTAAAAGTCAGCCCACACATATTTTTAGCGTGCTTGGCCTTAATCTCAGAGCCTTTGCTCTCCTACCATAAAATAAAGATATGAACAGTCTCTCACAAGGTGTCACAAAAGTAACCTCAAAAACGTATCTGACTGCCTTGCACACTGTGATGCTACTTGCTTTAAAATATCTGTGAGGAAACTAATAATTACCTATTCTGAACATACCATAACATATAAGATCATATAATAAATGGTAAAGCAAAGTACTTCAAAGTCCCACCAATTAATGCTCCAAAACAGAGTTATAAGGAAGGGGGAGAAGGAAAAAAAGAGTATGTTCCTACCTTCCTGCCTTTTAACAGGGATAGCAATACAGCACACACGTTGTGTAAGTACTTCCAGACTGACTGAGTGAAAATTGCCCTTGTGCCTTTGATCCCTTCTGTCCTTCCCATGGATCTGCAGTAGTCCTTCTTCCATTCAGGATGCGCTTTTCTCTGGAGCGTAGATCCCTTAACACTTCACTTAATCGTGCCTCTGAGCTGTGGCAAGTCTACATACAAGAAAAGCAGCAGAGCTGGAGAGGGACCTGCCATCTTATTTGAAACGATCGCTCCCCCTAGCTGTCGATATAGATCTGCCTCAATGTTATCTGTTTGAAGGACTGTAGCATACCAGATGTCAAACTCTGTGCAATCTCATTGCAGGAGACATAGTAACGTTTGATAAGTGGCATGTGCTGCATGGCTGCAAGAGCTATCAGTCGGGCTCTGAAGTGATACGTCACCTTGAAGGTGCCTACACAGACTGGGACGTGGTCATGTCAAGGCTTAGGCACCTCCGAAAGAGGGTCCTCTACAGGGACCAAGTTCCCTGCTGATCAGAACAAGCATACCTCGACTGCATAGCCTCTGAAGAGAAAAAAATTGAGAAACTAATGTTGTTAATATCTGAATCTATTATTGACTTCCACTAGCTGCTAAGTAAGCTGTCACTCGGTACACCATAAGGTCTGTCTCTGGTCTGGTAATTTACAAGCGAATGACTAGCTCTTTGAGTTGAAAGCCATCTCTCACACCGCTTTTAAAAAGCAAATCAAGGTTGTCAGCTTTCGGGGCTGGCTGCTTATGAAACCTCATTAATTTGCCTTCACTAATACACCTGCATCCCCAGAAAGCTTGAAGGAATGTCAAGAAAGAGTTTACCGCTATTTTCAAAACAAGTGTCCTTTATCGCATAACCAAATTCATTACTAAAATAAAGTAAATGCCAACCTCTGCTTTGGAGTTATTTCTCTACAGGGACCTTCCTGAACAGAACCACACTTCAACACAATTCATTCAACAAGTCTGTATATTTGTTGTGCAAGTGACTGTCACAGCTACAAGGAACTTGTACATCAGAGCTCTCAGAGCATGCACCAGGAACAGAAAAATCTCTGTGTAGAGGTCAGAGGCAACGCCAGGATCACACCTGATGCTGTGCATAGAGAAAATCAGCATCTACAGGGCTGATAGACTTTCGAGTAAAGTCAGGAAGAGAAATGCTATTTCCACTTCTCACCTTGGAATGAGAGGCTGCTGCTGACTCAGCATCTGACAGGCAACTTGCAGCTTTACTCAGGTCCAGTTCTGTTACACCAAACTCAAGAGCAGAAGTGGTCTGCAGGATCATAAAGTGTCTTGGGTTGGAAGGGGTCACCAAGTTTCAGCGCCTCTGCCAAAAGCAGGGCTGCCAGCCAGTAGACCAATTACTAGATCAGACTGCCCAGCACCCATCCATCTGGGCCTCAGTCTATTCAGCATCCCTGCTGTCGTGTACAGGACAGGGAGCACCCAGCTGCAAAGCACAACAGCCAAGGGGAGGATGAGGTTCAGGGGAGTTTCATGTCATCAGATGAATAAAGATAACCAATACAACAGGCAAAACATACTGCCTTCTTGATGACAGCCCAGCCGGATGTCTGCTATCCACAGCACAACCCTGAGCGCAGTGGCTTAGGAGCCCTGCTCCACAATGCCTTGTGCATCTTACAGCCACATCTGCTGGAAAAAGCACTTGAAGATGATTTGTCACAGTGCCGTGGCAAGGAACTGAAAAGTTTCCTGGAACTTTTTCACTTTGTCCTAGCATTCCCAAATCAGTGATCTGCCCTGACATCTTCTATTCCTTCTCATATTGTTACTGTTGCGTGCTGTGGCCACAGAAGAGAATGGAAACTAACAGCAGAGGTCCAAGTTAGGAAAGGACACAGATCCATTTCATTACAAGTTTTTTATGCAAGTCAGCACCAACATCCCTTGTCCCCAGGGAAACCCAGCTTAGGAGAAACCTGCAGCATCTACTGCACAGGCCATGAACAAGAACCATGTAAGTGGGGAAAAAAAAGAACCAGTGCTCCTTGAACATCCTCTGCATTGGGCCAATCTCAAAGCCACTGGAGCCAAGACTGGAGCAAAGACTCCCATTGATATTATGCACTGTTCGGGTTGGGTGCCGAGATCTAAACAGCCATTTTTTCTATATTTCCCATTTGACACATCTCAGTGTGAGTATGGGTGGAAACATGAACTTCACATTGAGATAAACTTTGAGCATGAAGTACGGAGGGGTTGGGTCTGTGGGTGGTGGCACCATGCCCTGAACCTCGATTTTTGCAGTCCTTGGTTTCCTGGACCTGCTATGCCTGGAGCTCACTACACCATTCACTTCCTGCTCCAGGCACCCATCTCAATGTCCTTCTGCCCTCAGTCATGCAATACTCCCATGGAGGGCACCCAAAAGAAGATGCTGGTGACCCAGTGCATGCAAACAGTGGCAGATGCAGGGTTTCCAATATACAGACCCTGCCTGATAAATCACCTCAGTGCACATTAAGCAAACAAAGTCACAAGCTTCCCCAGCATCTTCTTAAAAAAAATCTTCTCAGGAGGCTCAGCCAGGTTTGCAGGTTGGCGAACGGATCTGATCTTCAGCCAGATGATCTGGAGATGAAACAGCATGTAGGGCAAGTCTGACTCTGTAACTGACACTCCCTATCAGACCAAATGTCTCATCCAAGTAAATGCATTCATATTCTCCTTTTACCGATGGGTTTATTTTTCCAGAGTAACGTGAAGAATCAGCAACCCCTGAAAGCATGCCTTTCCTTCCCAGTATTTCCATTGACTCCATACAGCCTATAAATCTGAAAGGATTTTGAACAAAGGCAGAGCTCCAGTCATCTTTTACACGGCCAAAGGGCTCTGTATTCCAAGTTGCTCAGCAAGAAGTTTTGGCACTATTTTTAGGCTCTTGTTTAGGAGAGGAGAAAGGATGACCTCAAACATTCTGTTGCCATTCACGACCATCCCTGCTCATAAACTCATTCCTCACAGCTCCTCCTGGAGGGGAGAAAGTACTCTCAGAAACGGGTGATAAACACAGAAGGTTCACAAGCTTGTGGATTAATTTCTGTCACAGGGAACGTTTCAGAATAAGTAAGGAAATAAAAATAAGTAAAGAACTAAGAACGAGAGAGACCTGAAAAAGCAAGGCCTCCCTCACCACCTGCATGCTCTTGTATGTGGAAGTTGACCCCTTGTACAAAGGCTGTAATACTGCAGGAAAGGGCAAGGAAAGAATCATAAAACATGTAACTGTGGAAGAGATGGCCATCAATGTGTTAAGAATAGGCATTCAACTTAGAATGAAAGATCCTGGGCTCACAACTCAGCTTTGTAGCAGCTGCCCTATTAATTCAAAAGCATTGGTGATCTGAGCGTGGAGCAGATAGAATATATCCCAGTTCCTTTCTGGGTCAACACAACCTTTGGCAACAGGGTTTACCAGCATGGTCTCGAAGCCAGCAAGATACACAGATAGGGCTCACCAGGACTCCATTAGACTTCCCTGATTTCGCTCACCACCCTTGCAGGGAACACAAGTGTAGCTGCAGCAACTCCATGTGCTGTTCAAGCAATGGCTATCTGCCCTTCTAGAAGTAAAAAAATCACCACATAAAGGCCAAAAGGTCCTTCTCTGATGGTAGCAACTACATAAGGCTGCCAGTTAAACAAAGCCAAACAAGGAGACTCATCCCGTCATCCTTTGTTTCTTCTTCTCAGGCTGGAAGGAAGCACTGCAGCTGCAGTGCCCATACTGCCCAGGAAAACAGAGCCACCACAGAGACATCACAGCCTGAACTCTTTCTGTCACACCTCCACCAAAGGCAAGAGCAGGGTTTGTATGGGAAACTGCTGATCACAGCCTGAACCCCCTATTAACCATCTGAGGCAAGAGAAGAGTCAGATGCGGAAGCACAGGTGAAGGTAATTCAGCTGTGCTCCTGGACGGGGTGGAGCTCATCACCTCTCCTAGATTCCATTTAAGGGCTGACCACAACTAAGATAGCATCTCTGTCAGGAGATTGATCCTTTGTGGAGTTTTTGTGGTGAGCCTCAACACTGGTGAGCATCCATCTCAACTGAAAGCCTCAGCACTGGTGAGTCTTTTCTTAGATACCCTCTGGCTATACATTTACTCTGTAGTTACAACTATACTCTTGTATTATTCCAACTATACAAGGGTTATTGGGACCAAATAGGGCAAAAAGTCCAGCAGGTTCTCCTCTGAGGCCTCACATCTTCAGTTTGAGCATATTCACTTGGGCAAATACACAGAGGTGCCCAGTGCCACTTCTCCTGCTAACCAGAAGCTCTCAGCACATGCACTTTGCCTCCCAGCAGAACTGTGCCAACACAGGCTCACATCTTCCCCTCAGTCCAGCACCCTGACCATACACGCAGCAGTATCGCCTGATGAAGTTTGAGGACATACGTTTTCAATAAAAAAGACTCAACAGGAATTACTTCTTGGACATCTGCAGCGTTTGAGATGAGCAGAACAAACATGCTGTTCCAACTCATGCCTGAAAACTGAGAACACTCAGCTGCAACCTATAAACGTGACATCAGCTCTGTCAGAGCATCCCAGCAAGATCAGTTTTGCTCACAGCCTCTAATGTGACAGCCTTCAAGGACAGGCAAACATCATTTGGATCGAGGCACGGATTGTCTTTGGGAACCTATCTGAAGAAAGCTGAAAAACATTTTCCTTTAACTGAGAACCACTTCTGCTATTGAATAGCTAACAATATAATGTCCATTCACATAATATTTGTGTGCACGTGTTACATGCATTCATAACACTAGCCTTGAAGAAAATAAGAAAATTGTTTTACATCATTTTTTTTTTTTTCTTTCTTTTTATTTCCTCGTTGGACAGAGTGAAGTATTTGAAGTGTAAAATTAGTGACCTGCCAAGATGAGGAAGCAAACAAGACATCAGCACACAGTGCTATAAACAGTACAAACACTGTTAGTCTCCTTTTTACAGATTTATTGAGTGCAATCCCCTTGAACTATGGCATGTTTAAATACTAAACTCCTATGTGGATGTTACACAGATGCTGCCAAGGCAGTGTAAGAAATGCTACAAAATTTGTACTAAGCTCATGAAGCAAAGCAGACAACAGACCCATGTGTCTGGCTCCAGTGCTTGCACCAGTTTCTGATCTCGCTCTTTCCTGGGCCATCATCAAACTATGATCAGCCCAGGAACTCTTCCTGGAAAAGCAGTATTTCCACAGTCAACATCCAGGGTCATTTAAAGTACAAATTACTTCTTCAACCTGTACTGGTAGCCACACTGTACACGTAGCTTAGTGTCTGCTTTCTGAAAAGACTTCTCTGTATCATGTGAGTACTGCCAGAATGTTTCTAAGAGCGGTGCTCCGTGTGGTAGAAAAATAACGCAGTGCTTAGTTTTGTTTTTAAAGACACTGATAATAATATGATGTTTAAGCTCTGGGGCTACTCAGGTTGGAAATCCAACAGGTGGGATTCAGTCCTTCTTCACTTTCAGGCTATTGCCCTGTGCTGGGAGCAGATGAAACACCAGGTGGCTTGACATGCAAGAAAACACTAACAGACAATGGGGTTGGACAGTCACATCCACATACCTAAACATGGCATGCAGGAGCATGATGCTGTGGAGATATAATGCCTATTTACATTTAAGCAAAAAAACAAAAACAAAACAAAAAAACAGTAGGCACACAGTGGGAAGGTTCCCTAAGGATCATCGAGGTCCAACCCCCTGCCACAGGTAGGGCTGCTAACCTCCAGATCTGGCACTAGACCAGGTTGCCCGGAGCCCTTCCAAAATGCAGGACAGAGCACCCACAGCTTTTCTGGGCAGCTGTTCCAGCACCGCACTGCTTTCTCTGTAAAGAGCTTCCCCTTGATGTCCCATTCAAACCTTCCCTCCGTGAGCTTAACGCCATTCCGCCTCATCCTATCACTGCCTGCCCCTGTAAAAAGCTGATTCTCCTCCTGTTTATAATCCCTTCTAAATACATACTCACATCTATGCCGTGAGCTGCGTACACACCGCTTCTGCCACAGTTGCTGCAAACAAACGGAACCGATCTGTTCCCCCACTTTTACACCACTGGAGGGCGTTCGTTTCCCTTGCACAACTTCCTCAGAGCAGCAGGCCGGCAGCAGAGGCGCTGCGGGGCGGTTTGCGCTGCTTTAACAGCACCCTGTGACACCAACCCAGGAACATTAAGATGAATAAGAAACACTAAAACAAGGCATCGCACGCACAACAGGCCGTCAGCATCTCAAGGCCGCTCCCATCGGCCGGCACTCACTGGCAGCTGTGCAGCAGTTTGGCTGCACTCCTGCATGCCGAGATTTGGAAAGGCTTTCAGTGAAGGCTCTTCAGGTGAAGGCTCGTGCAACATAAGAGATGCAGTCAGATCACTGGCAAATTGTGTTGGTATCAAGGGACAACCCTTTGCATCAACATTCACCCTCCTGGGGGAGTTTATTATATATATATATATAATATAGAAATATATTATAAAATACCCTAGGTTATATATATATATATGTGTGTGTGTGTGCTTAAATGGGCTCACAAGCTATAATCAGTCATTCTTTCAACTGCTGAAAAATTTACAAAACTGTATTTAAGCACAGCCCTTTTCTCCTCACTGCATAATGACACATTAAAACGTAGAGGAGAGCCTCTGTAAACAGTTTGTGTTATTTCAGGTTCAGGGTGCAGGTGAGAAGGCTCAGCAACGCATGACATAAATGTGGCATTAGCTCAGCTCCGGTCTCTGTAAGGAGTAAGGGTTGCAGCTTGCAAAACACTGGGCTCAACACACAAAATCTTGCACAAAGAGAGCTGAGCTTAAGCTTCAGCTTCACCCCATTTGTGCATCCCATTCCCCACCTGTGATAAATGCACAGACTGACTGTGAATTGTACATATGTTAACCATCTGCAATCCCTCCCATCTTTAGGCAACTTCATCAGGGGGAGAGAGGAGCCAGCAGTACAGGCACAGACAAGTTCTGTGCAGGCATTCATTACATACATGATACCTGCTTGTCACCACAGCACAAAACTGTACCTGGGAGGTTACTGCAGCACAGAATGACTTTTCCAGTAAATTTCAGCAACATATATTACAGCTCACCTGGGCGGTAGTAATTATATATTGTAGCTTTCACGTGTTAATTACTTGTTATGAGAGCTCTTCCATCAAGTTAAACTATGTGTATGTATATAGAGTTATCTACATATCCATATATAGACACACTACACATACACGTTATTGTTATACCTATATATCTTATCTCCTGAAAAATTAAACAGACGCAAATAAATCAAACGTAACTGGGTTCAACTACGTATTATTAAAGCTTATGATGGCTTCTGGTCAGCTAAACCAGAATATACATAATATAATGACCAAGTACAGTCATAATAAAGCAGAATTCCAAGGAACAGAAAAACATTAAGCACATTTGGGTACGTGGTACCCAGAAAGGAAGGATTCACCTACCAGCATCGCTAAGAAATGAGAAATCTTCAGAGATTTTGCTGGTTTATCAATAGCTCACAATGGTTCGGCATGGTAACACGGAGGCCTGGATATGTGAATAATGAACATGCTTGCTGGCACTGATTAGAAGGGCAATGATTAAGTGACAGACTACCTGTTAATAATACTTATTTAGGTTCATATATGCATACAGTGGGTACATATGGAGAAAGAAGTTTCTCTATCAGATGCCCGGTACATTTTAACCTGAAATTCTTGCATTTTCTGTATCCGTAGCAGGAGAACAGCAGGTTTATTTCCACTCCCTGTCCACTAAATGCACATTACTGTATGTAGTACTGCATATAAACATTTAAAGTATGTTTCATAGCCCTGAAAGACAATAGTCAATCCCAACAATAACAAAACTAACCTGAATACCGTAAGCATTAAAAAAATTAGAAATAACCTTAAAGCATTTCTTTGTAAAAACAGCCCTAGAAGCTGGCCTGCTGGATGGAACACAATCCGCTTACATGAAGGAACCAGGCCAAACACAACAATTTGGCTGAGCAACCTGGAACAAAAAGGTGAAAACCTTCATCTAGATGTACTGGTTAATAAGTGACAAAGCAGTGGTTGGTAAACAGAGTTCATTCTGACCTGGAGGAGAACGCGGTACCTCAGAGCTGCACATTTGGCCTGCTGTGCCCAAAAGGCAATAATACACGTTTACCTCTGAATCAAGGGAACTCAATTCATACCCAGATGTAAACTCAGCACTTACCTCAAGAAAACACAGTTCAACCAACTTAACCCCATGAAGTCCTCATTCTAAGTTCCTTTGGGTTGCCTGTAGAGGAGCTAGAGCTTACATATACACTTGTACTCAGTTTCATACAGTATTAGAAAACCTTTTGCTTAAGAAAAACAATGAACGTAATTTCTACACATTGCATGCAGAAGGTAAACATTTCTTCTGCTTCAGTTCCCAAATATTGAAAACTCTATAAAAGCCTCCCATTTGCTGATAGGTCAAATAAGCTAAAGGTTAAGAGTTCACCAAACATGAGCCAGACCAGCAGCGCTGACAACTGACATGGTGACAAGTGAGGGGCAAATACATCAGATAAGGTACAAGACATTTGGACTCGTACTCCTGTGCATGGAGGAGGCTGAAAGCAGAGTGAAGACCGCATGCTATTCATTCCTGACACAGGGCAAGCAGCCTACTGGAAGATGGAAAGCTTATACAAGCTCATAAAATCACAAAACAGCTTCTCTCATACAAGTGAATGCTGGATTTCAACTGCATCCAGTTGCAGACAGGCACTCGTGATTCCAAGCCAGTTTCTTGAAGTCCACTGTCCCAGCGCAGCGGGGCAGAACTGATGTGCAGAAATGGAAGCTGACCATATCCTCAAACACGAAGGTGGAAAGCAAAGAGGGAAAACAAAATAAAAGAAAGAAAATTAAAAAAAGATATTTGTGACGTATTTGTTTTCTAGCTTAACATAGTAGCATTGTTGTTTATTGTAACAATGTATTCGCTGACACAAAATAAAGCCTGAATTTGACTCCCCTCTACACCCCCCCCCCCCCCCCCCAAAAAAAAAGCCAACATAAAAACCCAAAACACTTTCTACCTAAAGCACAGGTCAGAAAACAGCGTTATATTTCCTCTTATAGATAGTTAGCTAGAAAATGATTTTCAATTTCCATCCCAAGAACACAGTGTTAGTGTATACCAAGCAAAACTGATCTTCTCACATCCCCCTTATTCTCACGCGTAGCATCTCCTTAGAACAATTCCTTGTGGTGTTTTCAGCACCTGCCCCTTGGCCATCATCACACACCTTTGGAAAACGAGGTGGTGACAACAGAGTGTGGTTTTTAACATCCCCTGGTGCTTTCTTCTGTTATCAAGCAAGGTTGCTGTGTCTCAGCAGGACTTGCAATTAGTGCTTTTGAAGGTCAGAGGTTAAGGAAGGAAAGGAGAGTCTGATAAATACATTGCAAACCATCTCAGGGCTCACACCTCAGCAGATCTCTGGAGTGGCTGTGTAATGAAAACATAATTCAGAAGTATCTTCTGACATGCTTATTAACTGCACTCATTCTGATACCATTTGTACTAAGATTCAAAGTTCTGATTTGCACAAGAGATCACCTGGAAACTTGTTTTTCCCACTAAGTTCTGTTCTACTATTTGGAGGTTACGTTCCAGGGTGCTATACATCTCAGTTTAAAAAACAAAAAAAAGCAAAGCAAAAGGGAGATCATCAACACAGATTATCACATTAGCCAGATTTACCCCATTTTGTTACACCCAAAACTTCACTTCAAAGGTGGAAAAAATTTGATACGCGCGTTACACGTGCAGTTCTTTGGCTCAGCTGAATATCAGCCACTCTGTAGCACCTGTCCCAAATCTTCCTTTCCACCAGCCTTGCTAGGTATACCCTCAGCAATCACAGAATGGCATCACCTACAACATTTGGATCAGTGCATGCCCACAATCTGCAACAACTCAGAGAAAGAAAAAGGGTGTTTGTTTTTATAATAAAGGTAACGTAAGCATTCACTGCTTTCTGCTTCCACTGTGTGCTCCCAGGTTAGGCAGATAACCTCCTCACACCTCATACGGAGTTTTCTTGATTTGCTACTGAAGCCATCAAGTACCTAATGCTGACTTTAAATAAACAGGATGTTTCCCCAGCAACTCTAACAGCAACAAGCAAGCTCTCCAAGAATCATCTGCAGGCTGAAAACCAAAACACATCAGCAAATTTACGTAGTAAGCCACAAACCTGATCAATTAAGAAGCACACTGAGCAATTACTTAAAACTCCCACCCTCAGTGCCAGTAAGGAAAGTGGACTTACTGATGACAGAAGGCTCCGAGCTCCCCGGTAGCAGTGCTGACAGCTGGCTGAAGCCAGGAGGAGGCTGTGCACCAGGGCATTAGCACTAGGTGCCCCAGGGAAATGTGATTAGGAACTGCAGCTGCGTGGAGCAGACAGGTTTAGTTAGAGGCAGGAGGTCCTAGCACACAGAAGAGATGAGACACCAGACTCCTGTGCTTGACTTGTTTTCTTTTCAGCTGAAGTGTCTTCTACTGTGATGCTAACTCAAGTCCACTGAGTGACCTGACTCAGAGCAGTGACTCCAGCTGCCCACAGCCACACTGTCTGTGTGCTCTCCAGCAATGGGTATAGACCAAAGCTGCAATACAGTAAACACTCATCCCATTTAACATCTCCTGTATTCCTATTGACATCACGAGTAAAAACAGACAACCACAGGAACCCAGGATCAAAGCTAGATGTGCCTGAAGCACCCAGCAAATGCTGAGACAGCACAGTCCTACTTCCCACAGTCACCTGCCTATACTCTTGGGTTTTCACTTCTCCTTGTAGCCTGCCTTGCTCTTAAACCCAGATACTGTCCATAAAACCCAACACATCAATTTGTGGAGATTCATTGTTAGCAAAAATCCTAAAGGCTGCATCAAATCATTAAAGGATGGTTTGTAACATGCCTTGAAAGGCCAGAAGGAAATATGGGGCTAATGTTTGGGACCAAGGTTGTTCCTTCATAAAAAGAGAATGTGATGAGCAAGAGGAAAGTTTGTCAATGCAACGTTCTGCAACTGCTCAGCTGCATTGTTTTCTAGCTAAAAAAGTAACTGCTCAGTATTTTCATCTTTGAATATGCGAGGGAAGTTCTGTACAGAATTCAAAACAACTTTTGTTGTAGAAACAGGCTAGAAACACACAGGTCAACATCTCTCATTAAGCCTTCGAAGTAAAACCACACGCAGATTTGAGTTTGCCTGCATTTCCTTGAGCCATTTCAAGGCAAAATAAATACATTATGGGGTAAGTGGAACTTAAAAACAGAGGTCCAGCTGTACAACTCCCAGAAATTATCAACTCAAACGAACCAACCCTGTCAGAGTAACACTCAAGAGGTGCTTAGTCATGCTAATAAAGGAGGTGAAATAGGAAATACAGTAGGGCTGGAAGACACCCAACAAATATGAGAAAGTAGCTATATTCTGACAGTCACACCATGCTTCACAAAGTTGGATGCTGTTCTGGAATTGCTTACAGCTTGATCCAGGCAAAGGTACATCCCAAAATTCACCTATCTGGTCAATCCAGAGAGCGAGCTGCAATTAAATTCCTGGCAGCCAGCTCATGAAACAAGTAAGGGGTATTGGGGGGGAAAGCATGTGTAGGGCACTAAGCTAGGAAGCAGGAAATGCAGAAGAAAGAAATGTGTCTGAGATAATCCTAGGTGGCTTAGGATTCTCAGCCTGGCAACCCTTGAGACCCAGATCATCACAAGCTTGGAACAGCCTTCTACACTGTAAAGCAAATGGTCTGTATGTGACAACTCAATTTTTTCTTTTAAAATGTTGCTAATGGTTCTCACAGTCCTTTAGGCTGCGTGAAACCAAAACTGCAGGCCCTCTGTGGTCCAAAGGGCTTCAGTTGTACGTTCCCTGGAGAGAACTTCAACGTCTGAGTTGCAAGCAGGTATCCACCCCTTCCCCTCCCTTGAAATCCTTCCCTCACAAGGCAGCAGATTCCTCCTCATACCCGTTTCCTTTCCTGCTGTAGGCAAGCCCTCTCTGAAGTGCAATGTGGTTTCAGAAGAGTAGAGGAGCAAGTCTACTCCTTCCCTGCTCCCTGACTACAAACTATACTTCTCAGTAATGTGAATTTAAGCACCTTAGATTAAGAAGTAGCACAGTGAGTTCTGGCTTGTTGGATAACGTCCCTCATCCCTCAGCTGTTTTATACCAGAGGGCAGCCACCTTTCACTTGTGGAGTTCTTTGGCTCACACACAAATGAAACCGCTTGACTTCCTATACACAACCTAATCTGCTCCTTGCTCTTATTTTAAAAAACAGAAAAAAGGCAGGGCAGATGACGAGTACCAATGAGAAAACAAAAAACAGTGGCACTAGCCAATACTAAAGGTGTATGCAACAGAAAGCGCAGAGGAAGCAGAAAAGACAGGCACTGTGCACAGCTTATGAGGAAGAGTCAATGCTGTTTACTTTATTCATTTAAAATATGTTTTGTTCCATTCCCACACTAGAACAGTGTTTGCCAAACCCCTTATTTCCCACAGAGCTGTAATGCTTGTTGGGTCAGTTTATTGTTCTGAGATGTTTGGGTTATTCTGAGAAGTGGAAATGATCCGTTTTGTATTTGAAGAAGAAATACAAAAGCTGCTGTTGATTAGCTCACAGTCCAACTGCCTGTTTTTATACCAAGCTTGATACGTTGAATGTTCTCAGTGTGATTCATCCCAAAAAATAACAATTTAACACAGAAGGGCTTGTTGGAACAGGCAGAACCATTTCAGGGAAACACAGGTTTCATCAGAGGATTTAAATGTCAACATATAGAAAATGATCTCGTATGGGTGAAAAACACTTTCACAGGCTGGGATTCTCACAAACAGCCAACAGAAGGCAGGCACCCACATCCCACCAGGATTTCTCAAAGGTAAAAACCTTCCCCCAAGTCCCCCCCTGGAATGTGAATCTCAGGCTGGACAAATGGAACTGATCCAAACATGCATAAGCAAGAGCAGCCTCACTACAGAGTCACAAAAAACAGGCAAAGAAAATACCTCATCAAGTCATCCGGTCTGTACCCCTGCCCCAGGCAGGATTATCTATACCTGTATCATTCATGACAGGTGTTTGTCTAACATTTTTTTAGAAGACCTCCAAACAGAAATGCCAGCATCTTATTATCCTGTTAGAAAGCTTTTTCCTACTGTTTAACCTGCATCTTTCTTTGTGTAGATGAAGATCACAACGTTCTAACACATAAGACTTGTTCTTGACTCACTCGACTCCTAGGAGAGAACTTCTCAACTTGCAGAGTTCTCTCCCTCCTATATGTTCCTCTTATACCCAGCTGTCCATCTCACTGAGAGAGTTTTCTTTTACAGATCTCTTAATTCAGATCCTGAGAAGCAAATTCCAATCAACTGATTATTTAAAACAGAGGAAGTAGATTTAGCTCCTATGGGGCTTGCTCATCTTTCAGGATGGTGTACTGTGAACAGCTGGCAATTATAGAAGTGAACTTGTGTTTCCCTTTGGCCCCTGCAATTTGTTTAAAAAACAAAAACACTAGAGCACAACAATTCTAAATAGACTATAAAACATCAGCAAGCCTCCATTGTTCATTATAATCATACTTGGCCCACAAAATTTCAGAGAGGATCATGTCAACTATTTAGCATGATGTTAAACGTGGCTATTGTTATTAAGTGACAAATCTGATCATCAGCTGTGAGCACAGAAACTGACTTTTAGCTGCCTTGCAATGAAATTCCCCTGCTAGATAACCTGCATAGAGATATGCTTTCAGCATATTCTGTGTTTAAGACTACCATTCACATTACCATTAACTGTAGTATATGGTACAGGGTAGACAAATCCTTTATTTAGAGTGCTCCATTCATAGCATGGTGCAGACAGCAGCCTTTCTCAAGGCTGTGAGCATGGGATGCATGGGCTACATGTTGCTATCAGTACCTTGGCCAAATTAAAGCTGACTAATTTGTTCTAACTACAATTGGGCTATTACATACTCCAGAGTTTCAGTTACCGGTACATGACATTTAAGTTTCCACATGTATTTCCCAGTGTATACAATTACATCTACGCTCTACTTGCTAGACACTAAACAGCTCTGCCTGTCACTACACACATTTGGAACACACGTGACCTGAGGGATGGTGCCATTGCTGTTAGCAGTCAGGGCAGCCGGCATCCAGGGGAATTGGGCACAAAGGCCTGGAATGCTGCTTGCTAGAGATGTCTCAGCTCCTCCAGCACCAGGCCCCACACTAACCATCAGACATCCCTGTGAGGGCAGCAACACTCGGTACCTTGAGAAAGATTCAGTAACTACACAGACAAGTAGGAATTTATATTGCCAACCATACTGTTCCTGGAAGTCCCTATAGCAAACGATCTCACCATCCTAGTTGCTGTTTGTCTTGATAGACTTCAGACACAGTGGAGGCTTATGAACATTTTCTTCTAAACCATATATGTTCCCTCTCTATGAGAATACTCTGAGCATCTGAGTCTCCAACTATAGAATCTGTTCCTAAATTGCATGCACCAAGAGCTGCTATCAGGCTTTAAGAAAAACGCATGCTCCAGTCTGATCTAAACCACCACACATATTTGCTTGCTTACCACAATGTTCAGTGAAGTCCAACTGGCATCACATTAAGTTAGAATTTCAATTCAGTTGTCCATCAACCCCTCAAAAGTTAAGCGGGCTTATCCTGTGTACTCACAGACCCTCCCAGGCCCCTGAGTGCAGCACTGCTGGAGTACTCAGCAACACACTCACTCCATGCAGGATTAGATAAGATGCAAGATTTTGCCATTCTTACCTCACCCTGTTTTGTTTTTTGTAGTAGACCTTGTCTCTGCATGAAGGATATACCTATAAAAAAAACAGTGTGCATGAGACAGAGCTTAGATCAGCACCTGCGTTCACAAGGACAACTGCCATGTCCCAAGAGTTGTGCCCTGTGACAAGCAGACACGTCAGCGTAGACTAGGCCAACTATGCACCCAAGCTGTAAAGCATGAGAGAAATTCATGCAATCATTCATCCTGCTTTCTCTAACAGAGGCTCGAGTCCTACAGAAGAGATTCCTACCTACCTTGTAAGGGCACTACTAATTGCAGTAACAGACCAATTGGAAAACTAATCCCTCCTCCCTTCTACTTTGCCTTAAGTGTATGCAATTAGGACTGAACACTGCACATTTTCCAACTTACAGTTACCAGCCTCTTGTAACTCCTGAGACCCACAAAAATATACTTTTTTTAAAAATATATATTTTCAGTAGAATTGTCATTAGGTGGCTTTCAGTTGTCAAGCTACTACATTAATTACTTTGTCTGAAGAATTGGAAAGTCCTGTACTTCATCTGTACTTGATTGCGCACTTCACAATTAGTAACGTCCTTCTGTGTAAGCATTCACACCACTCATAGCAAGACAAATACGCATAGATACTCCTTTAGAGATATTTGAGCTGAATAGGTACTTCTTATCTCAATATTTATTACAATGGCACCTTGAAAATGACAGGCAGTCTCAGGAGCCAGAAATGCACAGGAAGCCTACAGCTAATCAGACAGCTGAACAACATGCCTGAATTCTTAATGGTAAGGCTACCAGTCAATACTGCTTTCTAAAGCAACCAGCACTTCCCAGCTGTTTTATATTGCAGGTATATTGCCCTACCATGGGTGAAACATCAGAGAAAACACACTTCCCATTGCACTGCACATTTACACAGTCTTCTTCCTGGTTTTGTCACTCCTGTGCAATATTTGCATTGAAAGTTTGAGTACTGAGACGGTTTCACTGGAAATTTAGCTTTTAAGAACAATATTTCCTGTGTATCTGTTTTTTGATTCAGAAGAGATGTGAAAACCTCTAAGTTCCCAGTGTGTTGCATTGTTTGTATACCTATTTCTCTTTCCCCTACAGCAGATTTCAGGAATTTACTGCTGCCTTGTTGCAGGCACATCTGGAAACTTGTCAGGATCAGATATTATTCACCACCAGGAGGTGCAAATGGTCTTCTCACCAGCACCACTTAGGTTACTTAATTACCAGCTACATTCACAATGGAAGCAAGCTTCTCTTTTCTTTCACTAGTATCTTTTTTCTTACTGCTCTCCTTTGTACCCCTTCCTACTCGCTTGAAATGACATTTCTCAAAGCCCCCACCAAATGTGATTTTCTAGCCTGTCTTCAATTCAGCTTTCTCTGCTGCTGTCAGAAATATTTGCTAGACTGGAAAACTACCTCTACCATAACACGGCAGTAACAACAGATTAGTTCTATGGGGCTTTATTATCATCCTTTGAACACTATGGCCCTGTTCTTCTCACATCACGCAGATATGAAAGTGTTATGGATGGGTGGAGTTTCTCTCCTAGTGCATGTACGTTCAAACCCAGAATTAAATTTAGCCCTTATGAGAACTGGCATTCGGACTGAATCCAAAGCTAAAAGGAACAGCCAAGTACATAAGATATAATCACAGGGTGATGGCAGGCTCTCAAGATTAGGTGGTCTCACTGGACTTCCGGCAAAGAGAGCAGAATTTTTTAGCAGATTTAGCTAGTTTCCACACTTCTAACTGTGAGATCTTACAGCAGCAGCTCAGAGCTGAAACCAGGAAGCTCCTTAACACCAACTTCTGTCCAAGCAATTTTCTCTTAACCCTTTACTCACAAAGACTAAAAGGTACTCATGAGATCAATGCTCAGTTAATGCAAGGAAAAAAGATTATACAAGTCAGAAGCTCATCGGCATTTCTATAGAGAACGCAGCAATGATTAGCTTGCATCAAAAGAACTGCGGAACTTCTTTTTTTTCCTTACTGCTGTTTATTTCAATAGTCTTAAAGTCAGGTGCATGTTTTTTGTGCAGCTTAGGAACCGGACAAGTGAGGCAGCATTTGAAATGTCTTGCTTTGGCTCAGAAATAAAAGAACATGGAAAAACTCAGGAAAGGTTCTCAGTCTCAACACGCAGGTAACTATCTTTGAGTTGAAATAACACTGTAAAGGGGATATTTCCATGGCAAATCTGTAGTTCAGTAATGCTATGCACCAACCCAGTCCAGTCTCTATGAATGGCAACATATACAGCCCTGTAGATAGAATCACAATATCATCCAGTTTCCCCTGCAGTGAAAAGGAACACTGCAGCTAGATCAGATCACCTGGGGCCTTATCCAGCCCCTCCTTCCAAGTCCCCAGGGCAGGGCATCACCCACAACACAGCTAGTAATCTGGACTTCATTACTGAGCCTGGCTTCTGATCTACATCAATACTCAGAGTGAGGAGAAAAAGAGATGCTCCAACAGCGCAGGGTACATGGAGTCTGCAGACACTGCAGTGAAGTGAATGCAGACGGTTTATGTGCTCTGCATACACAGATTGCTAGTGCCACAGACGAGGCACTGGAAGGAAGCCTGACAAAAAGCTTAATTTCCTCTTCACTGACAAGCAGATACACTGACACAAAGACATGCCTCTTGTTAGCTCCACAGTTATTTTAACAGTAAAACTTGAGTTATCAAAGACTACAACAGCATTATTGAGTATAAAGTAATCTAAACTCACTTATTTGCACCCTCCAGCAGAGTAAGCACAAA
The DNA here is from genome assembly GCF_039878825.1 of Excalfactoria chinensis. Classification (NCBI taxonomy): domain Eukaryota; kingdom Metazoa; phylum Chordata; class Aves; order Galliformes; family Phasianidae; genus Excalfactoria; species Excalfactoria chinensis. The sequence goes on from NC_092829.1 coordinate 51,285,156, forward strand.
ATTGCAGGGTACTTTTTCTTCCTAAATATGACCTTTAATTGAGAAAGCAATTATTTTCTAGTGCTGAGATTATTGCCTAGCGCTCAACTGGGAAGGAATTAAAGAGGATCTGAAAAATAGTTAATTAGAAAGGCATGCTGTGGTTAGCAGTTCTGCTTCCTTTTTGCCCAAGTTTTACAGCAATACTGAGATTCAGGAACTGCTGAGAAATTATTTCTGGAAGTTCTTCTATTATCCGTTGAGCCACATTCTGAGATCTCTCAAGTCAAGGGGATTTTTCCTGGTGACACTAAGGGCAAATCACACCAGCACATTGGGGTAATCAATTAACATACTGCATGTGAACTACAAAACACAGAGACAAGACGTAAATGTCATTAAGTAGCACACAAGTTGCTTAAAAGGATATCCCTTTGCTCCTTCCTTGGAGAAGAGGTTTGTGAAAGCACTCAAGACAAAAGGCACAGAAGCAATTTATTAACAGATGAGAATGACCAAAACACACAGCGCTGACTGACCTCCAGCAAGACCAGCCACAGTAATAGAAGTGCTTCACTAAAACATAGGTGACATTTCTACCAGGCTTCTGCCTGAGAATACAAAGCTTAAGAGTACTCATCCTTCTGTATCAGTTTAGCAGTATCTCAACAACGAGCTAAATGCTTCTGAGCAGCATTTTCCAGTTCTGTGTTTGAGTTAACCATAGAGTACAGTCTCTAGCAATAACTTTGATGGGTAGTTAGGACTAACACAGCACCAACATACCTACATTTTCATAGGAAGAATGAAGCAATACTCAAACTTTCTAATTCCAGGTTACTCATTTACCTACATTTATATGATATGCCAAAGATTTTCTAACCTTCCAAAAAAAGAAACATGTACCCAAGTGATCCTGGGTTAAGGCTCACCCCAGCCCAGAAAAAAAAACAAACAAACTGAGAAGTGCCTGCTTAGCCATTTTCACCTGCGCTCAAATCCTAAAGCAGGCCTATAGCAATTAGATCAATATGATGGGAAACATTGTTTCACCAGAGATGAAACGACAAAGGATTATCACAAAAGAAAGGTGCTATAAGGGAAGGAATGAAGTTGGCTCACCCATATCAGAAGAATCTCAGTTTACAGGAAAAAGCTTCACCAAGAAGGAAGCTCCATAAAGAGACCCTTCCCCAAAGGCAGTCAATCCTTCAATGGGAGTTCTAAGAGAGGTGCAGCCAGGCTACACTCCTTCTAGTCACACAGTTGAATTGCCTTCACCTGTGCTCTCAGGGCTGGGTCCTTTCCCCAGGTGCTCAATCAGTGGTTCGGGCCATCACTCAACAGTTCCCATTCACAAGCCTTTGCCTGCAGCTGAACCAAAAAAGCACAGCTACCCCCAAAGGCAATATGCAACCCTTATAGCATTTAAAATATTGGTTTACTTGCAGGGGAAACTCCTTTCCTGATCAGAAACCGAATAAAACACTGGGAACTTGACACTCACGTAGTCTGGGATGAGACAGAGCAACTCAACAGAAGGTGGTATAACTTGAATCAGTTGTAACTTTGCAGACAATGTCAGAAAAATATTTTTTAAAAAGTATCGTGATGGAAAAAAAAACCACACAGTTATTTAAAGAAGTTGGTGACCACGATGGTGGGTACATGTTGAAAACCAAAGCAGAACACAGTACTTGGTTCTTTTTAACAACAAACAGCATGTTTCTAATCGCTAGCATTAGAGTCAAGCTAAAAACAGCACCAAAGACAGTAAAACGTCACATTCTGATGTGTCCTACCCAGCAGACTGTAATGCTGCTTTATGCCCACCTCATCTGTTGTCCTGTCAATGTTCTTTCTTGTTACCAGCTTCTGCTTGAAACACCACTTTTCAGAATCACTCAATAATTCATGTTTAGGTAACCATTCCGCTCTCTTAAGGGACTTTGCATAAGAAATCAAGCAGAAGAGGCAGGAAACGAGTATGTCTGAGCAAGGACCTGCTGGTCAAACTGAGGGAAAAGAAGAAAATGCAGAGGCGGCGGAAGCAGAGACGTGTGGCCTGAGAGTAATACAGGAATGCCATCTAGATGTGCAGATATGGGATCAGGAAAGCTGAGGCACAGATGGAACTGAATTTAGCAAGGGATCTGAAAAGGAACAAGAAGGGGTTCTACAAGTACACCGGTCAGAAGAGACAAGCAAGGGAGAGTGCACCCCTCTGATAAATGGAAAAGGAGAACTGGTTATAACTGACTTGGAGAAGGTTGAGATACGCAACAAGTGCTTTGCCTCAGTCTTCACTGCCAGTCAGGCTTCTCACTCCTCTCACATCCCTGAACCTCTAGGTGGGGGTCAGGGGAGCAAAATGCCTCTCTCTCTAAAAGCAGAGCAAGTCACAGACCACCTCATGAGACTAAAGATGTACAAGTGTATGGGGCCAGACAACACACATCCAAGGTTCTGAAGGAACTGGCCGTTGTGACAGGGGCACCTACAGCTAGATTACAGTGCTCAGAGTCCTGTCCAGCCTGACCTCGAATGTCTCCAATGACGGGGCATCCTCCACATCTCCAGGTGACCCATTCCAGTGTCTTGCCACCCTTATCGGAAAAAACTTTTTCCAAATTCAATCCAAAACCGTTTCCCCCTGACCCATCAGGACAGGCCCTGCTAAAGAGTCCATCCCCTTCTTAACTTGTAGCCTTTTACACATGATCTTTGAAGTCCCTTGTAACCCAAGCCATCACGTCATCTACGATTTGTTCCCTTTAGAGAACTTTGCCAAATAACTAGTTATTCTGGAGTGCTTAACACCAACAACTCCCACAGACACATCACTGGGGAAAATGCATTTGAAACCTATAACTAACTGCCTTTCTTACAGAAGAAGCAGTTTAGTGATTTCATAGCATTCCCCCTCCCCTTCTCTTTTTGTCAATATAAAACTGGAGGGAATCGTAATGAATACCACTGTCTGGCTGTACCACGCTTGCCTGTTTTTCTCATAAAGAAAAAAGAGTAGAAGTGCTGTTAATCTCTGGAGAATGCAAAATAAAAGATGCTGCTATCTGACAGGCTAGCAGCCTGTCTGCCTGCAAAAGCTGCTAGTTCATACAATGCCTGCACAATGAAATATTAGCAACTTTTGGTTTTGGTATGTAGTTACAAATAATGCCATGTGTAGAATGGACACACAGAAGAGTCTGATAGATGGCTGGTAAACATTTGTCTTGTTGGCTGTAAGGGAAACTGTTGACCACAACCTGAACCTCTGGTTAACCATGTGAGGCAAGAGACAAATCAACTGCAGGAGTGCAGGTGAAGGTAATTCAGCTGTGCTTCCAGAAGGGGTTGCACTTGACTCCACCTCTCCTAGATCCCATTTAAGGGCTGACCACCGCTAAGGTAGCATCTCTTTCTGGAGTTTTTGTGGTGTGCTTCCATCTTGCCTGAGAGCCTCGGCACTGGTGAGTCTTTTTCTTAGATATTCTTTGGCTATTTACTTTGTAATAACAACTGTGTACTTGTATTATTTCACCTATACAGGTACATTTTAGGGAAAATGAAGTACCAGAAAGGCCTTTAAGTAAGATATGAGAGGGGAAACTAGAGACCCAGAACAGCCATCCTATACAAAAAGCCTGAATTTATTACTGTCGCGTAGCCAAAAAAGAAGCAGCTGGCTGAGGAAGGAAGGAGTAAAATAACAGCATTCAAGGCAAGACAGAGCAAATAATCTTACAAATATTATTGGTGGTTAGGGAAAGAAATAAAAAGTTTAAATTGCAATAACAGAAATTTATGATTAAACACAATGGAGAAAGAATCTCTAACATGAAGGGTGGTAAATCACCAGAATAGATTGCCCTGTGAAGTGTCCACCTTTGGAGACGATTCAGAACATCCTATGCAAACATCTCTCAGGAATAACACAAAGATAGTTTATCTTGACTTGGGGCAGCATGATAAACCCTGATCTTTCAAAATCCATTAAGCCTGTGGTTCTGTGATAGTATCTGTGCAGATGTCATGTGTTTGTACAGCACCTAGCCCTTTTCTTTCTTCTTGAAAGACAAACAGTAATTACTAATTAGTTTTATAATCATTAAATTTCAAAACACACAAGTTTTATGCAACTTATATATTACACAAACTCAAACTTCATTTTCAGCAGAAATAGTTTCTCCAGTTTCCCGGCTGAGGCAGAGCATCTGTTAGGAACAATTGCTCATTTTTCAGTGTCGAGTTTGCAAAGTCAATTCACACAGCTACAACCAATAGTGGGGAGAAAGATCACTACTGCTTTGCAGGTCAAGTCTTTTTGTCTTCATGTCCTCTTTTATGCTGGAAAGAGGAGTAGAAATACATAAAGCTTCCTATACTGCTTCTTAAAAACTAAATGTAGCAAGGTCCACAACTTCACCATCAAATACCTTTTTGTATTACCAGAATCCATCTGAAAATGACAGCACCGTAACCCCAAATCAAATTCGCTGTTGATTCATGTGAGATTTATGATTAAAATGAAAAGAAAATCACTTCATTCTTAATATGTGTATTACAACAACAGTTTAGGTTTTTATACTGTTATCTCTGTTGAAGTCCTAAAGTTGTGTTCGCTCCCTTGGCAGCTTTATTTCACATGCATGTGGAGGCAAACCCCCTGACCGGAACAAAAATGTTGCAATAAAACAGAAGAGTAGTCACATTACTAACAGGAAAATTCAGTGGCTGTGTTATTTTTCCCCTCACAGGTATTACTGGTTATTTCTATTCAGTTCAGTGCTTCATTACTAAACTGACATCAAAATCCCACTAGGCAATAATAAATTTAACCACTGTTTCATTTGCTGAAGTCTCAGATACGCCCTTATGCCTGGCAGCAAGGGATGTGATTCACTTCAGTTCTGGCCTTTTTAGGATTCTGTACTGCATCTGCATGTCTACCCAGTGAAATAAAAACAATCAGAGCCCATCTCTACTTCAGTGTAAATCTGACTGGGGAGCTGAATCTTCCAAATTGGTCTATCATGCAGATTTACCAAGTAATGCAGTTTGACACAGTGATCCACCATCAGCTAATAAAGGGGTCTGGATAAAGAACAAAATGCAGATAGTGTGCCACTTATACACTGATTTCCCAGTTATTATGCTGGTCTACATAGATTTTTCTATACTCCCATGTTATATAGGAAATGTTACAAATACACCTTTTTATTTTTTAATGACTATTGAGATATTTCATGTTAAGAAAAAGTAAATAATAATATTTTTCCTACCCTAAGTCTGCAGAAGGGTCCCTATAAAGCAGCTTCTGATGTCATATTAAGTATAGAATGGAATAGATCTGTTGCAAAAATCTGTAAGTCCAACCACAAGACCACTTCAGGGCTAACCAAAAGTTACAGCATGTTATTGAGGGCATTATCCAAATGCCTCTTGAACAAGTACAGGCCACCAACCATCTTGCAAGGAAGCCTGTTCCAGTGTCTGACCACCCTCACAGTACGGAAGTGTTTCCTAATACCCAGCCTGACCCAGCTTGTCCATTAAGCCACTAAGAATCTATTGACAAAACAGCACTAAAACAAAAGTCATTAAAGCTTTTTGTACGTTAAAATTCAGAAGGTAAATAACAAATTTTCGTTAGTACTGAGACAAGAGCAAGGAAAGGAAAAGTTAGAGAGTACTTAGGTAGGTTAAATATGTTCAAGTCAGGCTAGCACAAAGAAAAACCTGAGGAAGACTGGTGAAAGCCCAGAGCCTCTAGCAATTGCTTATCTGATGAAATCTATGGAGGACTAACAGCGTGCCAGAAGAATGCAGAAGGGAGAAAATGGTGATTATACGTAAAAAGGAGTAGAAATAGAGCAGCTGAGAATTTTCAGGCCTGACAGCATGTTTCATTCATCAAAAAAATACTGGCATATAATAATTAACTAATCTATGTGTAAACACTGAAAATAAGTCCATAAGTGGCAGTTAGTGTAAACCCAAGTTAAGGAGAAAGTAATGTAACACTATTCTAGGTTTTCTCTATTATATTGTATCAGGTCTTATGAGTATGCAGAGGCACAGATAACACAAACATTTACATTAGTAAAGCTTTTGGTCTTTTCTTATAATCACACTGATGGCTTCCTAGATTAAAATGCAAAAGGTCAGGTACAAAACCAGTTAGAGAAGAGAACGCTTATCAAATATTTATCTATGTTTAATGTAAACGGAAGCTAGGATTCTCCCAGAGGTGCCATGGGATTTTTACTACAACCATATGAATGACCAGCAGTGGGCAGCTAATAGTCAGCAGAATTGAGAGTGAGGCTATTAACTGATAAATGACATGAAGATAAGGGGAGAATCAATACACTGGAGAGCAAACTTGATTTCTACACAAGTAATATAACTGGTCTGTAAAGAAGGGGATGCTGTTCCATCATGACAAGTACACAGGAATAGTCAGCCATTAAAGTATCTGACAGCTAATAGCTGGATGGAAGGTTTGCATAAAGCGATGCTGTAGTGCTGTTAGTCTGAGTCAGCAGTCATCCTCTGAATAAAGCGTACATTGCAATGGGATATACAGTCAGCCTGGAAGTAGCATTTTCAGCCTACGTATATGGAGCATAATATCTAATTTTAGGGTGCTGCATTTCAAGAAAGAAGAGGAGGTACTGAAACTGGCTGAAAGCCTGCGCATAGCAAGGACTTCTTAGCCTGAAGAAAGGAATATGTAAGCCAGGCAGAATACTAAACAAAACGATACTGCAGAAAGGACAGGAAACATACTCTCAAGATGTGTGAAATTAATGGGGATTAAATTTCATGACAGAATACTCAAGAATTTTTAAAATCAAATATTCTCAAGTTTAGGAGAGTAGAAATTAAGAATAGGTTGTCTGGAGACAGTTGATCATCGTAGATGTCTAAGAATAAGCAGAACCACATCTGTGAGATCTCAAGTGTGAGTTGTCTGGCTGTGTATTGAGGTAGAAATTAAACAGTCTGTTGAGGTCCCATTTAGTTCCATTTCTGTGGCATTCAGTATGTTTAAACAATAAAAAGACAAAAGCTCGCAACTTCTATAAATCACACATGAGAGATGACATAATTCACTTTTATAAGCTCAGAGTAGTGTAGGACAGTGTACACTTGGGCACTAGAAGGAAAGAAAAAGAAATAAACCAAAATCACTCGGACTTCTTTTCTGTGGGAGAGTGGCGCTGGTTCTTTTACAGCCATAAGACAACACAAAATGCCAACGAAAGAACAAAAATCTCTCAGATTGCAGCATCCTATCCTCACCACCTGAATATCCTTTGAATGTGCACTACTGTAATTCTTTTCCAGAACAACCTTCTACAGGTAGATGTTTGGAGGCTTCCCTCCTTCCAAGCATGAATTGTTCACCCACAGGGGTGAACATAATAACTTTTTCAGAGAACTAGTGTGTGTGGGGAAGAACAAGTATAAATTAAGAAAGAGGAGAATAGGAAGGAAAGGAGTCCTCCAAAGACAAGACAGGCAAGAGCAGCAAAGTGACACAAAGTGGAAAGTCAATGGGAAGACAAACACTGTGTTTTTACTAAAGCTGTTAATTCACTCTTCACATCTCCCACTCAAGTCATCAATCACAATATAAACTAAATAGAGCTGAGAGCACAGCTGCTTGCCTGCCACTGTAAATGAACCTTCTGTATATGGACTACTGCTCCGGCAAGCTGGCGTCTTCAGAGGAAAAAAACCTCAGCTAGGAAAATAAACAAATCAGGTACCACAATCCTCCTCCCTATATTTCTTTCCCAACAAATACACGCTACTAAGTTTTAACCCATTACTGTCTGCTAGCTAAACCCAGTTGCTTTCTCTTGTAAAGTTTTTTCTCCTTAACAGTCAGGGCTGAAAAAAGAGGCCAAGGAAGAGATCCAACATGAAGCATGAAATGTTCTTTTTTTGAGTCAATTGCTTTGGACAAGCGTTTTTACTGTAGAAACATTGCTTACAGAAGGACTGCTGAACATAAAACTTGACAGCAGCAGGCACTAAACAGAAAGCCATCTTAGTCAGACATAGTGCACAGTTGCAGGAAGAGTCAGCAAGTGTCAAGACTGGCCTGTTGCCCTGCTCTGCACTTTAGACAACATGGCTGTGTATTGCAGAGTCTTCATTCATCTTCTAGACATATAGCAACTGAAGGGAAACAGCTGAAATTCCTTCTTGGAAGTCAGGAGTGTTTGGGGTGTACCAAGGAAGAATAAATACCTGAATGCATAAAGAGTCTTGCAAAGAGTCAAGTTTGTTCTGTAAGGGATATTTGTCAGCTACTACGACGCATGTATTTTACACTTTTTCCAAGCCCATGCGTACTCCTGTGTCAGCTTAAATTATATAGATGTTACATGTTGCTCTGTGGCTCACAGATCCTGATGATGACAAGCAGGGATCTACCATGAATCTACCTCTGTGCTACAGGACATACAGTGAAAGATTTTGACACTTGCAGACCACTGGCTTGGCACTTGGCTTAGGTTTAGAGCAGTATACTTGGTTTAGAGCAGTATGTGCTGGCACGGTGGCTTTGGGAAGTCATGAGAGAGAAAACTCAGGAAAAATAGTCTGCCTCCCCAAGCCTTTTGACCCTGTTGTCAGACCTCCTGACTTGACTTTCTTCCTGGCATCATTCCTGAGCAGCACACTCTCAAATGCTCTTTCATCTACTCATACAGATGGAGACATCTCTCCCTGCGTATAAATACACAAGGAAGATTTCTAGTTGAATTGATTGTCTCCAAGGGCTACTGAAAGTGAAGGTAGCATGAATTAAAAGCAGACATTAACTCTAAGGAAAATAAGGCAGCAATGATAGTTAGGTCTGGAAGTTTGAGGATGTGCTCTAAATTGCTTCATAAGCAAGACAGCAATGCTTCCAGGGAGAGTACTAATAAATGAAAGTAAGCATAGACTTTGAGGAAGAAATTACCACTCAGAATGTGAAGTATTATCTTTGCTTTATGCCTTAAAATCATACTGCAACTATATAGTTTTGAGTAAGAAAGGGCGAATTGTATCTGGCTCCCATTACGTACAAAATGGGCATGTATTGTACAGTTCTTTTAATTTAAAATATATAACTTCAGGGTATATTTTGGGGCATGTTTAGACAACAGCACGCATAAAGATTGACAAATGCTGGATCAAAAGTCATTGCTGGCCTTTTGTAAGAACAGAATAGTGCATAAATACTTCTAAACTTCAGCAGCACTGCAGTGAAAGGATATGGAAATCACAACATATGATTTAAAGAAGAAACAAAATCACAGAGGAAGAGTAAAGTAAGGTTTTTGTTGGCTATGAATGTGGCTCAGACCGCCCTAGAAATACTGTTTTATGACAGAAGGGAAGTTAAATCACATATTCCCAAATATAAATGTCATCATTGGCAGTATGCTGGCTACAACTGTAAACCTATGCAGTGAGATGCAAATACAAGCTCTGAAGAAATGTGGATGTTACCCTGTCAGATGGCAGCGTGTTCCTTCTTTAACCCAAGAAATGCTGCAGAACAGGTATGCAGCAATGTTCTCAATTTCTAGGATACCATACAGTTCCTTATTGTAGAGGCTGCTGCACCAGCTGTTATTTTAGAGTCTCACCTAAAAAGTTTCAAAGTTGGAATACTACTGAAAGGAAACAGGAAGGCAGAGAAGACCTGGTTTGAGTAAAACAGCTAAACTTGTGGGAGATTAGGTACTGTCAAAAGGATGAAATCCTGACTTCACTGAAGTCAGGGTTAGTAAGAGAGGGAGTACAGCATCTAATCACATCTGTAATTAGGAGATTACTTTTCATACCTCTGAGAATCCTGGAATGGGTTATTAACAAATAACACATTGAATCCAAATCAGCTTACAAATTCCACTAGCTTTCCAGGGGCTAACATCAGGCCTTTCCATTCCTGTTATGTCACACAGCTTGCTTTGGCTAATCTCAATTCTATGAGCTTAATCAGAAATAGGCATTTCCTGCCATGTTTTTGTTTGTTTGCCTTTTCCTGTGAGTGATTAAAGTACCTTTGTAACTGCTTGCACCACAGATTAAATACCTCCTGCAGGTGGGCTGAAGTAATCACATTCTGCTGAATGTTTATTAAAATAGTAATTGCTTTCATTTCCTCATATAGACAGTGCACATACTATTTGTTGTACAGAATTATGTTACAATAAAGAAGTAGAGGTAAAATCCTTTACAGACATGAAAAACCTCACTTAGTCTTCAGCTCAACTGCAGATAGCAATTGTAGATGGAAACAGCTCATTACTGCAGGAGCTGGTATCCGTGAATAATAAAGTACTTTGAAAACCTTTTGCCAGTACTTTACAAATAGATATCAGCATTTGGGATGCCTAGGAAGCTGTATTTGCACAAATGCTGAATTAATCTGGTGCTCAGGGAAAATATTCAATATCTGTCACAGTTAGGGCTTACCATATTGTCCTTTCTAATACATGACCGAAAAACTTCAAGAGTCCTAGTCTCCATTTTGCATGGTGATGTGCAGACTCCTGATTGATGAAACCTGTCCAGAGCTCTGAAGTGCCTGCACTCCTGCACTCCATCTCCCCCAGTCCAAGTGATCCTCCATCTAACCAGCCTCTTGTTGCTTCAGACAGCTGCCCTCCTTGTCTGAGATGTTATCTGCCTAGTAGAAGAAAGCCAAATGCTTTGATTTAGTGTAGACCTATACACTCACAAAGTCCTATGCTGATTAGAGCAAATAGGCCCTGTTGCACAGTTTATGCAAACAGAAGCTGCACAACAGAAGGTAGATGCATTACAATGGCCAGGTACTAAAAGGAATCTGTTCCATTCCCCTTGTCTGATTATGCCCCCCAAAACTGAACGATGGGGTTTTATGTGCCTAATTCCTTTCACCAGTGGCAATATAATTTCCACTGTCAGTTGCTGGTTTTGACAATATAACAGGGTTGTTGTGATATCATATTATATCATGGCTCACTGAGCTTGCTTGTGTGGGAGATACCCCTGCTAAGCAAAACGAAAGCCATGTACCTGAGGACACAGATCTTGTCCTAAGGAAATCAGTTTATTCTTGGGAATCACTTCTCCCAGTTTCAAATGCAGCAAGCCCTGAGCCCACAGTACCACACCACTGATACCAGCAAAGCAGAAACTAGCATAGAAAAAAACATCAGTGCTTCTATTCATGCATACTTACATCTCAGAAAGCTGAGGTGGAGTGCATCTTCCTCACATCTCCACATCAAGAAAAGAACAGGTATTCAGACAGCCTTCTGGAGTTGGTGAGTGAGTCCAGAAAGGATGCCACTACTCAATCTCTTGTCATCTCTGTTTCAGGAACTTCTTTGTTGAGAAAAAAAAATTAAAAAAGGTATCATTAGTTCATTAGTCCTGTGTCATTACCTTTCTTTCATTAGCTTGCCTGTTACTTAAATTTCAACATGAACTGAACCGTACTGGATTTATCTTGAAACAGATTTTTCAAGATCATTTAAATCACTGGAACCCTCATAAGCCAACGTGACAGATAAGATAGAAACATCCTCCCTAGAAAAGAGAAAATGAGGCAGCTACTGAAAGTCAAGATTTCTAATGTGTCTACAAACTAAAAAGTGCTTTAGACTCATCAGTTGCAAATACAAACACGCAGTCTTGACTTACCCAACAATATACCCACCATAGAATTGCTCACACAGTGCGCATGTTTGTATAAGTAAATGCAGTAGACATATAAAGGTAGCAACAATTTAAGGAAGTTATGAGTAGAGTAGTTTATAAACTATATGGTAAAGTGACAATGACAGTTGTATGTAACCTTCATAGCATACCTGGAAACCACTCAAAACAGACGTTCATTAAACCCATCTTGCTTTGCAAATTCCTTAAAAGCCAAGAAGTGCCCCTTTCCAAAACAGGCTTAAGAAAATTTGGAACTCATCTTGATTCTTGGAAGTGAACATGGCAGATATAGCATGGCAATCATTACTTTTAAAATGCAGCCTGTAAGTAGGCAGCTAAATATGGTATTTTCTTGCATATTAAATACCAACATTTGGTTTGGAATCAATTTCACAACGTGTTTGTGACTGCAGAGCATACAATGATGCCAATGTATGGCATGAATTCATCTCTGTGTGCTATTAGAAGAGCAGGGAGTAACTTTACATAGAAGGTGTCTACATCTGGTACTGTTCATAAACACTTTCCACTTTTCCCATTCAAAATTAAAACAGCAACATAGGAAAATCTGGGAATCTTTCAAGAATTGCTGTGCATTACAGGAGAGGGAAAGTTCCAGCAATTATGGAGATTCGCCACAGACATTTGCATACTTACCCCAGCAAATGTGTGATGGTTTCATAGCAATTTGCAAACACATTGTGCGCACTGATTGAGAGGTTGTTATTTTTGGGAACAGACCCAGGGTCCCTTACATACCTGGTGAAGATAAAATCTCTCAGGGACAACTTGAAGATGCGCTCTGAGGGGTTTTGTGAGCCCGCTGCTTCCCAAAGTTCTTCATATGGCAGGAAAGGTTTTAGGCCACACACAGCGGAGAACTGGAGGATCTTCTGCTAAAATCATCTATCCCTTTCCCAGTGGAGGGCAACATTTGCCTAACAACTTTGTGAGTACAACTGCAAAGGAGCATAAAACTGACCAGAACCAAATCCTTGAAGAGAGACATCATTCTGAGAAAGAAATGTTATCATCAGTTTTCTGATAGTTTGCAATAGAAATCATCATCCACTGTGAAAAGATATAATTATGAAGAAGCCTAAAATAGTAACTTGCCATAGAATGTATGTGTGCACAGATACTTGAAAAATATTAACTGTGTTTTAGCCACGCTATTCACTCAGACTCACCTTTGCATTTACGAATGTGACTCTCCTGTGCTGCTAAACAAAATGTATTTCTTCTGCCTGTATTTCTTTCAAACTACGAGCATTTTTCCAGAGCCCACCTATATGAGAACTTAACTCCACGTCTGAACTTAGCAGTCACTAAAAGAAGCAATCTCTTCACCCAGTATTAAAACAAACGACATGCATGTCAGTTTCCATCCCGGAATGCTATATTCTACCATTTAGTAATAACAACCTCATTTCTTCAACTACTTTCAGTTCAAGAGGACACGAAGCTTAAACAACATGACTAATTTTTAAAGTAATATTTTCTAATGTCATCGGTGTTTACCTTAAATGTAAACGTTATCCATTCATTCCCTGGCATGCTGATGTAGTGATCTGGTGGAGCGTGTTAGAATTGCTTGGGCAGTTTTTCACACAGTGAAACTTCACGGATTGTCCTACAACTAAGTGCTCAAAAAATAAATATAGAATAATAATTCAAAAAACAAACAAACAAACAGGGGAAGGTAAAAGCCAAGCAATTTTACTAGCAATACCATAATTGATAGTAATTTACATTGCATAACAATGTATACATTTTGATTCATTCCACTGAATGGCAACAAGACTTTGTTACAGCACAGCTTTTCAGAGACCTCAGTTTGACCCACACAGACACTCTGTTAATAAAAAATATGGATGGTCATCATTTTTATAGGTACAGGGGAACATATTTTAGCTGAAGCATATTGACTTAACTTCACTTCCTTCAAGAACCTGTGCTTACAGACACGAACTAAGAGGGATACTTTATCAGACCACAAAAATAGGTCTTCATCTTCTGCCAGTGTATTTTAGTAAAGCTGAGTAATGGAGTCTCACTCTCAGTCCTACTTTTCTGTGTTTCCCATAGATCTGTTACTTTTTCAGGCTTTCACTAAACCAAAAACGCATCTGAATTTCCAAACATCTCCTGATTTAGTTGAGTTCATTCCCATTGTTTCATTTTTTCTGTTGCACATATATCAACTACTGGTAAACAATGAAGACAACCAAATTAGTGTCTTCTCCACAGGTTATTAAGTGACCATTAATCTTTTCCTTTCAGTTTGAAGTTCTCCACATAGCTATGGAGTTACCTTGAATTCAGATGTTAGACAGTAAGAAATACAGATGTGAAAGCTGGAGCAGAGAACATGGCTGAAGAGGTAACCAAAATGGTGCAGCAAATGAGAAGACCTTTCACAATATCATGGCAGCCTCCCTGAAAGGCAAAACTATTTAAGGTGTCCGAGCAAACAGGTAGTTATGCAGCATGCAAAAATATACTCCTTTTGCACATGTTTAGCTAAAGGAATATTAAATAATAAGACTGTAGTTAAAGAATAGATAATGAGATAATGAATGAAAGGTAAACACAGAACAGGAAAACGTGATTAGTCATCTTTATTTCACTGGCCTCCATATTTTTGTTACTTAAATCAATGACAAAAATACTTTTAACTATAGGTGAAAGACACTTGAAACCATTGTGCTTGTTACTGTTGTGATAAGCTTCAAACTGCACCTCCCTACATGTATTTGCAAGCACTTGAACAAATCTTACAGCTCTCTGTTAGTCCAAAATAAAACCCAGGTTTGAAGAAAGAGCACATGCAAAGACTGTATGTTGTAATTTTAAATGTCAAAATATGTTAAAAAAAAAAAAAAAGAAGAAGAAGAAGAAAAAAGAGAGTTCTAAAGTCACCTATGATATTCGATACTCCATTCCCATGTTTCTCTTAATTTGTTTATGTAACACTGCTGCAGAGCTGCTGAACAGGAATGGCTGCATTTTTGTGATGGATGTAGAAAGCCCATAAGCATAGACTGGGGAATTTAGGGTGAGAGAGAATGCAAGACAGCATATACAAAGGACAGAAAGGGCTTAAGGACCTCAAGTGAGGGTGAATTCTTGGCTGCACTGAAGATTACAAGAGTTTGTTCAACTGTTTCAAAGAATCTAGATGGTAAGGGTGGTTATGATGTATTTGGATCTTGCATAATCCATCTCAGCTGTGTAACGTAAAGACAAAAAACCCCAGTCTCTCGAGATCGCCTCCTCCTTACAATTTTTTGTTCAAAAACCTATAGCTGCAGATGGGCAGCTACAAGACTGATCTCTGGGATAAGTAAGAGATATTCTTTAAGCTTTTCGAGTAAAGAAAGGAAGAACAAATAAAACACTGAAATTCTTCCTGCAGAGATATTACCGCTCTGTACGTGTTAAAATCTTTTCTTTGAACTACTTTCCACTGAGCTCTCACAGTACCTCCTGAAGTCTGCCTCAAACCCATTTCTGTGCTCTGCCAAATGTCTGCATGACTACACTTTCCAGTACCATAGGACTTCTGTGATGCAAGCTGCATTACTGTGTAACCATAATCTGGCTTCTTCCTGTGAACCCAGCCCTGCAGCAGAAGTGAAATAAGGCACTGTGAATGTATCATAACAACTGCGATGGATACAGACTAATCATAAGCAAATCTGAATGGAAATAATTAACTTAGTGTGACAAGTCAGAATTCATAGCACCAACCCAACAAAAAGAAAGTGCTACAATTTCTTTCCAGCAGCAAATCCAAAATTTCAGCTACATAATATTTAAGCCCCTCTCACTTTCACCTCCAGCTTCTTTTCCATGAGGAGATCCCCCAGCTCATGCCGAAGGGCAAAGTGGTTCCCACTTTGTAATTCGTCTTTAGTGTTCCTTCAAGCACTGAAGGTGTCAAAGCTGTCAACTTTAGTTTGAGCTGATGAGAAGCGCGCAGACAAGAAGGCAGAGAAGATGTACGGCAGGATGTGGTTACACAGTAGGTGGCACTTTCCTCTGTGAGGTTCCAGTCTGGCAAGAAGCCCTGGTCAGCTCCAGACAACACTGTCCAAAGGTTCAGAAATTGAAGTGTTATTTTTTCCAACGCTTCTCACTTGCAGAACATAAACATATGGTAGGTTTCAGCTGGATGAAAATAGAGGGGAGTTCATCTTCATGGTGTTGCCTGCACGACAGACCCAGAACTGCTGATCTGCTGTTGTCTAATAATGCAGCCTCATGTCTCTCTTCACAATGGGGTACGGGCTGTTGTTGGAATCCTGTAAACACTGAAGCCTCGTGCTGAGTGTTTCGACCACATTCAAATCAGGTCAACTTCACTCCGCTATGCAAAATGATCTTAGCGGTTTAATTTGGATGAAACACTGATCTTTGTGTGCTTTGTACGCACCTCTTCCATCAGCTGCTCCTCCTGTGAGAGTGGCTACTTTCTAGGAATGAAGAAATTGATTTCTGTAAAGACTTCAGAGAAACAGGAAGGTGAGAAAGAGAAAATTCCAGCTGCGTTCACTGTTGTTAGAATCTCAGAGGAGATGGTATGAAACAGAGGCCCCCTGAAACCGTTAATCAGGAATCAAACAACGCAGTAGTCGCCGTGGGTTAAAATGATTTCTTTCCAAAGGGTCAGTCATGGGCCCAGAAAAAGTCTAATCAAACAAAACAAACATGTGGAATGCATCAGGCTTAAATTTTCAACATCAGCAACACTAATAGACCTTCTCTATAGCCAGGCACAACCCCTGTAATTCTACAAATTAGACCGAGCCCCTGGGAACTGTGCAGCTGCAGCTGCTACACAGATGTGCAGATAGAAAATAAAGCAGATTCTTCCAAATAAGACTGGATGGGGTTCTGAAGCTAATAAAATTACCACTGGTCCTCGTGTTGACTGATAACTTTCCTTATAAGAAAAAGCTATACATTTTACCTTATAGCAAAACGCATTCAGAGCTGAAAAGCATCTTCCCCTGGATAGGTGACAAACTGAATTCCTCTCGCTATCTAAACTCAACTGCACTGCAACAAGAACTGAGGACAAACTCCCACTTCAGAGATGGTTAGATGACTAAACAAACTTCCAGAAATCTGGCCTTGAGCACTTGTTTTTTTGGCACTTCCGACAACCACAGCTCTATGATCTAAAGAATCTGACCATGGCAAGTTTGTTTGGCATGGAGCCCACGTGGTTCAGCAAAATGCTTTAACAAAATGACTTTACAGGGCCCTGTGAACCTTACCAACTGAAAACTATAAATAAGTCACAAATGTTCAGGCACTGAACTGAACTTCAACAACCTCTAAAGCAACACCAATTAACATGAACAGTGACATCACACCCAACACTCCAGACCGCTGCTCCTTCGTGTGGACATACCCATTTACAGCTAGATTCTAAATGGCCAGAGTGGAAAGAATCCCCTTGCACTCGAGAAGAGAGAATAAAAAACAAAGTGATGATGAATACAGGGTTTGAAGCAGGAAAGGACAAGAAACAGAGAGAAAAAGAAAAAAGGAAGAGGACAAAGATTGAAAATGGACTACAGTTGTGAGTGCATGTCACTGATGTGACAAATTCACAGGCAGGTGAGGGGGCAAGAGGTCTTTTACTCACTAAGGGAAACAGGCAGGCCAAGAAGGAAGCAATGCTCTCTGATGCAGACATAGAATCATAGAATGGCCTGGGTTGAAAAGGACCACAAGGATCATCCGGTTTCAACCCCCTGCTATGTGCAGGGTTACCAACCACCAGACCAGGCTGCCCAGAGCCACATCCAGCCTGGCCTTCAATGCCTGCAGGGATGGGGCACCCACAGCCTCCCTGGGCAACCTGTTCCAGTGCATCACCACCCTCTGAGTGAAAAACCTCCTCCTAATACCTAACCTAAACCTCTCCTGTCTCAGTTTAAAACCAACCCCCCCTTGTTCTATCACTATCCACCCTTGTAAACAGTCCTTCACCCTCCTGTTTAAACGCTTTCTTCAAGTACTGGAAGACCACAATGAGGTCTCCATGAAGCCTTCTCTAAGCTAAACAAGCCCAGTTCCCTCAACCTTTCCTCATAGGAGAGGTGCTCCAGCCCTGTGATCATCTTAGTGGCCTCCTTTGGACCTGCTCCAAGAGCTCCACGTCCTTCCTGTGCTGGGGGCCCCAGGCCTGGACTCAGTACTGCAGATGGGGCCTCACAAGAGCTAAGTAGAGGCGGACAATCAGCTCCCTCTCCTTGCTGGCCACTCCTCTTTTAATGCAGCCCAGAACATCAGTAAGCATCCTTCAAACACACACATCTTACTGCAGAACTGAAACGAATTTTAATCAAAAAGGCCTTTTATATGCTCCTCTTGGAACCTCATCAAAGTGTTGCCTCCTTAGTCAATATATTTCTTAAAGTCCCCAAATGTGCCTGAAAACATTCCCTTTTGCTAGTGTCCTAATGGCCTACAATCACTACAAGCTGTGGTCTTTTCAGCGAGGGTAAACAATATTGTGCCAATGTTTGGCTGACAAAAACCTCCAGAAACATACCAGGAGCTTAAAATGGAGACATTGTAATTTTGTAGACAGCACTCCTCCCTGTGAATTACTATTCTGCTAGCACCCCACCATGCCATTAGGAGACACCAGTCCCATACCAGCCCAGCTAACCTAGGGCTTGTTTACGGTGCAACGTATTTCCTAAGGCATCACCACTCCGATGTAACTGCTCCCTTTCTGCTCTCTAACCACAGTCAATCTCTCCAAGATTTGCATTATACACCACAGAAGCTTTTGAGACCCTGGCAATCTCTCACAGAAGTAAACAGCACAGCAGTTGTGTCTTTGCCCAGCTCCCAGGGCAGACACCATAAACATCTTTCTCAAGCTAAATTATTCCTATATAGTTTCCTTGGAGTGCAAGGTATTTCCATTCCAGTCTAGTCCAGAGCTGCTTATGTGGACTAGTGGGTCATTTTCCACCATCTGAGTCCAATGGCTGAGAAGGCTTGCTTATAACACCCTGTTCTTTAAGCTCTTTCCGGATAAATACATGATGATATTTTTAAGGCTGCCTTCCTGCAGCAGTTGAAAACATTACAGACTCTGACACCAACCTCATGGGAAACGCACACCCAGCTGAAACCCAAAGTAGCGCTGAGGCAATATCACAGGGAGCTGATCCCACTTCTCATCCCAGTCTTACAAATCACCCCTTGCATGTGGCTGATGCTGTGTGCCCTCTAGGGAGAAGCAGGTCAGGGGGAGCCTCCTACCACGTCTGCTAGCACAGTGCACGCTGGCCCAGCTTCGTCCATTTCCACTCTGGAGGGACAACGTTCACAAGGGGAACTTAGGTATAAAGTGCCATAACATGCAGAGCAGCTGCTGTTTCTTTTTGTGCCCCATTCAAGAAGTGAATGAAAGAAGCTACAGCTTCATTCATCAGCTTTTGACACTGCCTCTTTCTTTACATGAGGATAACTGGAAGGCTGGAAAAACTAGGGAATTGGTAATGAGCGATAAAATGCTTTTCAAACACTACATGTGCTTCTGATCAGTATTCCCTTGACAGCAGTCCAGGGCTGTCATTGCTGCAGAACAAAACTGCCTGTTTCACTTCTATTTATTGTTGGTAACACAGAAGCAGCTCATCATCCCAGTTCTGTAACACTCTAAGTCAGAATGCTTGTCCTCAAAAGTTTGCATGTGAGACAGGCAGAGGAAGAAAGGAAATTATATCTTTGTTTTGCTATGGCAACTGATGCAGTGGGATGTTTTTGCAAGGTCACATCGGAAACCTGCAGCATAGCCAGAATTTGAACCTCTCTTCTGCATGCAATCACAGAGCTGTCCTAACAGGTCCTTCCTTCCTGTCATACATTTGTTGTCTGACTTCTAGCTGAAGGCTTGAACCCAAGAAAATCAGCATGGAAAACAAGCATTGCACAGTTGCATCTTGAAAACATTTCCATCAGCAGTCAGCAGACAAAAATTCCTACTACACCTGCAGATCAGGACAGAGTAGTTATTCTACTGGCAATCACAATCAAATACTACCTAGCTCTATTTATGAGGCTCCTCATCACATGTTCTAGGAGGTATAATTCTGAGCCAAGTTTGAAAGCCATCCATGGGAAAAAAAATGGCAAAGCTTGTTTTTCTGCTGTATCTGTGCTGTGGAAGTGTGAACAGTACTAGGAGATGGATGGAATTTCCATGTAGACCCAATGTAGCAGAGAAATAGGTGGACATTGCTCGGCACATTGTTCAGCACAACTGCTGGTTCACTGCCCACTGCTGATACCTTGCTTTCCTCAAGGAGCCCTAGATAAGGGCCTAGGACTTGACTAACCAGAAGTTGTTTGTTCTCTCCCAGAATGTCATGAGAATTGCATTCGCTTTGGGGAAAGTTTGCAGATGCAGCATTGTCAGTGCTAATATCTTTGAACTGATGTTGAGCTTGCACAGAGCACTCTTGCCACTTCTCAAAACAAGCACAGTAACAGAAAAGACAAGGCAGAGAGGGAATACCAAGAAAACTGATAGCAGTAGATATTGTAAAATTGGTAGCCTTAATTTACTGCAAATTCTGTTCAGAATTTCCGGTAATAGAACACAAATGTAAAAGAGTTCCACATATTTCAGTTGTTCACAGATTTGGGTAAGATGTATGCTAGCCTTTACTGCTTCAGCTGGGACCCTTGAGTTTCCATATTCTTGTCTCTCCCTGGAAATGCAGCTTCTATGGTGTGGGGAAGAACAGAATTCAGAGAAGCCAAACAGAATCACAGAAATCACCAAGGTTGGAAAAGACCTACAAGATCATCCAGTCCAACCATCCACTCATCACCAATTGTTCTCAGTAAACCACGTCCTTCAACACAATATCCAAGCGTTCCTTGAACACCTCCAGGGTAGGTGACTCCACCACCTCCCTGGGCAAAAACACATAAAGAGAACCAAGCCACTCCATTACAAATCAGCCTTACAGGCACAGTTTCAGCAGGGTTATGCAGCTGATTTGATGAGAACTTGCCAAACTCTTCTATTGTGGAAGAGCTGCTTTAAATGTCAGCATCAGTTCTAGGAGAAAACTAGAACTAGGAACAAACTATATGCCTTAAGACACTTTGAAAGACCAGCTAGATCTGGGGAGATCTACCAGCCCAAAAGCAAACAAAAACAAAACAAAGACTTTCTAACTGAAGGAAGATATCAAACAGCTGTCTACGCTGTCGTCTTCTTGACCATGATTTAAAATAGAGCCAAATGACAAAAGGCATTGTTGATGTATTTTGGTGGCCTATGGCACCAAAATGGCACACATTTCAAAAGCTCTCACATAACATAAGGCCAAATCCTCAAAAAGATGCATGAGACAAAGTGGATTCACTGATTTTTCCCGAACACACCGTTGGAATTTTGTAAACTGACTCAAGGAATCAAAACTTTGATGGTTAAAAGGTAGCAGGCAGGTTTATGGGAACAAATAAATGAAACTGTACCGTGCATGACATAGACCTTCCAGCTAGAAATCCAGATGAAACAGAGAATAAGGTAGTTAACAAAAATTGAATCTAATAAACATCAAAATAGTTGTGCTCTCTTTGAGGACAAGATGTTATCTGGAAGTGAAAGCAGAGGGTGTTTGGAGACAGACAGATACGTTTCTCCAGAAGTCTTTCTTAAAATACCTAGTCATGTTGGAAGTTTCACATATCCTTTTTAAATGCCTTTCCTTCATGCCTTCTGTAACATGCCTTTCTCATTAACTTAAGTGGGAAAAGCAGGCACATTAAAATAGTTCCCCTGGGCTATGGTACGGGAATGTTTCTGGCACTTCCACCATTGTCTTAACTCCACCCACCACAAAAACTATAGTGAGAGAACTGAAGTAAAGAGAGCATCAATGACCTTGTGCCCATTAAAAGTATCTTAATCAGAGCATGCAGGGATCTGCTATCTGAGGTTAATGGGCTCAGTAGTGAAAGATTACCATACAGAACCTAATTTCCACAAGTATTTCCAACATGATTACCTGGAAGTAAGTAAGGCTAGGAAGAATGTAAGGACACAAAGAAAAACCTGATCCTAAATCTCAAGGGCTAAAAATGGAGGTAAACACATTTTTTCAGTACTAATAAACACTTATTTGAATTGGTTCTCATAACTGTAATTAGCTGATGGGCATAAAAATGTTGTTAAGCCAAGCAAAACATGTAACCTTTCAAAGGATTTGCCATAGTAATAATTAGATAGTTATATAGCAAACTGTGTTACTACTCAGGAATTGCCCTCTTTAGTGTGGGTATAAAAAGGTACTAGAATTATTATTAGGGCTGAGAAAAAGGCTTGTTAACGCATGAACTTCTGAAAGTATTTGTTTCAAAGTTAGCAGTGCCAGTTAGGTGGCTACAGATACAGAACACAATCTAATTAGGCCTAATCCTTAGATCTAGTAAAATTAGGCCCTAAAACCACAAACTTCACCTGAATAGTCAGGGAGATTAGGATTTGATCCTGTGTCCCTGATGTTAATTTGTCACCCTATGTTGCCTGGCAGTAAACAATGGATGGCCAATCCGGTGAGGTTGCTAGAAACTTAGGGAATATAATGCCTGGCAAAGATTGAAAAAAAAGAATACTGTCTCCTGTTTACACTGGACATGAGCTTTATATGATTATCCTACCAGTTAGGATTAACTGGGCAATTATCCTGGCAAACAATGGGACATTGATGATAGCAAAACAAAAGCATCTCAGAGCAGCTCCTTTGCTACCAGCTGGAGCCCCAGTGAATTGTGTCTGTCCTGGCTGCCTTCCCAGTGCGCGCTATCAGCCCTCAGACAAGGACTCCACAGTTACAAGGGAAGCAGCGAGGGAAACAGTTTCTCTAACCTGTCAGCATTTAAGAATTCAAATGTTTTTCCTCACTACAAAAGAAGCTGAAAATTTGGAGGGGAAATGCCCACAGACTAATCACATGCAGAAGAATAGATAGGCGTGAGAGAAGTTTTGCTTTCCACCCGCTTGGAATATTTCCTTCAGATTTTGATTTCCTTTATCTGACTGAAAGCTGCATTTCAATGCTGAATTTGGAAAAGAAAGAAAAAATGAAGAGAGAGAGAGATCAGATTAGGAATATCACAAAACGCAGCTAGCTTGTCGAATCTTTCCTGGCAACAATTCCAGTTCAGCAAATGGACTTATTTCATTGGAAGATTTCTGAGTGGCAGTACTCAGTGATACATGAAGTGATAAAAGAATGGAACAACGACTCCATTCCCATGACTATTTCTAGTACAGAACGTTCTGTTAAGGCCTGGCACGGCAGGTGCCTTACTCTGTGGTGCTGTTTCCTACCCAATACCATAGCAGGCCTAAACAAATCCCAAGACTTCAGAAGTTTAGTCCTAATTCATCATCTGGCCAATTATATTTAGCCATAATTTTTTCTCTCCTGTGTAAGGTTAAAATTCTCACTACTGGAACTCATCAAAGGATGACAATGTCTGTAGAGCACTTCATACTAAATCTTAAAATAACTACAGTCTTAAACACAACAAAACCCGAATCAAAAGAGTTTCAATATCTGTGGCAAAATCCATCTTTAAAATCCTCAGTACTCAAGTACATCAAACATACTGTCTCCACAGCAATATCTACCACTGCCATCCTGAAGGAGATCAGAGCTCAGAACATCTACCAGTTGTTCACAGCCCAGATTTTCCAAGACCAGTCCAGTCCCACGGTGAGAGCTGGTCCTGTGTACCGCTCATTGCTGCAGTCCTGATGCTCACCAACTCACCGAGGCTTAAGTAAAAACTTGGACCGCAGTCACACTGAAGAAGGGTCAGATTCTGACCCTAGCCAGTTCTTGGCCAAGAACGAAGTCTAAATCTCCATAACTTCCATGAACTCAAGTAGCTTTTTCTTTTCTCATATTTCATTCCAGAGATCGATAGTCATTGAAGTACAGCTTCATCAGCTTCAAATATACACTAAGTAAATAAGAGTGCTCTTTAGTTTAAGGAAATTAGATGTATATATAGATATTTTTCCCCAAATTGAAGGCTGTGGCATTTCTTTTCTCCTTTTTTGTGTACGATTTTTGGTGGGGATTAATTGAAGTAAAAAGGAACCACAAGGAAAGAAGAAAAATTACTTGGAAGTCATGCAAATTAGCAAAAAACATGGGAGAAAACATGAGAGAGGGTCTTAGTACTTCATATCGTTAAGCAGGAAAGAAGCTGGGCATAGATACTTCTTAATGAATGCGATCTACGTTTACATCCTTGTTCTCTCTGGAGATTTACACATACTTTTTAGTTTTGACTGATAATAAATAGTAGATTTCCTGCCATTAGCTACAACGCTCCCCTTTCCCCTCCCAGGTTAACGGGTTTTATCCAATGGATCAAGCCCTTCGCACACAATAGCTCCCTTACTGCTGAGGCCCTGCAGAGGCCTGCTGAAAGCACACAAAAATATTTCTTCTGCTCTCTTCCTGAACTTCTTAAACTCTAGGTGACCCAGAGTAAAATCCATTTTAATGGGGCCTCAGTCAAGTTAGTCAACTGAGCCCTTGTTGAACTAGGCAACACTACGTAGAAATAAAAAATAATTTTAAAAGGCATTCTTGTTTCTTTCTGGAGGCTTGGTTCTTACTTTCCTTTGCAAGGAAATACTTATGTTCCCAGTTTTAATTTTCACATTACTGTAGAGTCAGCCAGCATTATTCAAATAAAGCAGCTACAGTTCATTATGCAGCGCTACATTTGATTTTATGGCAGTACCTCTCTGCTGGCACAGCAGTTGTCTGCTGGACTATCCAAGATGACTGTGATTTTCAATGAGTAATTTCCTCTGATAGTCTGGAGCCAAGTCCAGTTAGCTAGAACCAAAAGATGATCTAGGTTTCTTGTCACACTTCTTGCACACATAGAATAAAAACTGTCTTGGGACAACATTCTTCATTCAAACTGTACTTCAAATTGCTCAACAGCACACTTTACAACATTAAAGAACGTCAGCAAAAGATGAAGAGAAACTTGTGCACATTAGAAGTTCACCTTCACTCAGAAATGGTTTAAAATCAAGCAAAATATTCCACATAACAAGGATCTGCACACACAGTGATTAGACACTATACTTCAAATATTTTACACTTTCATACTATGATTGTATGCTGTAAGCTGGCACTTAAGCGTATGTGGCTTGTATCGGTTTGACAATCAACATGAAGTAGACAAGTAAGGATCTACACAACTTAGAAACATTCAGGGTATACAGTCTCTCCAATGATACAAGTTAAAGAGTAAATGTTAGGTAGCAAGGGAATGAGCAGGCATATAAGATGCATGGGTAACTGGAAAAGCAGAAGTGTCGATTTTAACAGGATCTTTCAACCAAACTACAGTGAACCTCTCCACTTCACACAGGTGTTACAGACCATATCTTCTATTAATGATATTTGTGATCTTTCAACAGCAAGCAAAAGTAGGCAGTAGCCTTAACCATTTGTCTTTCTCACACAGACCTAGTCTAATACACGTGTTCCTTAAGACTGATAAGAAACACATCAAAATTGTTTTTACTTCAGTAGAAAATGAGAATAAAAATCTTTAATTTCAATGTGATATTACAACGAGAGAAGCCAGGAATGTTTTAGCAAACGTTACTTTATCCTTGCTGTGCCTTTCTCTGGAACAGAAGTTTATGTTTAACTCAATAGCTTCTGTGTCATACAAGTGTCTAGAAAAAAGGATGGAAGACATAAGACGTCTTCAAAAAGATGCTGCACTACTAGTGCTGTAAATCTCAGTCTTTATACACACAAATTCCTTTGAGTATGATGAATCTATATTATCACAATGGTGCAGTCTTGAAACAAGTTTGAAGTTGGCTTAGAATAAGAGCCATAAAAGACCTGAAATTTGAAACAAACCCAAGCTCCATGTCCTGATACTGACACACATATTTAAAGAAATGGGACTACACCAAAACCTGTCAAAATTAGCTAATGCACACAGTGTCAGCATAAGCCATTAATACTCTCTCAGGTGTGGAAAATAATGGGAGATGTAGACTTTTCCTACCAACTTCATCTGTGCTTTCTATTAAGGCTTCCTGGTCTCTCACTGACCTCTGGGCACAGTCCTGTTAGGGCTCCAGCATCAAATTTCTGTTGACAGCGGACTGTTTGCAAAGTCCAAAAAGATTAACTAAACTCTACATTTCAGGATTCCACACCCACAGGTTTCTTATACAGTTGTGCGCTCTCCGGATTGACATGTATCTAAAACTTCTTTATAACATAAATACGCATTCCTTCAGGCCTCCCATGCCTCCTAGTGTTTATCCATAAGCAGCTAGTCTCTACCACTGCACAGCTACAGAAAATGCACCTCTTTCATGCTGGCATTAATGTATTTCATTCAATATTCAAAAGCAGTCTTAGGAAAGGGGTTAACATTTTTTCAAGCATTAAGCTGTTCCCAGTTTGGAAAATCTTACCACATCAATTAGATGGCAAGTCTATAAACCCCGAGGCAACATAGGATACACACACTCCTTTTAATACTAGAATTTGATCATTTAAACAGCCACATACATTTTGAAATATAGTCCTTGGAATTTTCACTTTACCCCCAGGCATTCTTTAAACAAAGGCTGCCTACATTTGCTGCACAGGTCTTCACACAGAGGTTAAAAACAACATCTTACAGTGAAAACCACAGCAACAAGAAAAACACCAGTTTAAATGATGAGCCACAGCTGGGGATCAAAGGGTCAGCATTTTAACCCGAAGGAAATCCCTCTTCCACTCTTTGTATTATTTACTGAACTAATTACTGAACTATACTGCCATGAAGAGCACCGTTTCTCCTCTTTCGCATGTTTACCTCTAAATTTAGAGCAGCTTAACAAAAAATGGCACAAGTAGGAAAGCAACCCACAGCTACTACAATACTAACCGCCTCCATTTTCCTCTTGCCTCTCCCTACTCCACAACCCACAACAAATTTTGCTGTCTCCGTCACCTATAACTTAGGCTCGCTATATTTAGGTTAAACGGTCGCAGTTAAACTGAGATGCTTATCTCCTTTCAACTGCTAACATCTAAAAGTGCTCAGTCTTTGTGAACTTTGCAACTTGCTGGATTTTTCTTGATACTTTTCTATTCTAAAAAGCCAAACCCATGGAAAAACTAACCGAAACCAAACGCCAAGTGAGCAGGGCCAACCATAACATGAGAGCTCTAAAATAACAGGAGAGATACTGCGGTAATGCCTGACCTTCTGAACTGTACATATGGGTAGAAGCAAAACAGCCCAAATTCATGTCTTAAATGGTGCTTACTAATAGTTTATTTGTAACGCGCAAGAACACAGTTTATAGAGCCATGATATTAAAGCTTCAAGGACTTGCTTTAGATGCCAGAAATGACTTCACTTTTGGAATAAGCTTAAACAAGGTCACAGTTGAACTTTACTAGCTTGTATTTTCAAAGAACAGTTCAAGAGGCAGTTTCAATGGCTGTAGACATTACCTCTGTCTTCTACCATGTTTCCACTTCAGAAAAGGCAGGTAGTCCAGCAGATTTTCTGCTCTAGATATGGGGCTGTTTGGTTGGCCAACCTGTTCAGATGTGTGCCCAGCCCTTAATCAAGTGATACGTCTATCAATTACACTTGGATTAGATCCATAGAAACTGTGTGTGATCCTTATAGTATGAATAACAAGAAAAATACAGTTTTATATACTCTTCTTGGTCTTGTGTACATGCATATCTGTGTATCCATGCCTATAGCCCTCTCATAGCAGGAGCTACCAAAGATCCTGGAAGGGACAGGTGTGTAAACAGGTAAAACAGCCCTATGCCAAGCAATTTGCTATATTCTAACTGACAGGTTAACAGAAATAAAAGAGTTTTAACAGTCAAGAAAGTGAGATGTGACAGCCAGAACATAGAGAGAAAGAAAATAAGAACTCAACAATAAAAATGGAATCATTCATCATACACAAACAGATAGGGTAGTGCAGCCAATGCATGAACTGTTACCAACAGTTGATTTTGGCATAGGACTGTATGTAACTGTACTACTTCCTCTAGCCCACAGGTGAAGTCCTGCTAGAAATACTGCTAGACAGAAAGAAAACTTCAATCTGACCAGAATCACTGAACATAAGCACTGAGACCTTTCCAACAGAACTGTTAGAGACAAGGTAAAAATATGAGGGCTGCTCCAAAAGTAATGCCTCCTATTTTATACCAGTGGCTCCAGACATCAGAAGTGGATGTTGGTTGTATGGCAGTAGAAGCTGAACCGTCCCACCAACACTCCATTACATTTTGTTGTCATATGACAGATGGCAGCAGAGGGGCAGTCTGTCAAAATGGTATTTGACATGGAAGTACATACGAAGCAAAGGTGTGAATCCTCCATGCAGAAAAATTGCACCCACTGACATACAGTGATGCTTGTTGAATGTTTCTGAAGACAAAACAGTGGATGTGAGCACAGTTTGGGGGTTTTGGTATCAAGAGACATGAGCACTCATTTCTTTCTTCTCAGCTGGTTACAGTCTCAAGAGACGAATACCCAGAGCTAGACAGGGCTTTGACTTACAGAAGGCTGACAAGGACATTGAGTATCAACATACTGCTCCACTGTGTCTTTATACTTGATCTTCTGCTGACAGCACTCATAACGATTTCAGGATAGCAACACAAGATGCAGACACAACTTTGCAGGGAAAACAGCAGTTGCAGGCTGCAATGTCTTTCTTCCGAAGTTAATAATGATTAAAAGTCCAATTACTTCATACGCTCAAAACAGAAATCCTCCAACCCTGACATCTTTCCAGTCCTATGATATGAAGGATGATCCTGATCTTTACAAAAACATCCTTATGACATCTGCCTCCACTCCCACCCCTTCAAACTACCACGCTATTCTCAAACACTTGTACAAACAGGAAAAGGAAACTGAACTGATACTAACATTCTAAGCTTCAAAAATTACTGAGCTCTCTCACGCTGTATCATTTGTTCCCTTTTGAATCTTAGTGAGGTACAAAACGTAGCAGCACACAAACTTTACTTAATTCTTAACACTGAATTTGAAATTACAGCTTACTCCAAAGCAGCACAAGCAAACAAAGAGGTCCTGCTCCAGAACTTGTTATCTACACAGGATTTCAAATGCTTTGGTTTCTGATTCCAGAACATTATCTTAGATCTTCTGTAGGCTGTCTAAAAATAATCTTAATTCCCTGGCTGATAAATCTCGTTCTCCAGTCAAGAAAGCAGGACGATTTTGTAACTTCTCATCTATTAATCTGATATTTTCATAAGTGCTGGAGAGCAACAACTAACAGCGACTCTTCCTAATGATTCTGACTACATCAGTTTCCCGTGAACTAAAAATTCACAATAAAACAAACCAGAGTAACAGAATGCACCAATTAGACAAGAAGTATTCCTAGCATTTTGTGAAAATCAAGCATCTGACAACATAACTAACAACACTTTGCCTGTTGGTGTTAAATCAAAACACTCAGACTGCAATTTATGTATATAATGAAAGGGAGCCGAAGCAGTATTGATGAATTTTGTACTTAGTCCAAAGACGCTTAGAAAAACGTTTTGAAAGCACATACATCAACACAAAACTTCAAATGTAATGTCTGTAAGAAGCAAATCATCTTCCTGAATAAATGAAAAGGAAACCCGTGACTGGATGTTATTAAGACCATGATAAACTAGTTTGTATCCCATAACTGACCGTGCATTATTTGCCATAGCCCCCTTTATGCTAGTCTAGAAGTTGAGACTCTGTATTCGTTTGCCTTTCTATAAGTGATACCAAGATTTACTTGGAGCAGGAGAAGTGAGAGAAAGAAAATGACTACGGGGTTAAGTAGGCAGCTACACCAAAGAATGCCTGCAAAGCATGCAACATGCTGCATCCTCAAGACGAAATATTTGTTTTTCAAAGCAATTAAAGAGAAGGAGCTTCCAACAATGGAAAAGAACCCAGAGATTCATTAGGATTCAACTAGATGACAGAAAAGTCCCACTCACTTCCATCAACACTTTCATCTAAACAGAAAAATACTGAAAATGGTTTTAGAGTCAAACCCCTTGCCACTTGCCTACTGCACTCATTAACTGATATTTTCTTGGAATTATTAGATTGATAACTTTTTAAAATTATTATGTATTTAAATCAAGCTGAATGTCTCCATATTATGAAAAACAAAAGTTCATGGGAGCAGTAATATTTTCATCTGGGTTAATAATAGACAAATACTGCAAACCTGCCACGAATATGAGCTTGCTTAGGTTAAACAGAACTGTTGTCAGATCCAGAAAGTAACCTTTCCGTTAGAAAAGTACATATACACTGGTGATAATCTATGGATGAGCTGATAGAGATGTGTTTCTTTTCATGGTGTGATGGTTGTGCACCACCAACCAGAACGTCACATCACTGTCAACACTGCTGAAATGCACCACAGCACTGTGCTCACATTCACTGTTTTGTCTCCAGAAACATTCAGCAAGCTCCAGTGAACATCAGATGCAATGTTTACTGCATGGAGGAATTCAGTGACACACCTTTGCTCCATACACTTTCATGTCAGACGCAGTGCCCCTCTGCTGTCATCTGTCACATGGCAACAACACGTAATGGAACATTGGTGGGAAGGTTCATCTTCTACAAACATCATAAAACAAGAGATATTATTATCAGGGTAGCTTTCATATAAACAAACAAAATTGTGTCATTTTTACTTCTTCGATGTAAGACGTAAAGTCACAATTGGACTAGATGATTTCCTCCGTCTCAAATTATTTGAAATATATCTGTGGAAAAGTACACCGAATTTAAAGTGATCAGCAGCTCTTCAAAATTCACCTTCCTCCAGGCACACCAAAAGTTGCTCAGCTGGGGAAAACAACAGCACATAAAATCTCTCTTGAAAGCACACTGCAACGCAACCAATTCTTCATGTTGCAAATTATGTTTTGTTTAAAATAAAAGACATAGACTCACTGCCTTCTCCAGCAACGGGAAAAACTTGTCCTTCCAAAAAGCTGCACTCCAAATTATGCCTCGGGCTGCAGTGAGTCAAGGTTTCATATGTGACGGGTTGAATGGCTGCTTATTTTTGGTATTTTCCTCTAAAAAAAACTATAGAAGAGATTTGGATTGGACTTACGTGCAGAAAAATTATCATGTTTTCTAATTGATAAGAGAGAGGAAAAAGAGTATAAGCAATAAGTGTTCCATACATGTAGATAATAATTAAGAGCACAGTATCAGATTTACCATTGGTTATAATTTCCTCTATTGCCAAGCATTTTAATGTGATTCTTGGGCGAGCATTTTTGGGCTTTTAAGCTCCAGATATTCTTTGAATTTGGTTATACCCTACAGTAAGCTTTTATTTTTTAGCTTTCAAAAAAAAATCATACCGCCAAAGTACATTTAGCTGCTTACCAGAGCGTGACTTTTAAACTCATAATCAGAAACAATGCAGTGGCAGAGAAGATGGAATCGAAACAACTAAAGGTGGTGGGAAACACATAGTGATCAGGCTTCTAGATAACATTTAATTGTATCTGCTAGAGACAGTGTCTCTTGTAGCAGCAGATCATCAGTGCAATTAAAGTAGTGCTGTATATGCTAGCCATTACCAAAAAAAACCCACAACCCACAATTGATCTTAGATCTAACAAAGAGTCCGAGGCAGAGCTACATGTACATAACTTAGGAGGTTTAAATAAAAGTCTTTGATTTAATCTTGACAGTGTTCTTACCCACTATGCTGTCTCAGCGTTAATTAAAGAGCTCTCACTTTGGAACTCCACAAAATATACAGAGCTAGACAAGAATTACGTTTTGAGTTCGTGATTAAAAAGCATATGATTATTCATTTTACTTCCTCTTTAAGAAGTTGAAGTGACACTAAAACTCAGCCAGATGTTTTTCATACATATACAAAATACACGATACATAAGACTCCAAAGAATTGCACTTGAAATCCTTATGCAAATAAAAATAGTTTCGTATATGTTTCTAGCCTTTAAAAAGTCCCAAGATGAAAAAGAACAGAAGTATTTTACAGTGTTATAAGGAAGAGGAAAACAAACCAAGCCCTGGATACACTTTGTAGATTTTATCATTAACTTGTGAGGCCTGTCTTTTGTTTGATGGTGATTTTGTCTAGAAGATCTAGATTACAGGCTCTCATGATATAGAACCTAGGCATAATTCAACACTGAATACGTGCAAAATTAAAAAGAAAAAGTAGCACACTATTGCAATACTCTGGTATTATAATTTAAGTGAAAAATGCTAAGTAATAGCTCCTCCCAACTAGCCTCTCTGTTCAGCACATAGGGAAATTAAATTTGCAGTGCACAGACAGGACTGGACATCTATGCCATCCTACTCTGCCAACCATCTGTGTGCAGCAAAATCTTCACTGTAGCACAGGCTAAGGAACAGGGTGGTGAGAATGATTAGGTTTCTAGCATCAATAAAGGAGCTACGTTTTTCCTAACCCAAATGTCTCCCCCCAAGCTATCATTCAAACTGCACTCACACTAAAACTGTTCATATCAGGATCAAAAGTGGAAAATATTGTTCACTCATCACCAAAATTTTGACATAAAATAGTTTGCATTGTTTGCTATAAATACAATTTATGTGATTAAAAGACAGATTTTTCCCTAAACTCCTGACAAAACCAGAATGCTATTTCTAATAGGCAGTAATTACCAAGATTACCAGTGGATTTTCATTAATTTCCCCCTTACACATTCAGGTGAGTGACCCAGTGTCCAAATGAGACTATATTACATGGAGGTGGTTAATACTTTCTGTTGGAAGTATTTCAGTAAGCATATCTAAGTCAAAGTTCATGGATCAGAGATTGAGACTCACATATCTTCCAAGCCAGCAGCTTTAGACTTGTTATTCCTTGCAAATTATTTATAAGTTATTTTTGTTTAAAACAAAAAGTTTCAATATCTGAAGGAGATCAAATGCTGTAAATTGATCAGTAAGGACAATAAATTAATGACAAAACGCCACGCAAATGTATAACTAGATAACTAGATAAAATAGATACATATTTTAACTGGTTGTGTCGAACATTCGAACTATTACACAAGATATACTTCAAAAAGATCACAGGTTTATGGTTAAATTTGGAGGTGTGATTCTACCCTTCAATAGTATTCAAAGCCATAATGGTGAAGCATAATTCTACTTAAACGTTTTAATCCTGAAATCTTATACCTTTGAAGCAGTCTTAGAAAAACCCTAACAATTTTATGTACAAGCAGCACACCCAGAGCACCTGAAATAACAAGAAAAAGTGGGAAGGTGGGTTTTATTTATTTATTTATTTTATTCCCAAAAGGTTTGTGTTGGAATCTCATGAAACTTGACCAGCACATCCACAGCATATAGGAGATTACATATAATCTTACCAATTATCAAAGTCTATCATCTTAACCACAAGAGTAAAGCAAAAATAGATCCACAGTCAGTGTTTAAGAATGGACTGTGATTCCCATATCTTTTGTTTTACTAGCAGAATAAAATAATATGAGAATACTTCCCTTGCTGAATTTGTTGGGACTGTATTGTTCTCTTTCCCTACAGAAGCTATTTTAGTACCATTAAACCATTAAAACTCTGTAGTTTTCCAGCCTGAGGAGGAGAAGAAATAGTACTAAATTCTGAAAAACAAGGTGAGGTTGAGATTCATACAAGAAAAATAGGAATTTTCATATAGTTAATGCCAACTAGGATAGCCTGAAACATCATAGGCAAGCGCCAGCTAAACACTAGCAGATCCGTGCAGCAGCTTAATACACATCAAACTGCCTAGATTCAATTGACAGTAGTTATTTAAGCTGCTGCCATCCACACTTGGCTTGGGATCATTCTGATACACCCCTGACATGCCACGGGTGGGGTGACACAGCTGTAGCCTCAGTTGCATTTTTGTTTCCTGGAAGTTATATCCAGTAAAGGAAGGTTTTTGTGAACATCACATGTCCTACTTTTGTCGTTGTCTAAATCAATATGCTGCGAGCTATGCTCATCCGGGCCAGACATCCCTATGGGGAGCAAAATAGTTTGTGAACAGTGGAAATAAAAGGCAACAGTACATGAACTTCTCGGGACCTGTCCTCCATAACTCAACCACAATTTTCCTACTGAAGCCTAAAGTGCAGATTTCTATTGGCATCTTTGAAGGTATCTTTGAACAGTAGCATAACACAGCCATCTTGTTTTCTTTTAAGGTACTTTGTTACACAGCTTTCAGTAATTTATCTAACTGGATGCACGTATATCAAGTGAAGGGAAAACTAAAGGGGCTTGCCTTCATCCTGACCATCTTCTTAAGTAAAACAACATATGGATTTCATGCCTGCACAATGATACATGTGCAGCGCTTACAAAACAAAAGATACAGGTTTACAGATATGAAAATAAAGTCAACTCTGCCCAGTAAAAACGTCCTCCTACCAACTCACATTCATAGTCCACAGGTAAAGCTCAAGTCTTGCAGTCCAGTCCAACACCAAGTGCCTTGCTTACAAGCCCAATCAAATCCTGAAAATGACAGGTCCAGACCTACAGAAAGGTTGCCACTTATAAATTCTCTTTCCTGTCTTCTTTTACGAGGGTTGAGTGTCACTGATAAGGTACAACAGTGTATAGGGAACATTCTGCCCCAGCAACAGTACAAATATACAAGTCGCTCCAGCTATAAAGAAAATGTCTCTGAATTAAATATTTGTACTTTCTGCTAGATGCTTTAAGTTAGACCAAGCAAATTAAGTTCAGACACCACAAAAAACTCTTCTAATTTTGCAATATTTAAAGCCCATAACTAGCTACAGAAAATGGTACAAGTCATTGTAAAATGAGTTGCTTGCATAAAAACTTTACATTATGAAACAAAATGCATGGCAGCTTTAGCCCTGCTTTATCAATGATCTCCTGAGCACCTTTCGAGTTAATCAAGTGTTTATAAGCTTTACTAGATTAGAGTGCTCAGATTTCCTTTTCATTACTGAGTTTAAACCAAGTTCATCATGTTGCCCAGGGGACAGCAGTCTGGAACAGTCACCTTCTGACCACAACAATGAAGCATGGAATCTTCCATATCTACTCACAACAATCTCCCAGTAAAAATGATAACAGGAGCACTGACTGCTCTTGCAACTGGATTCCAAAACAGCAAAGTATAAGAAATTAATTTTACGATTAAGCATTACACTTGCAAAGTTGTTATTAGAATTTGATGCATTATCTGGTTAAGATGAAACTCGGGCTACCCACCAGAATTAGTAACAAGAATTCCAACAGCGTAGCTGTATTATGTTACGTTAATGGGACTACTTTCTAAGAACACAATGCTTTCCACAATAACAATGATCTCTTATTAGTCATATTTTCTTCTCTGACTTCATTTGATCCACTTTACTGCTTGTAGGCTTTCAGCCCAGGAACACCTCTTAGTATCCACTGTCAATTACTAGGAAGTCATGCTGTTTTATGGAGCACCTATGCGGCCATTTTCAAGAAACAGCAAGGTCTTGCAGGAGATACAATCCTTCACAGTAAGGTATTCTAATTGTTACTGATAGACTGAGATGAGAAATGACTGTGCCTCCTAGGACGCATAGATTTGAAAGTGACTAATGGAGTCTTAGAAACAAAACTTCCACAAAAACAAGTGGATGAAAACAAGGTGAGCTTCAGACTCCTATTATTTTAGTGGCATGGACACCAACACAAAAGACCTGGGGTTGTTTCTAATGAGCAATTATAGATTCTGCAATGTTTACTGTGAAATATCACAAGTTGAGAAATACGGGAGAGAATTTAAGAGAATACAGGATGCTGTTTAAAGCTTCAAAGTGTTAAGATCTTATCATTCCAACACCTGAGAAAGAATGGGATAAACTAATTACCTGACACAAGAGCATGAACCTACAGCGTTTTGTAGGATATAGTCTTCAATTAGGGTACAACGCCAGGACATTTGATTTTGTGGTTGATATACTGTTGGAAAAAATCCAAACAATACTTTTCTTCTTTGCTCAGCAAAAACGTTACGTTGCCTGAGTCAAAGCCTATATGTACATTTGTGAGCTATCTTGCCTTAGCCTCATTTGCAATCTAATTAGGACAGAACAGTATTTACAGTGCTACAGATGAGATACGGCAAGGGTCTCATTTTGAAGTTGATATTCTGGTCGTTGCAAGTCTACTTACAGATCCCCTCTCCAAATAAAACACGCTGTTTGATTCAGAAGGCAGGATAAGCCTTTCCAGAGAAAAATTGGTGATGAAAAATAATACCACCTAAGGATGAGAAAGGAATAACAGCTTTAGATATATATTAGTATTTTTCAAAATCTCTCAACTAGAATTCCAGTAGGCATTCAGCTTAATTATTTTGGCTGAATCTTCTGAAAGAAAACTACCAGGCTTCAATTATTACTGATATATCCCTATTCCTGAACCAAATATACATTTAAGATTCCTTTAGCCCTTCTACCTGGTGCAGACATGAAGTCCGGAAGGTTCACTCTATTTAATTAAAGGGAGAAAGCTCTTTTAAGTAGCTATTCATTACTATACAAGCCAAGAGAAATCTTATCAACTATGTGTTACAGCAGAATAGTCAGAGATGCTTTCAATATCTGTTAATACAAATACTACCAATGTCTACATTCATTTGATGGGACACTTTACATCAAATAGATGCTATCACTTGTTACAGCATTATTTCACCTTACTGGTGGCCATCTGCTATTTCAGAAAGACTTTTGTAAAAGATCAGCATGACAGTGCAGTGCTTCTCTACATTAGTGTCCTAAGAAATCTTTCTCGGTTAATCTAAAAGTCATTATTTACATTACAGTAAAATGCTATCCCTTTGTATGAAGAATGATAAGCATCAGGTAGCTTACAATATTGTCCAGCTTCTTACTCGCAGATCTCCACATGGGAAGGTTGGCACAAAAAAACGACAACTAATACACTCATCCACTGGTTTCATAACCCATTTCTTAGATTCCTTATAGAGAAAGCCAGAGTTCTCCACCCTGATAATATTACACAGATTTCTGTGAAGCCCCTATACTCCTAATTTAGAGAAAGAGCTTAATTTTTTTGCTTTCAAAATGAGCAACCTGCAGTGAACGGCAACCTGCAGCTTTACATAATTAAGAACATGGCAATAATCTAAAAACAAGCCTAAGAGAACACTGTAGTAATGGAAGTAACCTGCCCAGATCTTGCTTCCTTTCTTGACAGATGGGGAGTCTTTGTTTCACTTACAGACTAGAATAAATAGGAAAATAACTTTGTCAATAAATACAGCATGAAAGGACTAATTTGTATTTATATATGTATTTATATATGTATTGTAATGACAACTGTCCAGTTATGGAGTGCTTAGAAGTCAAGTAAAACTGGACAAGACTAAATAAAACAAACAAACAAAAAAAAGCAGTTATATGTTATAAAAGGATAAGAATGTTATTAAGTATAGCAGGTTAGGTCTTTCCCCCCCCCCCTTCCCCCCCCCCCCCTCCCCCAAAAAAAATGAGAATCAAAACAACTTAATGACAACAAAAACTGTAACTTCATCAGATTTCACACTCTTTTTGTTTGATTATTAAGTCTATGTAATTCCTGCACTTTTTTACTTCCCAATTGTTTCATATATCACAGTTAAAGATTGGAAAGTGGCATATGAAGAATATTTGAAGAAACAGTGCTCATTCAGTCTAGCAAGGAAAAGGTTCAGTGGAGATTTAATTCATATTCCAGTATCTAAAAGATAGCCACGAGATAATCTCTTCACCACATGGTAACAGAGAGAATGGGCACAAGTTGCTCCAGAAGAAACTGCACCTGCATGTAAGAAAAAGAATCATCAAGAGAACAACTAAACATCAGGAAAAGAGAAGTGGTGGAGTCTTACTCATTGACAATTTACAATATTCAGATTGACAGGACATAAGGTAATGCATTTTAAGGCTCTCTTTCAAGAGGGGGCTTGATCAGATGATCTTGGGAGATTTCTTTCAACCTAGACTCCTCAAACAGAGCTTCCCCTTGTCAACTGGGTCAGGAAGTCATCAATACCATCCAGAAACTCCCTTAGTTGCTTATTCTCTTCTATTTTGCCCTTCCAGCAGATTTCATGGTTGTTTAAGCCTGTAGTAGATATCCACTGCAGAATGCACTCACCCTGGTCTCCCTTTAATCCTAACTCATAAAATCCCATACAGCTAATCATCAGTCCTCAGGTAAAGCTTGAGGAGTTGTTGCTGAAGCTCTCACCTCCTTGCTGGCCCCTCCTTTCTGTCCTAAAGGGCCTGTATCACATCCACTGCAGTGCTCCAGCAACGTAAGCTATCAGAATATATTTCCATAGTCCCAATGTCATCACAGTTGTGTAGCTGCACAACCTTGAGTTTCTTGCACATAAAGCCAAGAATCGTTCTAAAATT
This sequence comes from Excalfactoria chinensis, assembly GCF_039878825.1. Lineage (NCBI taxonomy): Eukaryota > Metazoa > Chordata > Aves > Galliformes > Phasianidae > Excalfactoria > Excalfactoria chinensis. The sequence goes on from NC_092829.1 coordinate 51,323,453, forward strand.
TGTTTTAGTTAGCATTGTTTAAATAACCCAGTAATACTGTTGCCCCAAATAATAATTAAATGCACAAAGTCTTTCAATGACAAAAAAAAAAGACGAAATCAACAAACAATCCTGTACAGTTTATTGATATTGAAGTATAGTCCCATTAAAATTGGCTAAATGTCACTTTAAAAAAAAGCAAAACAATGACAACAACACTGAAATTCAGTATACAAAAGCTCCTGAATAACAACATGATCAGTGAGTTACCAATAAATACAGATTCTGGTCACACACAAAAAAAAGGAGATGAGTTTGCACATATAACTTCATACTTATGTTCCAGGTCCCTCAAGCTCCTAAGAATGACTTTGCTTTCTGTACCGTAACTACTTGCTATGCAAGGATTGTATACAACGGTTGTTCTTGGGTTTATATATTACCACAGGTAAAGTCTTATGTGATCGACAAGATATAGATCTCTTACTGTTCTTTATGGTAAGAGCACTTTCTTCCCTTGGAGGAGGAATGTGTACTGGTTTCCAAGGAATGGGGTTGCAGTATCCTGGAGCTGGATATGAATTTCCATCAGGACGCCCTAAAACATTTAGAAAACATATATAACTGAAAAGGAATGTGTATTCTACAGGCTTTATAACGCATGCACTTCTAATAATCACCTAGACCAAAACAGAACAACATCTTTGGAGGAATATAGTAAATGCACATGACAATTCAAGTGATTCAAAGTGATAAAATCCTCTAAATCTCTATTACCAATGACTAGTGTGTATTCCCTATCTGTATTAAAAAAAAAAAAAAAAAGCAGGTTGAATTCTATGCAACATTCAAAATGCTTCAGTCTCTTGTATTCTTAAATGATGCGTATTTATGTGAACTGGCTATATTACATTACTTCAAAGCATTTATAAATATTACTTCCTGTCACCACATACACAAGATACACATATTTTTTCCATCTTTTGCTTAACTATGACTCTTCGTTTTACCAAGGAGAAAAATATATTAGTTTTCCACAACTTAATTGTCTGCAATTATTAACCCAGGGGCCTTAGACCAGAATAAGAAAAAGCCTAAAACACTGCAGAAGGAACGTGTTGTTCTGTCAGTCACTTGTCTGCAGTGAAATTCTAGTGCATACTCATGAGGTTGGGCAAAACAAAGTCTATCACACATTCTATTGCATGAACACTACTGAGTATAGAAATACTTTAAAACAAACAAATAAATAAATAAATAATAAAAGAAAGCACAACACTTAAGTGATTGCAGCTGTCAGGAAGCAATGAGCTACCAATGCAAAACATGAAAGCAAAGTGTATCGCCATCTATAAACAGATGTAAGCAAAAGAGGAACTGGCTGCTCATCTGCTACATAGATGAAGCATTCTTAAGCATTCAAAATCTAGGATTTAGGTCCTAGAATGTTTTCTATCACAAATACAAATAATAATAATGATTTGATTCTATGAAAAAAAAAAATGTAAGTATGGATATATTTTTTTAAAGGATATCTAATTAAGTACTGATATGCAATACAAAACACTTCTTACTGTTCATCAGCTTTCATATCATGTGGAATTACAAAGGGAAAACAATAACACTCTCAAAACTCCACACCACTGTCAGCATTCTCTTTTACATTTCCCCTTAAAGTGAAAAAAAATGTATGACAACAGATGTGAGGAGGTGTGTAGCAACTGCAAAGCTAAATGGAAACTATCCCTCAGAATAGAAGTTAATTCCCACGTAGCCTTTTTCTAACAGAACTTCTGCCAGACTTTTATTATCTCTGCATCTCAAAAACTGCCCCTGTTAGCATGGATTCTGGTGCAATAAGAGGTCACATATTTTCTGTGACACAAACACTAACTTTACAACAATATCAACACAGCTGATATGCTTCACAGGAACCAGTAATTGGCCTGATAAGGAACATAATGAGATCAGAATCAATTATAGTTTGGTATGCCCACATTATTCACAAGTAACATTCTTTTCCTCCTACATGACATAAATCATAGAATCAAAGAATCCATAAAAAACATACAAATGTCCAACCATAAAAGCTTTTCCAACTTACACCATATGGGATATTGATTCTCATGTGTCAAAATGAGATACTGGATGAAAATCTTAAACAGGCTTCATTTTACATTAAAAGATTAGAAGGAAGGAACCACATCCTAAATCACTGCATATGTGTAGTAAAGCGTACAAACCTGTAGACTTCCCATGTGGAAAGCCATAAGCATTTAATACAGGGCGTGGTTTATTTCTAGCATTACGTAGCCATTCATTAAAGATCTTCTCTGCCCTCTCTTTCTTCTCTTGCAGCTCTGCTTGCCTTTCTTTTTCTTCTTCCTGAAAATAAAATAGTCTAAAACACCTACTGACAAAGCACTGTTATATACAAAGAAAAGCAAACAGCATTTTTGTGGATTCCCAGATTGCTCATGTTAATACAAAAATGTTTTCAAGTAAGAATACATTTTCTCAGCAAGAGAAAAGTCACATTTTTTTTTCCCTCTAAGTCTGAAAAAAATAATTTTTTTCCTGATGTGAGGAAAAAGTTCACAGAACTCTTTTGGAAGGCTACATGTGGAACACACACTGAATGTTAAGGGCATGTGAACAGAGCCTACTGGGCTGCGGTTAGCCTGAAGAGACTATTGCATCTGAGACAGCCATTCACTCCGCTTATTCTTCCATATTCATACAGTCCTACATCAGCCTAGGATACATTGCCCACAAGACTGCAGCAAGCTGCAGGGATGGTCAGTATTGAGAGTAAAAACAGTATGGTTATACAGGCGCTGCAACTGGATTTAAATCAAGTTTAATTGATACTGTGAACGTGACTTATACAAACTTATATTAACAAAAAGAGGACTAAAGGTTGGTTTAAATCTGCCTTAAGACTCCCATTTACTTTGGTTTCAAGTTCCTTGTACTGCATTTTAGAGGTCCAGCAGTGACACAGAATTGGTATAAAAAGGACACGATCACAACCAGTATAGAATAATTGTGTTCCGGTCATATGAAAAATTCAGAAGTTTACAAAATTAAGGCTTCTTAATTGGTCTGAAACAACTTAAAGTATTTTTAAGATAATCCAAAAGAATTAGTATATACATGTAAGAAATACTTATGAATCTTTTTTGCACGTTAAGAATGACAGCTATAATTACAGCAGGAACACAGACAAATTCTTCTAACCAAAATCCCTCTAGCACTTAACAGTAGTGTAATACAAATTACAAATTCAATTGAAAAACAAAACTGTACCATTAATTAAATTCAATTACAATCAATCAACTTTAAGTGTAACAGTCGTAGTTGCCCACACGGCTTAAGGCACAAGCATTACCAATATATAATATCTATATATAATTTGCCCTAGGACCTCCATTGTCTGTGTTTTAGGAAGCTTACAATGTAAAAGAGGTCTTCTAGAACACGCCATAAAAATAAATAGCTAGTTAATTATTCAATCTGAATTAACTTCAAAATTAGGACTCCCGGCATCAAACTGGTATAAAGAAATAGAAAGGAAAATACTTCTAATTTAAAATAAGTTTAACGACCAAGACAGTAGTGGTGCTGAGAGAAAAGTGACTAGAAAAATTACTAGATGGATGTCTATTTTCTGCTGGGGCCAAGAAACAAAGATACAGTTTGTGGTTCATATTTGTTTCTCTTATCACGTCACAACTGCAGAGGGTTTGCTTGGCTTTGCAATAAAACTACTAACAAATATGCCTTTAATGTGCACCTTTGTTTGCTGGCCGTATCTCGATATCTTCAATGCATCAACAGCATAACTTCTGAAACTATTCTTAACATACATCACTCCATCTGATAAATCCCAATTGATTTAATCAAGCAATATGCTTAATATGTTAGATAAAGCCATTCAAATATATAATTAACTGATCAATACCTTCTCTTTCTTCTTCTTTTCCGACTCTTCAGCTCTCTTCTTCTTTAACCATTCATTATACTTCACTTCAGCCTTTTCTTGTAACTGCATTTTTTCTAGTTCCCTTGTGGCTTTATCTGCCATTTCTTTGCTCAATTTTTGTTCTCTTTCTTTCCTCTCCTAGACAAAATAGATCAAATAAGCAGAATTATAACAATGCAATATATTTCAACGAGTAATTGTTTCGACGAATACTTTTATTACATAATTACAAACAAAATTATCATAACCCTGAAAAAATCACACTGCAATCTCTGCAACAAAACCGACTCATCACCAGCAGCAGACCAAAAAAGCCTTAGAAACACACGCTTGTTGTAAAACTTGATAAAAATTTACTTTCAGACTCTCTATACTACTATGCTTACTCCGATGATAATTTATTTAGACATCTTTTTAAAAAGATTTCCAATATTTCCCAGTATTTCTGGAAAAGAAATCCATGTTGCAATTCTTGATGAGCGTGTTTTAGATTAAGAAGTCTACCTTTCAGCTAACCTAGTGCAAACTGCAGTTCTAAGTGGAAGTCACTCTGTCCCTTTTGAGACACTGACATGCACATCACCTCTGTAAGATGTGATACACCAAGGTATCTAGCACGATCTAGAGAAGGAAGCATACTTGCATGAAGACTAACAGTACCCTCACCATCCCATCCTGTAACCTTTGAAATGCCTGGAATTCTACTGGTTCAGTATTACCACAACTTAGCTTACTTAGCTCTGGAGAACCTGCATATACACACAGATCTTTCCTAGACAAGCTACGCACATGACTTGGAGGAGAAACAAAAGACTTGCAATCAAAAATTTTCCATTTTACAGAAAAGAACTGCTGAATAAAAATGGTTTTCTTTAAGAAATCTTTTTCTTTTAAGCTCCCTGCTACTAATTAGAAGAATCTATACTATTCCAGATACTGCAACAAATTTGTATTACAGCACTTGAACACAGGAGATTTGCAGTTTAGCAGGAAATTACACCATCCCGGAATTACTGCATTTGGCAGCATGGATATCAAATGCCCAGAACCACAACTGTAAAGTAAAATAAACTGGGTATCTTCTTCAGTGAAAAGAAGAAAAATATATTTACAGTACGAACAGGAATATTCTTCCTGTGGTACTTCTTATAAAGACAGCAAACCAGAAAGCAAGCTCTTCCCTCCTCCCTCCACTTTTCTTTCACATTTACCACACTTCTGGAAAATCCAACTACACATAAAGTAGCAGAAAACATAACAGTGGAGCTGGGGAAGAGCACAGTTATCCTGATTTGATCTAAACAGAGTATTTGCTCGTCCTTCGTGATAACACCCATCAGCAATCCAATAAAGTGGCCTCACACAGAAGAAAAACATAAGCCTGTACTGGCCCTCCGCAACACTAACTTGTTGCTGCCACTTATTGCATGAGGAATAAAAATGGGGCCAATAACCTGAAAGTAATGGATTTTCTATGAAAAACATTTGCTTTTTCTACTGTAAGAGAGCTGGATAACAACAATTTCAAGTTCGAATCCTTACCCACACACACTACATGAAATTGTCTTGATAAAGAAGTCATTTTAAGCTTAACCTTAGCTTACTCCTGGCATTCCTTTCGTTGCAATATGTCACAATGCTAAATTGCCATGTTCTTATCTGAAGGAGATAGCTTACAAAATTACTTACATTACTATGCTCCTATCTGTGTTTGGCAATACTATTACTGATAATATGATTTTAACATCTGCAGCTATGCTATGGATTTTTTTATATGCTTTATTAATTGTATCTGCCATAATCTCCAAGGTACAAGTTTCTGTGTCAGTGAATGCCGATGGATGCAATTTTTTCTGCATGGAGGAATTCAATGACACACCTCTGCTCCAAATGCCTTTCCATGTCAGAAGCCATTCTGTCAGACTGTCCCTCTGCTGCCATCCCTCACAAAGCAACAACACGTAACAATATTGGTGGGAAAGTTTAACATCTACTGACCTGCCATCAACATTCACCACTGACATTGTGGGAGACTCTCATGTAAGAAGCAGGAAAATAAATAACAAATACAGGAGAAGCCAAAACAATGGGACCCTTTCATATCTAAGGGTATTATTTAGTGGTGGACAATAGTTAAGCAGAAAACAGCCCAAAAACATTTCTAAAGGCTGGAATTAAAAGGGGGGTAGGGAAGCTAATAATAATTAATTCTAAATCACATTACTTTAAATGAGTTTTGCCAGAATCATACAATCGTTTGAGTAGGAAGAGACCTTTAAAGGTCACCCAGTCCAACTTCCCTGCAATGAAAAACAGAACCTATAGCTCCATCAGGCGCTCAGAGCCCCCTCCAGACTGACCCTGCACGTCCACAATGATGGGGCATCCTTCACCTCTCCGAGCAACCTGTTCCAATGCCTCCTTACTGTAAATCGCTGTCATTGCTCTGCTTTTTTTTTCAGCCCCATCTACTAACTCCCTTCCCCATCCCTTTTCCCTCCCAAGGCGCCAGCCCAGGAGTGCCCTACCTCATTAGTCACAGGGCCATGCTGGACATAAATGGTTAACACGTTTTTTCTCCTCTTTCTTTTTCTCTCTCTTCGAGCCTGTGCCCCCTTTCACAGACAAATATATAGAGATAACTCCATGATACCAGGGCAGAGTGGATGGGCAGGACTGGCTCTCTAGCCCAGCTTTTGATGCAGCCTAAGATACAGTTGGGTTTCTGGGCTTCGAGGGCACACTGCTGGCTCATGTGCAGCTTCCCATCCACCAGCACCCCCAACTCCTTTTTGGCAGGGCTGTGCTCTATGCTTTCGTGCCTCAGTTTGTATTGATAGTGGGGGTTGCCATGACCCAGGTGCTTTGGCTTTGCTGAACCCTCATGAGGCACAACTAGACCCACCGTCTCAGACTGTCTAGGTCTCTCTGGATGGCATCCCATTCCTCAAGCGTGTAGACCACAACACACAGCTTGGTGTCCACAGCTTTGCTGAGGGTGCACTTGATACCACTGCTGATGTCTGTTGACAAAGATGCTAAAGAGTCCCAGTTCTGACCCCTAAGGGACATCATTTGTCAATGATCTCCATCCAGATGTTGAGCTATTGACCACTACTCTCTGGGTATGATCTATGCAACCAGTTCCTCATTTACTCAACAGCCCACCCACAAAATCCATATATTTTCAATTTGGAGAGAAGGATTGCATAGGTGACTGCATTAGCAACTATATGTGTTGCCCCAAAGTTAAATAAGGCCATATGTAAACAACAAAATGCCATGCATACTACCATGAAAGTCAAAGCCATTGCTAAAGTTTTACTTCCAATGAGGAATTGCAAGGACTGGGAGAGTCACTACAGAATTGCAGGCTGCAGCTGCCCAAAAATTATTCTGCAAATAACTCAGAAATGTTTTGTGCTAGAGAGAAAAAGGAAACAACTCATTCAGTAGGGTGGTTTACATCATATTCCCAGCTGCTTTAATAACCTGGTTTATGTCAAGCTCCCATCACTCCAGCCTTCCCAGCTATTCCCATTACTTTTTCTTGTACAAGTCCACCAAAAAGGGTAGGAACGTGCACATGATGTTCTTCAATCCTTCCTTCACACATATCTAAGTGGAAGGGAAATTATATAATTTGTTTATGTGTGGCGTTGTCAGATTGGTTTTTAAAGTTTCTCTTTGATCATGCGTTCCAAACAGACATACCCATTCACTAAAGCACTTGTAAGTTTACACATACTTTAAAATATGATTGCACATGTTACATAAATTAAGATATTGATTGTAAAACACCCCATTACTTACTGCAGGAAGAGCCTGTTCTCCTGCCACTCCACCCAAACGCATTATCAAGCAAAAAGGATACAATTCTGGCCTGAAGGTTCACTGCTATGGACTGCGATCCTATCAGGTCTCCGAACCTAATAAAGACTGGGCTGGGTCAGTACTTGGAAATCCCCCACCCAGAACAAACTCAGCTGTGACACAGAGCAGTATGGGTGACTCAGTGGGTAGTGTGTGCCTTACTGAGTCAGTATCAAACCAGCGTCTCATCAACAGAACTATTAACCTTTCAAGAAAAATCAGACCTATGTATATGTTGAGACTTGTCAGAGAAATTTTAAATTTGATGAGGCATCACAGTAAGCATTTCTGCCTTCTGTCAAGAAGAATTTCTAAGGCTGAAAATGAGCCCAATCACCACTGAAACAGGGACAACATATCCAACTGGAAGAAAATTAATTCCTCTGTTTTCATATTAATAATTAATTGAGAAGCTTTAAAAGGGATCAACTGCAGAGCTGCTTTATATTCTGCATTTTCTATACACGGTCTCATGGTGGGGGGGGCAATCTTTAAAGGTCCCTTCCAACCCAAACCATGTCATGATTCTGTACATAAGAAGATTTCCAGGAATTTATGCTGTTTTAATGTTTTAAGAGACTTCTCACAGCAATTGTTTTCCTGTTCAGTACTCTACAGAATATGACAGTGTTTTTCTTTTCAGACATGCCCGATGATTGGTATTTCACACATCTTACATCTTAGTTTCTGTATTCTAGCTTCTTTTAATACAGAATGATTGGCAGAATACAGGAGAAGACCACACTGTCAACATCAAAACATACACGCGTATCTCCTTATATATCTTCACAGCAATCTGGAATACCAGTCACATTTAACAACTTCAGAAGTATAGGTAATTCAGCCAATTGTTATCATCTTTTTTATTTAATCCTTTTTTATTTAGTGACACAGCTCAGTCACCAACCCTGGCTCACATAAATACTTCTGTAACCTCTCTAGAAGTGGCAAGCAAAAAGAACACAAGAGGAGAGAAAAGAAGCCCATGATAGAACACTACCAATGGGCAGGTTTACAACAATGTACACAAAGCCAGTGTGGACTCCATTTCAGTCTAGAAGTTGGAGAGCTGTAAGACAGTTACAGCATCATTCTCCTGAACTATGTTTCTTTAAAGAATTATCACATGGGTATTTGATATAAGTGACAAGCAAACAGTCTTAGTATATTTGGTCCATGAATACTCTCAAGGTCTTCAGAAGAATGCAGACTCCATGAAAGCTGCCACAAAACACAATTAACTCCTATTTTCATCATCTGATACTCTGAATTCAAGCTCTGCAAGACTACCCACAATTAATTTTAACACTACATGTGAGAAATCGGCTCATTCTACCACAGAAATCTAAAGGTAAGACATAGACAAATAAGATCCAGGTACAAACTAAAATTATTCAGATTGGTCTTGCACAACCTCAAAGATAAATTCCATGTGAAGAGACATCAAATGTTGTATTAAAAACAAACAAACAAACAAAAAAAAACCCATAAAAAACCAGACAATTTTGTATTATATTCCACATTCCAGGTTTAAATGCTTAAAAATACCACTCCCTCATAAATACAATTAAATACTCATTAACTGGAAGCAAGACAGCATGACCATGACTTTTTAGCTTGAAAGTCATGCTCAAACTGCTGAACAGTTTGTATGCTGCATTAACAACAGGGAGAGGTAACATGCATTCAGCAAAGTCTTTGGAAAAAAGGTTGTGATGTAGGTCTCTCTTCTGTAAGGAATCGTACAGCATACCAAGAAACAGAAGTTGTCTCCAGGAATAGTGCCATTCATTATTTCATAGCAAAGCAATGGCTTATTCTCTACTAAATGACACATTTGAGATGTTAGTTAAATTAATACATATATATTTTTTTCAGTGCAAAGTATGTAATTTTACTATTTACTCTTCCAGCTTTGCTGGAAATCACATAAATACAACAATGTATTATATGCAAGTTAGAGACAAGGATATTAACCATATGAGTTAGAGAATTCCAGCTGTTTACAATGCAGACATTCTGCTTTTGAGATTCCAGTTACTCCTACAAATGTGTCTTACATACACGTACAGGTGTCGGCTGAGACTGAGTAGATTTTCTTCATAGTAGTTCGTATGTTTATAATTTCAGATTTGTGACCAAAACAATGTTGGTAACACATCAGTGTTTTCTATAAGGCTGAACAGTCTCAAGGCCTTCTGTCTCTCATGCTGTCCAACCTGCGAGTAGGCAGGGGGTTCTCATGAAGCTGGGAGGAGATGCGGCCAGATTAGTTGACCCAAACTGACCAAACTAATATTCCATATTATATGACACCATGCTCAGCAATGAAAGCTAGGAGAAAGAAGGAGGAGAGGGAGGGATGCATTTGGAATTACTGCATTTGTTTTCCAAAGTAACCATTAGGAACGATGAAGCCCTGCTTTCCTGGAAATGGCTAGATGTCTGCCTGCAAGTGGAAAGTAGTAAATTAATTCCTTATTTTGCTTTGCTTGCACATAAAGCTTTTGCTTCACCTATTAAACTATCTTTACTTCAACTCCTGAGCTTTCTTGCTATCAGTCTTCCAGCTCTCTTTCCCATCTTGCTGTTGCATGGACAGAGGAAAGTGAGAGAACAGCTGCATGGTGCTTGGCTGCCTACCAGGGCCAGCCAACAACAATATACAATGGAAGTTCCTATACATATACCTAAGTATATACACAAATTGGATTATCTTGATATTTCCAAGTTTATATTCTACCAATATTCTAAAAATGAAGTAGTTCAGCATTTAATAAAGGTGGATTTCACAGAACTGGAAAATACATTAAATAGATCGTGGGCAGTGAAGAGAACTGCATCAGTGTCAATTTAAGCATTTAATCAAAAACTGCTGTCATCAGTCCTTACCTTTAATACAAATACTTTATTCTGCATGAATTTGTAAGAGGTTTTTTTAAGAAATTTATAATATAATACTCTAAAGAATTAAATGATCGCATTATTTTACAGACATTTCACAGTTCATGCATCCACAATGCATTTCTCAAAGCATCTGGTACTCTGATTTGATAGCAATTAATCACTATACCACTACTTAAGTGTAGCTCATTTAAGCATTCAATCCTGCAGTTGTTGATAGGAACCACAGAAACTTCACATCTGTGGATCAACAGTTATGTAAAGAAGGAACTTGCTACTGTCAACAACAAGATTCCTATTCAACAAAGAGGGCAAAACAATAGGGAGTTGGCCATATGTAACTGGGGTTCTTCAGATACGGACTTGTAAACACAGCACTCTTGAAATCTTAAACCCAGATTCTGCTTAGAAATTATAATAGTAGAGGCTGGGACTCTGTTTACATGAAGAACATTTAATGTGAGAGTGTATCAAAGTCCATAACCAAAACCATCCTCAGTTCTTTACAGAAATACCTGGAAGATGGTGTAAAGAAGAAAAGGAGTCTGGAAGGACAAAGGTTTTATAAACCAATGAGTCCTCTGTACTGCTCCTCATCCTTGAGAGGTAAGGTTCTGAGAGTAAAGTCTACCTGGAAGGCGGCTACATGTGTTTTAATTTTTAAACTTAAAGGCAGATGAGGGAATAAAACAGAAAAAAACAAACACCAAACTTGGCTTCAGGAAGCAGCTTCAAAAACAGAAGAGCTTTTTACAAGCATCTCCAGAAACTTCCACTGAGTAGAATACAGAAAGTAATGAGGCAGCAGAACCAGTATCTGCTCACACTGTGAAGGAAATTGCAACTGGACCATTCCGGACAAACTCTGAATAGCGATGGTCTTCAAAGCAAGCAGTACAAAAGAATGAACAAGTGATCAGCTCTGAGCATATACAGCCTCACCTATGAAATACCTGCTGCTCATTTTATATCAGTCAGTTTTCTAAGCACACTTTCATCCATTAGAATCTAGATAAGAGAGAAAAATCCTTGGAAGAAAGCAGAGATGGAATTCCCAAATGTTTTGAAGACATGAAAAGCTATCTATGGCATTAAGATTTATCAGCCTTCTGTACAGCTGCACTGCTTCAATCCGGAAATCAATCAATCAATATATATTAAATATATTAAAATATTTACCTTGCTTAACAAAATCTAGAACAAAAATGGTAGTAAAAAAATCTGACAACAACAACAAAAAGCATCAGAATGAACAGACATGAAGAAAATAAGCTTTCAGAACCACTCATTATAATCTGAAGAAATCAGACACTGCTTAGTTTTCAATGTCAACTCGAAATTTAGACCTATGACGATGGAGGGATCAAGGATTCCTTTCTTTTTAAGCTTCACAGTTCTGCCATAAGTTGTCTACAAAGAGTTCGTCACTGAACTGGAGTCTAACTACAGCAGTTAGCAATCAGGCAATCATTTTAGCACATCAGAAGCATTAAGACACATTCTGATGGTTTTGCTCCAAGTCCAGCTCTGTGTACCAGTCAAATCCATCTCTAAATAAGGCTTCTTTAATAATGAAAACATGACATTGGACAACTTTGCTTTTGCAGCATTTAGAATCATACACACGTCATTTTTATCTGTAAGCCTAACAGTAAAAAAGAAAAAGATCTGAGTGTGGGTTTCGATTTTTCTTCTGGAATCTAAATCCGTGTCTGGAGATACCTTTAGAGTTAAAATATGTTGACCAATATTCCTGTGACTTGTAACACAGAGCTCTATTACATCTAAAACAGAGCAAACCAACAGACAATTTACTGTCTGCCCACAAATGACTCAACATTCGGAGACAGAGAAAGTAAAGTTACTTTTGTCCAGCAGAGGTCTAGTATCTTAATGATCTGTACATTTTGAAGGCATTAATAGAACCACAATAGCACCTGACAGCTGATTTTATTAAGTTTCTCTTTCTGAGCTGCAAAATTTCTTTATATTTCCATATGTATTTCACAGCCCAGAACATTCTCTGATCGTTCATATTTCAAAACGTGCTAGTTGACTCTCAACCTTTGAAATCACAAAAACTTATTTACGTCCAAGTTTGTTAAATGGTGACATCCTGATTTTCAGATGCAAAACGACCGGAAGCATGCCAAAACTTCATATCACATGGTTTTAAATAGACATGAAATAAACACTATCCTCAAGTATTTCTTCCTAACTTGAGCCTCGTGGCCTGTATGTAACAGAGCATTATTGCTGACACTGCCCTGTAAGCAAATGCTACTGGCTTGATTCATAGAAAAAGAATTCTTTCAGAAGTGCACAAATATTCTGGCATGGATATGCCTCACAGTCACATTATGAAGATTTTTCCATCAGTACCTTGGAGCTGCTTAAAGACTTTGTGCTCAAGATGAAGGAAAAACTTCCACGTACACTCAAACATCCCTCACTTCCTTCATCAGTACAGTATTCAGCAAAGGGAAGGATTCAGATTTGCAGAGATTGCAAAGGTAACATACCTGAATGCGTCACCTCCTGTAAACCATTTCTGTACTCTCTACAAAGAGGTGAGAATCACCAACAGGATATAAACAGGGTGAGTGCTTAATATTTTGAGTGAAGAAAACTGAGTTTTGCCATCAAGGAGCACCTTTGCACACTAACAGGAAGAAATAAAGAGACCTTCTGCACATGTACACACGTTTACTGAGAGAAATCATGACAAGTATTCATGAATCCAACCTTAAACTTCACCTGAAATCTTTCACAAACACAGATTTAGGCACTGAATTGACATACTCATCATTCAGTGTGTGTTATTCACTGGCAATCTTGTGAGAACTTGTACTGCGGAGGAGAATGCAGCAGAAATGTTAAAATCCTTCAAGGTCAGTATTGTTCTTGACTTGAGCGTGGTTTACAGAAAAGACAAGCCAATGAATCATCTGATTTAAATGAAAAACAGATTACTGTTGGTAAGTGCTTGGGACATGGCCTAAGAATGACCATAAGCTTCCAAAACATAACATGTAAAAGCCCACACATAAATACTTTTTTCCCCCGCTGTTCTCTGAGCTGATACTACCATCAAAAAGACTTCCTTGTCCCACTGCCAACAGAAAGGAAGAAGTTAATCAGTAAACCCACAAAGATAAAGTTACAAGGAGGACACAAACAGGTAGAGATGTACAGAAGCTGACTGAGATAGACAGACACCCAACTTTTCTTTTTTGAACTGTGAACAATTTTAACATGCAACTCACACTTGTTCATGTTAATGAATAGTTGCAGGAAGCTGTTAATTTCTGGTTTAGACGGGGAAAATATCATTGTGCTGAATAATCAGTCTTATACATTTTACTGTGTACTTCAGTAAGGAAGGTCCCCTTACACATCATAATAAATGTTTAAATCAGGACTGCTGTGCTTCAAGGTTATGCTAATCATCCAGTCAGCAATGAAGCTAAGAGAAATCAGGAAGCCGGGTTCAAACACAAGTTTTACTAGGGATCCTAGACTAAATTGGAAGATGAAATGAAGATAAGCGTATTAGGCCTTGATACCTAGCCAAAGCAGTGCTATTGTGAAATTTCTCATCTGATTTTACTGAGAACCAACAGTACGGGACAGTAAGAAACTGGAATTGCTACAGACCATAAGACAGTGAAAAAGTATGCCCATGAATGACCAGCTGCTCAATAAAACTGAATCTCCCCAACTTTCCTGTTGTAATGACTCAGCACATACACTGTTTGTATGACTGAGAGCTGTACAGTGTCCTGCTGAGATCAGGATCCTGGCTGCTTCTGACATGGAATTTTGGCATCCTCTCCAGAGAACTGAAAAAGATTCCTGATCCCATTTTGAAATGACTTCTTAAATGAAGAAATTCCCACTTGCAAGCTGTGGGCTACTGAGAATTTTCTGAATCTGGCCTTACACCTTAATTACTCTCTCAACTCCACCATACGATTTTCCTGCTTGCAGTGGTACTTAGCTAAATTCTGTCTCTGGCTCTATTTGGTGTACAAGGTATTGCAGTTAAGTAGACTATAATGAGCATGCTCAGGCATTGAAGCTAGGAAGACAGAAAGACGAGGGTATGCCAGAGATCAGATCCCCGGCTGTAATTAGCAGAAGGTTAGTGCACAAGATGTAGGACAATTACCAGTTATCTGACTATTCAGAAAATGTATCTCTTTATACCTCATGGGACAAAAAAAACCAAAAACAACAGAAATCAGTCTTGGAAGATTGGTTAACTGTGTGAGCACATTTTTGTACTTTGCAATTGAAACAATCTTCCTTTCAGCAAGCTGAAAACATGGCTGTCCAAACAGTCTAAGTAAACTGTACACAGGTTTACTTAAGCACAGCATGTGGCAGAATACTTGCAGCTGAAGTATAATTTACCTCTTCTCTTTTTTTCTGCATCCATTCTCTGAGTTTCTTCTCAGCTGTCCTCTCCCTTCTCTCAAATTCTTCCTTTTGCTTCACTTTCTCAAGCTGTATATTCATCTCCTAATTTAAACAAAAAAAAGCACACCTCTTTAATATGTCATAATCAAATAAACGTGTGTGTGTGTGTGTATATAAAGCATTACATTTGGAACACTTCTCTTTATGAAGATTTTGGACAAAATGAATGACAGTTAACAAAGAAACATTATGAAATATCGCCAATGGAAATGTATAATTTTTACAGTATGAATTGAAAACAGATATTTTAGTCGGGCTCCAGAAATACTTCAACACAAATCCCTCCTTGGCACATTTAAATGTCCTCGGTCAATGGGATCTCAATTACCACTACTACTTTTCTGCAACACTTAAAGTTTAGATGATTTACTAGTCTGTGTTCAGGAAGGCATCAAAGCTGAGTGATGTATTACTCACCTGTGACATTTCATATCAAAACCACAGCCACAATGGGGCTTAAATCCATGCTTACTGAAACCAAAATTTTAAAGGATTTCAGCGAATTTCAGAATAAGATTCATATTTTAAATATAATAGAAGAAATTCTGACGTATTTCATCTTTGTAAGACACACAGTAAATGCACAGTTACTTATGAATCTTGGAGGAAATGAATCAATAAAGAAAAATCATGATTAAGATAATTTAAGACGCCTGGTATCTCTAAGAGTAATGTCAGAGCAAAGTATTATTCGTCAATAAGAATTTGTACCTTCAAACTCCAGATGGAATTACTTCCATCAAACTTATGGTCCCTAAAGTGCAGCCAGAACCTCTTCTTCTATGACAATGTATTTGACTTTAGTAAGACACCGTGAAAAACTAGGAGCTTGCAGAAAGCTCATAGAGAACACTTACAATCCAGACTGAATTTGAAAACACTGCTACTGCAGAGGCAAAGTTTAAACAACTAACATCTCTTTTGTGTTCTGAGACATCTGTATTGCAGGGATTTTGGGTTAGATAAAAGGTGACAGTCCCGCAAGTATCTTAAAGACTGTACCTATTATTCACTCCAAACGTGTATCCACGTTTCCTACATTCAAGGCAGACTCAGTGTTGTCATCAGCAAAAGCTTTAGGACTTCAAACTTATTTCTTAAGATACTGGTTTGGAATAATTTTAATATGTAAACAGAGTAACACGCTTTTATATCACAGTCACACACTTTGCCCTTTTCTGGTATCTTACAAAACAGTTGACAGTATTTGTTCCTCCAGACGAAAACATTTACCATTGATTTCTACCTGTCCTCTAACTACTTCTAATACATATTTAAGAGAGCAACCTTATGTGATACATTAGTATCAACTGCTTCAGTTCATCCTCAAGACCATATAAGAAGTCCATACACAAACTATATCTGCTGTACGACAGCAGAAATTACTTGGGCTCTTTTTTCGTGCTTACAAATCCAAACAAGGGGACAGTTAACAAACTAGAATCTAAATGGAAAGATGTGAAACGTGTTGAGAACATGGAAGAGATCAGAAAATATTGCTCAAGTTTAGCAAACTATTTTGGCATTACACTGACCTCTAAAACATTGTTTTAAGACCTTCCAGTGTTGGGAATAACAGAAAAAGCATGAGGCAACCCACATAAAATATACATGTATATGTGTATATATATGTTATACACACATTAAAGATTAAACGAATTGCAGAAGTTAGGTCATTGTTCAAGGTCAAACGGTAAATCAGTAACTTAAGTGAGAAATTATCTACCTTTGATGCGATTATTTTAACCACTACCCAATTCTTCCAATTTGACTTTAAACAAAAGTATCATTCCATCAACTGCAACAACAAATACAATAATCAAGAAAAGATAGGGCACTCTCACTTACTTCTGCCCCGGTCTCAGTGTTCAAGAACTGCTGGTTTGCAAGGGGGACAAAAGACTGAAGGAAGAAATCCTGGGATAGAGAAGCACAGTCTGGGAAATGACACCAGGCAGTTGTGCAATTACCCACTGAGTGGGTAACAACACTATGTCTTATGTATAACCAAGCAGTTTGCAGGGCTTACGCCCAGCACACACCCTGCCATGTTTTACTACCTACGCACAGGCGTATGTAACCATGATGAGAATCAAGGTACCAATTACATCAATACATTATGCTCTTTTAAACTTGAACAATTAGCTGTTGGTAGGATAAGCAAAATATCAGAGAGCACCATTTCAATTACGTGCGACATTTAGCAAAAGAGAAAGCTCAGGGCATGAACCACATTGGAACTGTCGAAACTAACACTAGAGAGGTATAAAGAAACTGAAAGTAATAGACAAAACAGCTAGTTTTTCTAATACCAATAGAAACTAAAATCCTGGTATGTGGTGCTGGCTATTTGTTACTAGATTGTACATCAAGCTAAGATACATTCACCTCTGCAGCTCTAGCTTGTAAGCGGGCTCGTAGTTCCTTCTCTTTTCCAACAAACCATTCTTCCCAGGGTGAAAGATTGTCTTTCAAAGGAGGCGGCTCGTTTGCTTCTGTTATTTCAGAGTCATCATCCTTCCTGAGTTAAAAATGAGAGACGTAAAAGAATATTATCTATCAGAACTTGGACTGAAAGTCTACCCAGTGCTGTTGTCACGAAAAATTGCATTTCTCTCTACTGCAGCAAAAATTACATTATTCTTCTACTTGCACAGTAACCTCCAGGATGGTAAACAGCATTGATTTTGTGTTCCTCGCTATCCCCCTTGTGTTCTACTCACCCACTTCTAGCTTGTGATTTTTCCAGACTGTGGAACAGGTTCAAACACTGCCTTTTATGAACTAACCAAACCCAACATCAGAAACATGGAAGTGTTTCTGTCGCTGAGAGGCTCAAAGTGGCAAGCAGCCTTTTAACAAAAGTAACGTATAATCAAGATTATTTTCAGTCTTTCAAGTCCTATGGAACTGGAGGATACTGAACAGCTTCAGCACTCAGAATCCATTCATTCTAAGTTAAAATTTTCCTCTTTAAAACACACAGGAAATATGCCTTAAAAAATACGGCTTGTGCACAACACTTAGTGATACTACACAAGGTGGGACTTTTAGTCGGACGCTTTGCATAACTCACTCATAGCTTTACTCACGAGTAATACAGTGATCCTACCTGTGAACCTGCATTCCATAGGACCTCCTGCTAGAATGCCAGCACAATCACAGCCTTCATTGGAGTAATTAAAATAACACACTCGATAAAGTACAGCACTCTCAAGTGTATATTTGTGTTAAAATACACGTATCTTAAATTGATTTAGTTTGGCCTTAGTATCGAAGCCTGATGAGCAGAATCCACTGTCATTGAAGTCACACCATCTGATGTACTACCGATCTTTACTGAAATTATGAAAGCACATACCACCGTTACACCAGGCCTCATTTTCAGCTTTTTCTCTTCCACAAATACTGATTTTCCCATGCTAAACGTCTGCCTCTGGATTTTACATAGCTCCAAGAGAACACCACCACCACTCTCTGAGGAACAGCGGGGAGGGGGAGTGGCTGTGTAATGCTTTTTATTATTATACCTGCAATCTTGGTAGTTATGCAGGGAAGCCCCAGCGAGATGAACTCTCCTTCCCCCACCCCACAGACCTGCTCAGTCCCCACTGGGAGACCGTATTCGAGAGCGAACCGGGCCCCTCCTCCTCCTCCTCGCCCCCGCGGAAGCCGCGCTGGGAAGAAGGGAAGGAGCAGCTGGAAGGGCTGAGCGGCTCTTCTCCCTCCGAGCTGCCGAGGGACGGCGGCCGCGCAGCCCTCCTCATGGCGGCGGAAAGCAGCTCCGCAGCAGTCCAGCTGTTAGCAGCACCCGACAGCCATGCAGCGCACAGCGGAGCTCCCGGCGGGCACCGCGCCGTCGCCATGGAGACCAGCAAGCGGCACCGCCCCGCGCATGCGCGCTCTGGAGGCAGCTCTAAAGATGGGGCCTCACAAGGGCAGAGGGGAGGGGGATGAGCGCCTCGCTGGGGACGGAGCTGGAGCAGGCTGAAACGTACTAAGAAATAAGTAAACCAAATTGAGGCACAAACTAAGGCATAGGCTACACATACCTTTAGTTAGCTGACACCAACCAAGCCGACACCCAGGGAGAATGCATGTCTACATTTTACTAGCCAACTGAAAAAAAACACAAAATAATGGGAACAAATGTAGTCCAGTTTGAGAAGTCTGAGTCTTTGCGCTGTATGATGTGCGGAGAAGCGGTGCAGCACAGAGATACTTAACTTAGCTCCATACTCACAGTCAGGGCTGACCGAGCGCTCTCTGCCTCTGTGCACCACTATGTTTATGCCTGCATCCGTAGTTCTACTCAGTTAAAGTTGTCTGGGATTGCTTTAGTTTGTCTTCATTTTCTGGCCCATTCTCATCCTTGCAGTACGCCATTCCTACTACTGGTCCCAGTTCAGGCTTTCTGTTCATTGCAAATACAGAGACATCTCTTTTCAAGGACCACGGCCTTGAGAATGAGCCTTTCTCTTTAAGGGAACATGCAAGAAAAATCCCAGCTTTACAATTCAACGGCATAATTCCTGCTCCACTCAACTGGCTGTATTTCACCTTCTACATAGTCAAAATGCATCCATTTTTGTACTGGTTGGAGATCACAGCACTACTACTGTTGAACAGCCTTCTCTTGTTGAGCTAATTTTTTACCTCAGTCTTCATTTAAAACTTCAGTTCTTAGCAGATTTATTCACTTACTCTGGGACTGACATTTGCAGAAGACACTGAACTAGTGAGCTCTGCATTCATTACTGGAAACCAATGATAAAACTCATGTTGTTATCCTCAAATTTGAACATTCTCCTTATAGTAAACACAGCCACGATCACCATTAACTGGTATTCTCAAATAAAACCTAAACAATGTATCTTTCACCTAGCGCAGTGCCACAAATCCAACAATATGGAATGCACCTGTTCATCCTCCAAGCACAAGAAGCAGTAAATGAAACACAGTAACTTACGATGCAATCCTGTTGCACCTTTCATTTGTGTCCTTACTGTCTGAATCATATTCAATTGCTAGCTTGAGAGCGAATATCTCAGATTCTACTGTACAGTATATGAAGGGCAATATTAAAAATCCCTAGCTACAAATAAACTTATTATACTAGCAATAAAAGATCAAAAGCATCTATGCAATTAAAAGTTATTAAATTGAGAACACGTATGAAATAAATGGTACATTGTGCTTTTAATTAAAAACATTACCCTGTAAATTAAAACCAAAGGCTTAAAAACTATAATCAAAGTTAAAAGTATCCTGAGCACAACTCTGAGATTTTCTGAGTAAGTTTGTGATTAAACTCCGAGATTCCTACTGTGATGGGAAAAGGGCAGAAGGGATCTAAACCCAACAGTTGTCAAATGGATACATTATTTATGTAATTTCAGATACAGGGATCTCACCAGAATACCTTCTTAGAGTGAGTTGACAGCCGTCCATAAACCACTTGATGGGGAGAAGGCGCGGAATATCTCTGCAACAACTTCTGGCATCTTTAGTTGTTCAATCTGCACCACTGCAGAAAGCTTCTTACTCTGAACATCATGAGGAGGAAGAAAAAGTGAATCCTCTCCTTGCTCAGAAGCTTTCATTTGTTTCAAGTCAACAGCAAATTCTCTTTGCCAGCTACACCTGGTGCTGGAGCTCAGTACAATGGTTGCTTAGGGTTGCTTTGAACACCCAGCAAAGATGTGTGACAAAGGAGGGATTAAAATGTAGTGGCTGGATTTCTTTGCATTTTCCTCAAGTGATTGTCCACAGGTGCTTACCAAGACAGGTAAGTTTTGCAGAACTGCTTCTTTTTAGTAGCCATGAAGGTGCATTCCTTCACCTCTACCAGCTGTTAAAACCTGAGCGTGTTGCAAGACACCGAACTGACTGCATTGAAAGACAACCGCTAGCACAACTACTCCAAAAACATTAATGCTGTGTAATGAAACACTGGAACTCCAAATGAAGAACACTTACCCATTTTAAAAGCATTTCAGTGAAGACTCGCTGTAAAACAGAAGACAACACATACCCATACTCAAGAGCATTGTGCAAAATTCAGTTGGCTTTTTGGAGCCCGATAGCTGGATTTACTTCCTACTGATTATAAAATGGCATCTGAAATTTGTTTCCATTTTCCAAAGCATTATTGTCACCTGTGAGGAGCCGACCAACAGAGGTAGCATGTAACAAACCACCTCTTCCAAAATCACGGTTTCAAACAATGGAAACACCACAAAGTCAGCATCTGTACTGTCTTCCAAGCCATATTAAAAGCTTTGCAAAAGGGTAAGTACTTCTCTGGAAGTTATAACCTTTTGCAGGCCAAGAGGCTGCATTGATCAGAATCAGTGAATCCACTGAATTCACGTTAATTCTGCTGGTTGTTGTCTACAGTTTCACGCCTGTGCAGCATTTTCAGCCTCAGCTTTGGAAAAACAGATAAATAACCATCGATGTTCACGTACCCTTTATTTGCTTTCAGTGTAACATTCCATGCTAACTGCTGATGTAATATTCATGAGTATAAATATAAGAACTAACAGCTCTGGATTGGTTTTCCTCTGTTTTTACACGTGAATATTTTGGCTTACAAAATTAACAGCATACAGTAAATAATCCTCCCGTATTTTGTACAAACTACATGATTTTGATATACAAGGATTCTGTTTTTATTACAGTGACAATATACAATCATGTCTATTTACAATGCAAAAAGTATATAAACCACATTTTAAACATTCTGCTACTGGCAGCCACTATTGTTTAGGAGGTAGCTTTAATTAACAAAATGAAGTGAAGCCACATTTCCCATCATGTGTTCTATCAAATAATTTACAATACGAAGATAAAAATTCATTGTATGAACAGTATATACAGGTTAATTCTCAAAACTGCAATCTAGCTTTAAATCTTAAGAATGTTTCCAGAGTGACTGGGGTGGCAGTGAATTCGCTCTTGATTTATCATATTGTTCAAACAACATCATTACTTAAATGTGCATTCGTAATTTCAGATCGATCAGACATAGAGATCTCAAACTAAATGTAGATACATTGGGATCACTTAAATCACTTGGATCTCAGGACATAAATGCTTTAAAAATCACGCACCGACTTAGGTGAAAATCAGCAACTTTGCAAAGTGTACTTCACACTCACTAAAAAAAAACCCAAAACTGGCAAAAATGTTGTGAAAATTCCCCTTTCTGTTTCCTCCCCGTTTGCTAAAATCTAAAACTGCTCACAGACATCATTGGTAAGCACCAGCATTCAACAGGCTGCAGAGAATTAGCCGGTCTTTTTCTACCCACCTACAAGCTGCGTATGTAGGCAGCACTTCCAACACAGCGCCCGATGCACCCAAGTTCCTACCAACAGCGTGACCCTATTGCATAATACTGGAGATGGCTGTGGTTCACCTGAAGCAACACATCGTCGCTGAAAAACATCCTTAGCCCTATTATTCCTGACAGCTGTTAAGATTCTTATTGCATCGGCTGCAGATATTGTGGCTTACAAGTGTTGTTATTACAACAATCTTTTTTTAAAAAGAAAACTTCTGAACATTGGCTTGAAATACAAAACAAAAATGGCATTCCCATATTGCTCTCACAGTTACGCGTGGGAGAACATATCCCTTTTTTGGCCCTGCAGTAAAATTCATCCTGAGATTCGATGCTGAATACACTGTACAAAGCTAGCGAGAGAGTTGTTGCTTAATGATAGAAAAGTCACATTTAAAAATAATTTCTTTAACATTAACGGCTGTCCTTTATATTGTGCTTTGGCAGGAAAAAAATATCATCAGAACTTACCTCACCACCAGCAGAAGTAAAACACAACTGGAGTACAACATGGAAACAAACCCTCAGCATGTAAAAACGGTATAAAAGGAACCGCTATTGCTTGGACAGAGTAAAAAAATTTGGTTTACAGGTAACAAATTTGGTTGACCAATTATTTACAGTCAGGGCAATTTATTGATTTCTTTCATCCTTTTTAAAATGTATGGCTCAAGAAATGACTGCCCACTTCCCTTCTTTTAGAAATGACACTAAACGACGATTACAAAAGTGCTTCCTGCTCAGAAAGGCTGAAAGAGGCAACAGTCTGTGAAGCGTGGTACCTCCTGGTTAGGAGAGCCGGCAGCCAAGCCTCTCAGTCTTTAATTCTTGGTATGTTGTAGGCGTAGCGAACCAGAGGGAAGCCTCGGCTTTGGTAGAAGCAGGCTCGGCCACAGGCCTGCACTTGGTCTGAGCTGTCCGACACGAAGGAGTCGTCTTCGTCTGCGTAGTCGGAGTGGGCCGACTGGGTGCCGCAGTCCGACCAGTAGCCATCCGGCCTTTGGCAAGGCACCACCGCCAGCGTGGGGCAGCTGTGGGATTTGATCAAGTGTTTGCATGGCACGGGCTTGGACAGGAGGAGAGATTCGCAGCACTCGCACACGGCAACGTTACCCTGCAGGTGTGTGTACATGCCACAGTCATAGTAAAAGTCCTGCGTTGCACATCCCCCTTGAGCGCTGATGGAGATGGCTACCGCTCTGTTCTTCCTGGTCACCCGGCGCCTGAGCAACTTCCAGTCCTCCTTGAACTTTGGGTTGAAGAAGACGTACAGGACCGGGTTCAGGCATGCGGGTAATGGAAAAAATATCAAGGTGACAGACTTCATGATCTCAGGGCTGATAGAAATCGCGGTGATCAACGGTGCGAACGAGAAAAACGCAACAGGGCAGAAAAAGATGCAGTTTGTGAAGATTAACCAAGCGACATGCTTAATCATGCTGGACTGCGAGTTTTCTGAGAGGTCCTCTTTCTCCAAGTTGCAATAAAGTTTAGTGTAGATAATAGCCATCAGCAAAAATGCCAATGAGTTCAGAAGCACCAAAGTTACTGTGAAGCCCAGGGAAGGCGTCTCTCCAGTGGGGAAGGGCAAGCAAAGGGGTGATGCCGAATACTCCGCTTTATGGAACAGTGGTAAGCATCCTGCTACCACAGCACACAGGAAAGCAAGAACCGCTGCGATTTGAAATTGCTTTTGGCGATTGCTTTTGCCCTTTTTGATGATTTCCTTTGCAGAGAAGCTCCGTTCAACAGCCGCCAACATCAGGAAAAAAATGGCACTTTCTGATGAAAATACTGCAAGAAAGCCAGTGACTCTGCAGCCGCTTCCCGTCTCCCACCATATGCCAAATTCAGCAAATCTTCCCCAAGAGACGGCATCCAAGAAAGTTAAAATGCCAGTATAGACTCCCATAAATAAGTTAGAGACTGAAATCAAACCTATGAACAGTTTGGAAGATGGCAATGGAGCACAAGATGCAAATACTGTTAACATGACAAGCAGGTTGAAGAACAAAGCGACCAAAAAAATGAACCAGACAGTAAGTCGAATCATCCAGCTTCCCAGTAAATATTCACAAGGCTTAAAAGCACCTACAAGAAGAAAAAAAGCGAAAGGACAACCAATTTAGGGGGGGAAAAAAAAATCCTGTGCCTTAATAAGCAAGATCTTCAAGTGTTTTACAAGAGCACTACTCATTCATTAATTACGATGAATAGAGTACCCAGTTGAACTGCTAAATAGGTCAGCTGAAAGTAAGCTGTTCTGCTGAAGCTATTTACTAATTAATTATGCCTGAAATAGTAATTACTGCGATGAATGGTCACTTGGGAATACTTTAAATAAACAAACTTGGTAAACACAATTAATTACTGTTTAGCTCCTCAAAATAGCTTTTATTAGTGTCACCTACATATTTCATTATGGTTTGTGTGTTTGGTTTTTTTTCCGAGCTTTTGTACTTTATAAAAAAAGTTGACAACTCTACGAAATCAAAAGTTCAAAACCAACCTATAAGGGGTAAGGATTTCTTCTTTTTTTTTTTTTTTAAATTAGGATGCTCTCTGAAAACACGCTTTACAAACGTGCCTTCTGGAGTTGCTTCTGGTCATGAGGAAATATGTGTAAAAGAACTGACAAATTCAATTTATCAGCTTTAATGGGGACACCATGAGTCCTCTCCCCAGCTCTGTCTTCCAGGAAGGCTTTGTGAGCTTGGAAAGCCACATATGAAGAATGGGATTTTCTTCTTCTTTTGCCACTGAGGTGAAGAACTAAGTGGTAAAAGAAGAAAAGTTTAAATAATAATGTCTAACAAACAAAATAGTATGAGGAAAGACCAGCAAAAAAGGTCACCTTTTCTGCTTACCCTTCTAATCCTTCTAATTGCTATTTATTCCATAGGGAAATCCCACTGATTTTATGTAACAATTAGAAGAATTTAACCTCTCCTTTATCCCCTTCAGGCTCTGCTAATTGTCCTAAACACAATACCAAGGGATCCCTCTGTGCAGTCAGGCTCTCTGTGAGCTGAAGGCAATGCAACAAGCCACCAATCCTCACTGCAAACAGGGCTTGTAGAACAGCTCCTGAGCTGTGCATCCAGAGCCCCAGATCTCAGCTCCCACCCTCCTTTCAGGAGAGTGAAAGGCAAACAAAACCCAGTCCTAATGCTGGCGGCAGAGAAGGCAGAGAAAGCTTCAGTGTCAGCACAAACATCTCCCAAGGCCTCAAGCAACCTGCAGAAATAACTGAGGTGACAAGATGAGAAAGAATCTTCTTGTTTGTTTGAATGAGCAAGCTTAGTTTCTGGGTAAGAAATAATACTGCTAATTGGATTATCAGACCAGCAGAACAAGCAGTAAATCCCTCTCCCTTTCCTCCCCTTCTTTCTGCAGGTATTCCTCAAGGAATCTAAATTGAGTATACTTAAAAATAAAAACAACTTCCTGCTTAAGACATTTTAAAATGCGAGTTGTGCTTCCAAAATCAATTTGAAGTCTGTTCTCTAATTGGTGCAAGGAACAAGAACGTTCCAGACCCACCGGGAAAATTCGTCCCAGGGAGAATGACTTTCGCTGCTTGAGTTCAGCGATCCATTTCTGCCATTAGGCAAAGTGGAAAGTGGATCTACGGGATGAGCAATGACTCAGAATTTAGGTGGTGGGTGGAGTGTCCTACTTATGACCAGACAACAGCACAGCAGGGAAAATAAGTTGTTAGCATGGGAGGGACTGGCGAAAAACAAGGCAAATTGTGAACTTGTAAAACAAGCTCTTTGCTCCTTGTGGAGCTACAGCATCTCAGCTATGGGCAAAAAGAGAGCCAAAGGCTTTAAAGATTTAACCTGTGTAACATATCATCTGAACTCTCATTCTGTAAACAGGAGCTCAAAGTACACAAGCAGCAACTGGTCAAATCAGTTCTCATAAAGCATACAGTGCATTAGTAGTGTATTTGACTTTCTGACCACATTATTATTGTTCTTTTTTACTGTAATTTAGAAATCTTTGTAGTATTCTGTACACTAAAGCTAGAGCTATCTCAAAGGATGAAGAGCTAGAATGCAAGTTTTCTAAGTGGATGTAAAATCCCAGTCTAGGAAAAAAAAAGAATAAAACTTGGAAAACTTCTTTTGGTCCAAAATCAGCTTCACTGGAAGCTTCATTTCTCCCCTGATCTATGTACTCCTATCCATGCAAACAGGAGGACTCAAGATGTGTAAAAGCTTCTCTCAGCAGCCCATGACAAGGGTGAGGAAGTAGGAGGCACCACAGACAGCACTTTAGGAGCTGAGCGGAACCGTGTGTGGAAACGCATAGCAGAAGGAAGATAAGCAGAAGGGCAGCAATGAAACTGCCTGGAAACATTTGTCTACAAGATCAAAGACTTTCAGCACTCCTGAGCCATTCAAGCCCAAACTGGAGTTCTGGTATGCCAATAAGGGTATTCATTGTACCAATATCCACAGCAGTTTAAGATGCTACTCCAGCTACTTGCAACAGCCCTCTGCTGTCAGTTAATGCAGCCATAGAAGGGACAGGAGAACACAGCCAGGCATAGTTTAAACCCCAATGACAAGAGTTCAAGCTTTTAAAAGCACAGGCTGACTTCTTGCTGAAACAGATGAGCATTCATACCATCTGCTTTACAGATACTTCACTGGCAAGAGTAACACAGAATTAGGGGGCAGTGCATTAAACACAGCAAGCTCCAAACGTAACAGCACAGTCTGGTATGTTCTGCTATGAAAACTAACTTCAGTTTTTTGGTAACGTAGTTCTCCCATACAGTGCCATGTCTAAAGCTGAGCCAGATCTCTGTGACTGCACATCCAAAACAACATTAGCATCAAATTAAGTTTCCTAAGTGCTGCAAACTTAACCTTCTCTATATGGATTGAATGAGGAACGAAGCACATTTCTGCAGACAGCTGTGTGCATAACACCATGCATGAAGTTCAGTATGTAGCAAAAGCACTTCATTAGATTTACCTGTTGCTGGTGTACAGTGAATAATAGTCTGACCCAGTTCCACATTTTCCTCGTTTCTTAGACCATCTGCATCAGCTGTATCCAAGTAAAATGAAAAACAGATCAGTTGAAGAAAGAAAAAAAAATGAAATCTAATGAAGCTGCCTAGGACAGAAACACAGCTTTGAAAGATCAAAGACCTAACGCTTCTCCAGCTTTCAAGCCTATAACAAGTGGAGCAGTTCTGGTTAGTCCCATAAAGTTGAATACTCAGTGCAGAAATTGCTGCAGCAGTTTAAGTTACTGCTGCCTGTTGTAGCTGCTCACAGTGCTTTGTAATAAAGAAACAACATCTTTCATCACCAGGGACAAGACCTACTGGCCTCGAACTAGACAGTGCAAGGACAAGCTTTCAGAACATGAGGGCTGAAATACTGAAATCATGAGAACATTTCTGCTCTGGCACAAAATGACAGAAACAATCCTGGAAGTTTAATATGGTTGTAAGCAAAAGAAAAAAAAAAAAACCCAAAACCAAACAAATGGGCACATCACGCTTCACAAACCCACTTCACAAGTAAAAGAAGGAAGAATGCGGCACCTATCTATCCGCAAGCAATTGCTCAGCACTTTCTGAGCCAGCTTTTCCATGTTTGCTTATTCAAAGACAACACACACTTTTACTTGGTCTGGCGTGTTCCTCATTAGGATAAGTGCACTTACCCTTTTCACGATCCCCCTGGGCATCTTGATCTTGGTGACTAGAATCTTCAGCATTCGAGTTTAAGTAAGAATCACAGCCCCAAAATGCACAGCACTGGTAAGCATATGGTACAGATAGAGACCTGAAATACAGGCCAAACAATGAAGACTGTTACTTGACGCTACTTTAAGGTTTATCACCTATTAAAAATATTAAGGGCACGCTTAGTGCTAAAAATACGTTTTTTGTCACAGTCATTAAGAACAGAAATTACAGCTGGATCAGCTGCAACCATTCCTGAGGATTTTCTTCCACAAGATAAAGGACCGGTGATGCATGCAAGTCTCACCAGCAACAAGGAGTACTAACACAATTCTACGGTGTTTTTCTCTCTTCAATTCTTTTCCTCCTCATAAAAAACAAACTCTGACCGCTGTTTGTGGTGTTGCCATACAAATTAGAAGAGCAAATTAATCAAAAACAGAGGAGCACACAAACAAAAAGCTAATCTGCCATTTCCAAGGGATTGCTGAGGCTTAATTCTAAGGGTGACACGGAAACCTCCGCTAGCCTTACACAAATTAGCAGCACCTTCATCACCACTTTTTTCCATTGGGCAGTAGAGGAAACAATTTTTAACTGCTTCTTGAGGAGGGAAATATCAATGTGTAGAAAGATCTTTCAAAATGGAAATCAGCTCACCGCCTCATGATCCACCCACCCCCCCTATTGAAATTACTAACAGGTTTCCCTTTGAATGATTACTGTTACTCTTATCATTCACCTCCAAGAATAAACAGCGTATGCATCAAGTGTGGTGATTATAGAATCAGGCACCTGCAAGTCTGTTCCCATTTTCCACACACTGAAAGACAGATGTGCTCAGCTCAGTAACAAATGGAATCTATCCAAACCACTGCTGTAAAGTCAGATGATTATATCTGCCTGAAAAGTGGCGAAGAAAAATATAGCAGGTTCCAGGAAAATAGTCTGCAAGTGGCATTTCTCTCAGAACAGTTGGGATGTCAACACTGAGGCACTACAGGACTTGTTGAAGGGCCTGATCATTTGTCATATTATCTAAGTTGGCTTCGTTTATTGTCAAATTGCTTGCTACTAAGTAAGTGAGGAAGCAAGTGAGGTATTGTAGTGCTATTAACCAACATACCGAAGCTTTGCAAAGTTCTTCGCTGCCAAAGCTTCTTTCAGCTCAGAATTTCCTGCAAGCTTAAGTTGGTTCAATCCACTTAATCCTTCTGTTGGAACTGAGGTGAGTTCATTGAAACTCAGGTCTCTGCAATGTGAATATAAAGACAGTGTTACAACAATGTAAGATTGAAGTCTTTAGGGTCTCACATCAAAGCTGTGGTCTGGAAAATGACTCTCAGTGTTGCAGGCACTTTAGAGTATGCCTTGTTCTGTATGAGTATGCCCTGCATAGATTCATGATCCATGGAGATGAAATGTTATGATGGACACATGCCAGTTTTAAGCTAAAAGCATTTACTATCTCAGCAACTTAATGACAGAGAGAGGAGGTTACTGCCTACTTACAGATTAACAATAGCTCCAATGGTGGTGAAAGCTTCCTTGTGGATCTTACGGATTTGATTTCTACTGAGGTCACTGCAATGAAAGCCAAGTATGATTATTTTAGCAGTTTCATCTAACCTTTGCAACAAGCACTGTTCAGAGAAAAAGTACATCCATCATACATAATGGCACATCCATTATACCTCTGGTAGAAAAGCCAAACAACCCTCCCATTTCCCTTCTCTCCCCCAGCCGGACAGGTGCAGCAGCAGCTGAACCTCTAGGACAGGCAGCCAGCACCAGCTTGACCCCATTCCCAAGATAGTAACTGCATCCCACTAGAACTCCCTTTTCTCCTTCTTTCCTCAGCCCTGCAGCTCAGTAGGCACTCCCAAGGCAGAGGCAGGCTCTGGCGTCACCCATTCCCAGGCTGAAGTTGCCAGGAAGATGACTTTGGTGACAAGCACACCTGCAGCAGGGCAAGGCAGAAAGGGTGGGGGAAAAGAACAAAGAGAAGGGCCTTGTTGGATTTCAAAATCCAGATACAGCTCCTGCTGGATGGCTATGATTTCTATTAAGATACTCCTTTCAAAACCCCTGTCAACTTCTCATTTTTGTTTCCCCTGATAACTTCACTGTTTCTATGTAATCTTCATACAGCTAGACACGTGGAATAATTTTGATGACTGGTCTGCTCCTCTCAAGGAAAACAGAATGCTCCAATAAATAGCATATAATGCAGAACAGCAGACTACCAAAAGAATTCTCTTTAGATACATATACATGTGGATGTCTTCAAAAGCAAAATGGAGTGTAAAGTTGGCAGCTGCCAGTACAGTACAAGATTCGCAACACCAAACCCAACATCAGTTTACACTGGAGTCAAAGAGATTATTTTGTTTTATTCAGTATGTGTCCATGCACACTTACAGTATGCGAAGGGAGGACAGTCCTTGAAAGGTATCATCTGTGATTTCATGGATTTGATTATGCTGTAAGGAACTGTGAAGAAACAAAACTTAATTGGCAAACAGGCTAACTTCAAACCAAGGGACAGCTTGTTGGCTGCTAAGAAGAAAAAGTAGCCTTCCCAAAGGCAAGGTGTTTTTTAAGTTTCCCCTATACAAAGTACATTTCATGTTAGCCACAATAGCATAAATAGGACGCTCATTTGTGGCACCTTTACTTCATCTCACAGATCTTATAACTTAAAGGAGAGTACTGGGTATGAATGGAATTACTTCCCAAAGAAAAGTAGCACTTGACAAACTATCAAGAGCCACTGAGGATTTAACACAAATCTACTCAACTCTTCAAGGAATCTTTAGGACACTTTAACCCTGGGTGCACTTTCAATTCTCAATATAGAGATTTATGGAAGGAAAATGCTGAGAATTGCTTCAAGAACCAATGGGCAAATTATACTTCCAGTTCATTTGTCCTCGATGTCCCTTTCTGACAAACTCCATTAGTCTCCCTTGTGTATACAGCAACAACATGTTCTAACAATGGTTACATCAGTGGTGCCTTTGTTGGAGAGTAACTGGCTTTCCGCACACACCATGAGCTCTGAAGATGCTTTGCCAGATGTTTTACAGCAAAAACCAGGTACAGTGAGCCCAAGGATGTCAGAGTATAGTAGGAAAGACCTGTGAGAAGCCTATCATTCCCAATCTCATTAAGTGTTAAGAAAGTCGAGAGCAAGGGAGGTTTAAGGAGAAGCAGGAACACTGGTAGATGAACAAAATGCATAGGGTCTACAAATAAAGCTTAAGCAGCTTTATACCAATGAAATAAGAGAGAACAAAGCCAAGTTTTGAGAAAGAAAATGCACCTTACAGGAAGTATTTTACCTAAGCACAGGCTGTTGGTTGAAGGTAACTGAAGTATGGAAGAAACACAAGGCAGGGAGGAAAGCACCTAAGCGCTCATTACATTTGTGCATGTAGCAATACTTCTACAAAATTCAAGGTTCATGTGTCCTTCATTCTTTTTTGCGCTACAGGAACAATTAAACCTGAGCTGCTCGAACTGACACAACCACATGGCTTTAGTCTTAGAAGCATACTTATCATCCAAAGCGAAGCAAAAACATTTCTGGAGATCGGGACACAGTGTACTAAAGAGGTAATAAAGATAACCACTGTGTATTTCTACTCACATTTCTTCCAAGGAGTGGCAGCCTGTAAAACTTGGGAGGTCCTTTATATTGTTATAAGACAAGTCCCTTCAAAACAGGAAATGGAAAGAGGATGCTTAGTTTAACTCTGTTCTACCTGGAACATCTCATCACTGCATACACACATAGCAGAAAATCATACCATGCAAGCTCCTGAATTCTGAGAGCTGTCATATAAAATCATGCTTAGATTTGAGTGGCCAGAGGGTATGCAATGCAGAAATTTAGTGCAAATTTTGATGTAGGGTGCTGCTACCTCTGCAGCAAGAAAAGGAGAATAGAAACTTGCAAGCAACATTTAAATACCTATGCAAAAGATAGAGGATGACAATGTGGTACCTATCTCAATTCATCTTCTATAAAACAAAAGGTATTTTTCTTGTCTGTTTTTCAGGAATTGGTTTTGCTCCAAATGTTCTTGTGTATCCTTTATAAACACGGCTTTGCCTGCTCCCAAATGGTTTCATTTTCTGGTTTGATCTTTTGCATTTATTTTAAACATATTCTTAGTAATTTTTTAGTCTTGCCTTTATAAGACTACCAGAACTATACTCTTCCTTTAAATTAGCGCTACATTCTCTACATCAAAACATTTTCATCCAAATGGAAATAGGAGCAAAATGCGTGCACTTACAAAGTTCGTAGCATCTTCTGCTCTTGGCATAAGTTAACAGGAATGCTGTTTATCTTGGTCCCCGTTAGAGTTCTATGGAAAAAAAATATATCAAAGCACCATATATCAGTATCTACATTGTCGATAGTGTAACATAAGCCTATCTAGGAGCAGAGGTAGGATGGTGTTTTTAGCTATCAGGTGTTGGATTAAGGCATTCAGGCATTTATTGACAAGAATAGGACATGTACCTAAGTTGCTCTTTAGATCCCCCTAAATCGCATCCCAATCATTTCAAATCAGGCAAAATAACAACAATTAAGAAAGGAGTGTGTTTTTTTCCCCTGCAGAAGATACTTACAAACTCTCCAGGTTTATGGTTCCTGTCAAATTAGGAAACCACTGTACCATGCTGGCACCCCGAATGACCCTAAAAAAGTCGCCACAAAAATTAGCTGTCAACTACCATGCAAATGAATTATGACAAGAAGTCCTGCTTTCAGGTAGATATTTTCACTAAGGAGGCATTCTAACACTATTACTGCTCAATTTTATACATTGAGCTATTCTTCTAAGTGCTTCTTATACTAATAATCTGCTAACTAAATTTTTCCTCTTAGAAAAGACTGGAACTCATTGAATTGGAAAGCATTACATGAAAACACCTACGAGAAGGGCATAAACTCTAAGGCAGTTTGTAGTTTCAAAGGTTGGCATCATACTCTGTTTTGTTACTTGTCACCCCCAGACCTGACATCATTTGAAAGCATGCGTGCGCTAACCTGCAAAACATTCTCACAATGTACACCTCTGTTCAAAACCATACTGGAGTTTATTGAAGTAAGAACCTGAGCATTTGGCCTGAGGTTATGTCTTACGCAAGGTAATGAAGATTAAAAAAAAAAAAGAAGTTGTAAAACATATTTACCAGAGCTTCTTATGAAACTGCACGTTCCTAACAACAACAACAACGTTTGTTACCCGTTAACTACTAAGAGAGTTGTACAGGAAGAGCTAGAAGCAGCCAGGATATTCTGCTAATTTCATTCTTTAGCCATAGCATTTCATGTCTGTGTATTGGACTAGTCAAGTTGAGATGATACTTACAGGGAATGCAGATCTGACAGATTCTGAAACGCTGAGTTCCCCACAAAAGACAAAGGATTATCATACAAATGTCTGGGAAATGAAAAGCATGTTTCAATCACTGCTCTTACAGTCATTGTCTGCTACAGACTACGAATAGATGCATGAAAATTACTTACATCGTTCTTAGAAGGGGGTTTCCTGCAAATGCACCATCGGGAATTATGGAAATATAGTTACTGTGAAATGCCCTAAAGATAGTAGGAAAGAAAACCCACGTTTAGAAACATATTGCCAGCAGATTCAACCTCCAGTCATTTTCTTCTGGGTAGATACACTACACCTATGCAATTCCCAGCCCTGCAGAATTCAGATTGTACTTAAATACGGCTATGTAAAACTGTGGCAATACGTCTGAAGGCAGAATCTTTGTCTATGGCTCTCAGCTGAACCGAAAGCGTTTCACTAGAAAGAAGTTATTCTGTCCAAAACGTGATCTTATGCTTTCTCTTGTTTGCTTCTCTGTTGAAGGAGGGGACAAGGAAGACACACGATCAGTGAATACATAATTCTGCTACTGGAGGCCAAAACCGGCTCTTGATTAACATCTATGCTAATGGTACTCCTGAATAAATTCCTTGGTTGTATAACTCCAAAATCATTTTCAGCAGGCTCCCTTCTGTAGTTGTTGATTATATTTGCCTTTAATTATAGCATCGCTTAGCATAACTTCATCTGATCGAGGTTGCTGTATAATCAGATGAGCGTTCTTAAATCTGGGAGTTTCTTTTCCCTTTTTATTTATGGGAAGAAGAGAGAAAACGGGTGAAAAGGAGTAACGGGCAATACTCACAACTCTTTTAGATTTGGGAGTGCTTTTATGGCTTCGGGGAATTCCACCATGTTATTATAATTTAAATCCCTGGAGGAAACAAAGCAGGAAAGTTAAAATATTTAATCATGGTTATGAACTGTTTAAATCATTTTTATTTAAGACAACTCCATGCAAGTAAAAAGTTCTCCAAGCATCTTTAACCACATTGCAGAATAACTTCATTTATGACTTAGTTTCAGTCTTCTCACCTATTACATGCCTTCAAACCAGCTACTTAACTCAGTAAGTTACTTGAGATGGTCCAGAAGGATTATTCACGCTAAGTCAAGTTGTTCGCAGCAAAGCACAGTACTTTTCACAGGTTTTCCTTCAGATTAACTTGCAAAAATAATGAACTGTGTTCATTAGAACTCAGAACATAATAACTAAGTAAGCCGTTGGGCAATAGCAGATCTCTTGCAACAAAATCAATTCTAAGTATTAAAGAGAAGCAGAAGCGAATGCCATCACACTGGAACAGTGCACGCCAGTGATTCATTCAGGATCTGCCAGGACATTTGCAAGACAGTTTCCAGCGGTGCCCATGCACCAGTAAGAAAGGAGCAGAAGAAAGACAGCCCGCTGAGGAACTTCCTCTTGACTCACAATGGATCTGACAGTGTATTTTAAATAAGTTTAATCCCACAGCAAATGCGAGAAACAAATATTTGTCCCTTATCACATACAGGGCCTCTCAAACACTTCTGATATATACGCCTGAGTCAGTGGAGTGCTGTGCAAAGTTACACCAGCTAGATCAGTACTAAGAACATTAAGAGCCACGCCATCCAGTGTGACTTTTCACCCAGGCTAATATTTACCTGCTTCTCAACAGAGCTAATTACTTTTGGTGGAGCACTGCACTGATATTAGCCTTCACTTCCGAAACCTGAGTTGAACACAAGTGTGGGAGTTATGTGTTGTGCTGCACACATGCCTTATTTGCAAAATCTTCATTGCAACAGTAAAGTAACCTTGAGTAGACTGTGAATCACACTGAACAAAGAACTACTTTAAGAAGCATACTTACAAGGTTTCAAGGTTGTCCAAACCATCAAAACAGTGCTTTCCTATTGTCTTTATTTTGTTGTTGTGAAGATGTCTAACAAAGAAGAAAGCAAAAATGAAAACAAGTGAATGACTTCATACAAGTGAATAACTTCATATAAGTTAATGAATCAGCAGATAATTCTGTGAAATCTGTTTAATGGGTTAAAAAAAACATTACATGGGATGGATTATGCAGAATGTCTTTCACTTCAAGACATATTTCACTCCTGTATGGGAACAGAACGGGCTGCCTACTGGCAAGACAACCTCCTTTAGACCTTTAGACCTTTACTCGCTATCCAGAAGTGTGATAAAATATGATTTAAATGTCTAAATAAAAATAATTTTAATATTCATCTCTAGAAACATCTAAGACTAGAGTGAAATACAGTCTGCGGCAGGTAGTATTTTCTTTTAATATCTTTGGAACTGTTTTCTGACAGCCACTTGTTTGAAATGCTCATCTAACTCTAAGTGGGGAGAATCTGAGTGATCCATCCTGCAAAGTCACAAATACTCACAGAACAACAAGACTTGAAAGGTTTGTGAACGCGTAGTCAGGAATGTGTGTTATTTTGTTCAGGGCCAGCGTCAACGCCTGCAGGGAGGGGAGGTTGCTCAGGGGATGGATGGGAACTTCTGTCAAACTGTTGTCATCCAACCATAGGTGACGCAACTGCACCAGCCCCTCAAAGCTGTCTTTGGGAACAGCTGTGATGTGGTTCGCATCCAAACGCCTAGATGAAAACAGAGAGAATTGGCACAGTCAAGCCATGAAGTACAAGTAAATAAAAGAGTAGTTATTACTTGTAAACGTTTTTGTTACCTTGAACATTATTATAGTGAAATTATTTAATACCAACAAGTTTGAGTGCTTACTGAAGTGACACATGAGTACTCTTCCGAGACACATGAAAAGCCTGTAACTGAAAGCCCCGTAACTATTTCTTCTCCATTTAAAACTTTTTAACCAATTTTTACAGTTGGCTTAACCAAGTGAACTGGACACAAGAGAAACCTTCCCACCAGCCCTCCTGCTCCCATAAGAACAAGCATTTAAAATGGCAACTCGATATTGTATCAGAAACTACAGAGGCAGTTTGAACCAACTATCCCTATAGCTATCGTGTCAATAGCATCATATACTGCTATGTATTGGTCTGGGTACTTCTGTACACCTTAAGCAACTACCTTAGAAAATAGGATTACTAAAAGCAGAGTCTGAACAAAGTCAGAGTTAAAAAAAATCACATTGCCATATAAAACACTGTATGCTGTCGGTTAAATATGAGACCTTTCTATCACGCTCTACAAGAAATGGAAAACAGAACCCTAGCACTGGTCAGTGTTGCGTAGTATTGGATTTGCCATTGGATTTTTCCCCAAATTCACTCTGATCTCAAATATTAGCAGTAGCAATGACTTTCCAGTCTTTTTTATCCAAAGAACTGCAAACCATACAAGACAATTCTGCTACAATACCGGCTCACCTCTGCTACTGGGTTTCACAGCTTCTCTATATTTCAAACATCCAAAGAAAAAATAATTCCACACCTGGAAACCATGGAGGTGAAATGTGTATCCTTAGCTAAGGCCCAGACGTGATATCCCAGTGACATGAGGTGCTTGTTTTACTTGTGGTGTCCTGCTTAGAGCCCCCATCCAAAGGAATGGACAGATGCAATGCCTGGCTTATAGATATAACCTTTATGGTTCTATGAATATGGTTTTTTTTTCATCTTTCTACAGCAGCAGCACCAGGACTTGGGGAGCATCACTGGCAATCACAGCTGTCAGGAGGTTCAGGTTTGCCAGCACTGCGCTGCATAGTCAGATGTGCCAGGAACACAAACAGAAAAACAACCAGAATGAAGGCTTCAGCCCGTATATATGCAGGCAGAAGCCTGATAAATGGGCAGCTGCGAGGGATGGCACAAGAAGAAGCAAAAAGCATTACTGAAGGGCTGTTCTTTATCAAGGGAGGGCACGGAAGGTGAGGGACAGCCCACAAGGTGACAAAAAAGAGAAAGTGGTAGCAGAGCTGAGTCTGTAGGGCTGAGAGCAACACGCTGTGTTTGCCTGTCCTCTGCCCTAGATGCTGCACTCTCTGGATCAGCACCACTCTGAAAGATGGAGGATTCACAGCCAGCACGGAAGAAAACACCTTGTATAACTGGTTTGAAGTGACTGCATACCAGTCATGGTGTGTACACTGCTGTCTGGGGAGACAGACTCACATCCACTCCATTAACATCGATGCTCACTGTGATACAGATCAGCACAGCACAGGTTGAGTTATATTAAGCACTCGGTGCACTCCTCAAGCCATGATCAGACATGCTCTTGAAAATCTAGCTGGATCAGTTTAAGAAGCCTCTGCCTGCAGCCATCTGCCCAGTCCCTGCCAGGGCTCGCAGCACAGAGCAGGTGACTGCTCCACATTTGTCCCCATGTCAGCAAGGAGGCTTCTGGGCTCCACCTCCTGCATCGCACCCAGGAGCAGAGGACGGGAGCCAGTCTGTCCCAGTAGGCTGTACTGGGAAGCTGGGGGGGGAGGGGGGTCAGCAGAGGGGAGACACCTGCAGCCACCTGAGACATCTCATTTCAGCCCTGTACATACCTGTAAGGGAACATCTTTCTGAACCAAAATCAACCTTGAACAATTACAACGTTAAAATGCTGGGTTTACCACAGTGGTCAGCATTAGCCTAATTATTCTCCCCCCTGAAATTTAAAATATATGGCAAATTCAGAGGAATAAGAAAAGCACAATCACAGCATTTCAAGAAATCTCCACCTAAAGTCCCCTAGGCTGTGGAAGAGGGTCTTGCTTTGCAATGCATATGGCATATATTGAATATTTCCAGTAATTACGGGGAAACGTCAACACCAGAATTTCCATATAACAAAAAGTCGAGAAGTGGATGAAATCAAGCAGCAAATACGCCAATATAAGTAGGAATTTACAAAATTGCAGCCAAAAGGCTCTTTCCTAAGATGAGTGAGGTGCCATTAACTCTAAAGCTACACTTCAAAGAGCTCATTCCTACGGTTCATATACTGGCATCCCTTTATCAGTTGCCCCATGGTCTGACAGGTGTGTACACTATTGTGTTTGAATGCTTTTAGCCTGCATCAAGGCTGGAATATTTCAGAGAAATTAAATGTCTGGTGATAATAATAAAAAAAAAAAAGGAGGGGGAAAGGGTAGAGGAAAAAAGGCCTGGGGCTCCGCTGCAGTAAAAAAATAAAACAAAACAACAACAACAACTAGAAATTACCTGTCTTTCTTCTCCCTCCTAAATTCACACACCTCCATGAAGATCAAAAGAATGATTTTCCAGTGGAATAAACATATCTGAGTCTTCAACTCTTCTTCATTCCAAGAGAAGCAACGTACCTTGAGAGGCAGGCAGTGCTCTCAGTCCTTGCGACTACTTGCCTATGCCTATGGTTGCACTTTCATTGTGCTCCTTCCTAAATTCCACTTACTCATGCAGATTTGGGGGGGGGGTGGGGGGGGGGGGGAGAAGAAAAAGAAGAAAAACAAATTGAAGTAAACCAACAGACAAAAAAGAAACCTGAAAAGGGCATTCTTCTTGCTCTCCATGACTTCTTGGCAGCTAAACAAGCACAATGTCTGAACAGAGGTGAAAGCAATTAGGGATACCAAATCCTAAAGCCAAAGCTAAGCATCCTGCAATTGCTTGCATCACTGAGTCCTCATTGGCACAGCCCAGGCTCTGGCTCTGTATATGGCTGTGCTGTCCCCACCTTCCCCAAGGCCAGCAGACATCACAACAGAGGTTTGCAGAGAGACAGAGCGCAGATTTGAAGTGAAAACCTGTGATTTACAGACACAATAACATCAAAAGAACTGTACTGGGCACTACCAGGATTACACACAACAGTAATTTATTGCTGCTTGATACCAGTTACCAGTTATCAGACCTCAAGACGTACCTCTAACTAATTCAGCCATTTTTGTCTCATTCATATTTTTTGCATTCCTTCACGCCTCTTAGTGCAAATTGGACACGCCATAATTATTATTGATTTGTTTTCTTCCAGGTGAAGCTTATCTACACGACGTTCACTGTGAAAATCACAGCTGCAGTGCTTCCATTTAACGCGAAAGGTGCGGAACGGTGTACTTCATGGAACAAGGGAAAAGCACAACTGGAACATCTTACAACTGCAAAGCAGCATAACTCAGCACCACCACGTTCCTCTCAGCTGACACAAGAAAGGCATCACTAGCGCTAATAGTTAACAAAGTACACGAAATATTCTTTGCTGTTCGGACTGAACTTTAGCAAAGTCTGTCCTCTTCCATTAAAGCGTTAAAGATAAGACTATGTTCTTTAAACTAGAGCTTGCAGCATATACTTAAATTCCTTCATCTTTCAGAAGCGACTCCAATTCCAGCTTCCCTCTAGGCACTGGCTTGCGAGAGACCTTCCCATTTTAGTCTATAAATTCAGAGTTTACTTGCTGAGCTGTCATCTTTACTTTTATTACCTGCTGGGTCCTCTCCTCGCATAAACTCTAACTACGCAAGAAGAAAGAGCAGGAACATGACAGAAGCTGTTACATTCAGAAGCTCTCCGGTGAACGCTCAGTGCATTGTTTAAGCAGATAAAGAACAGAGCAAATTAAAGATCTACCAACTATTTACCTTGCTTTAAGGAAACTGTAAAGCTAACATCTTACCTTGATTGGAATGAAGGTAAGTTCCAAAGTCTAACCAACACACATTTGTGTGTATATGTGGGCAGGAAAGGCCAGGCTGAATGGTGCTGCAAGCAACCTGGTCTAGAGGGAGGTATCCCTGCCTATGGCAGGGGTTGGAATGAGATGGTCTTAAAGGTCCCTTCCAACCCAAATTGTTCTGTGATTCTACAATTCAAACCAGGCCTGACAGGGACACGGCAGTGTGTGCGGAGCACAATCGTTCCCAAGCAGGTGCTGTCGGCCATGCCAGCTCTCATTTGCACCCACATGTGCAGCACCCACGTTTCAGCCACTCAGAAATTGTAACTGCCTTGTACTACTGGCAAAAGCCTAACATCGATGTTAATAAAAGGAAAATCACTCCTGACTGTCATGCAGCACCACTTCTGCTCAATGGCAATTATTAAAGAACTTTGCTCTTTAAAGTGCTCCTTCAACCACCACAAAGAGATCACTCAAATAACTCTGAAGTAGATTTTTAGGTTTTGAAGTTGAGTACTGATAAGCATGATCCATAGGAAATTCTGCTACAATGTAAGGCAATAAGCCTACCATGTTAACAGGGGCACTTTACCACACTTAGCTCATTTGCTCACTGCACAAAGCAGCTGCTCTCTGCACCTTACCTATTACAAACAGCAGTATGAAGAATTGCTTCCTTCCAAGACAAATTTACAGCAGCTCTCAGAAACAAATGATCCATGCCAAAGCTATTGCCATTGCTAGTGCTGATTTGCCAGCACATACATTTCTCCCACTGGAATGCTTAAGGTGGAACTAATCAGGGAGAACACAAAGTTTGCTGCAAATAACACAGAGGATTCAGCTGATCTTCACTCACAGTGCTGTGTGAAGGAAAATAAAAGCAATCACGTTCAGCAAAATTTGTTTTCTCCCTGCAAAACCAATGTAAAACACACGCAAGTTTCCCCCTTCCCCGTTCTGATAGTGCTGATGGGTGCTGAGAGTTGCACTCTTCAGCTTAAAACCAGCTTGCTCGTAGGCCCTTTCAATCACCTTAGTAACAGCAAAGCAGAAACATGGAAAATCTCCAGATAAGGTCCACTAGAAGTTGATTAACTGAAAAATGATATGAAGGAGAATGCTACATCTGAGACAGGACAGTGCCTCCTGACTCCTAGTTATCGCCTAGTATCACCTACAGTCTCTCAGCAAAGATGAACCTTACAGATACCCCTGTCCTTCAAAATCTGGTAATCCAGAAACATCATAAATTATCAAGAGAAGCCATTCCATTTTGTTTTGTTTTTAAGAAATGAATGGACAGCACCACGCATTTTTGCTTTAAGATAAGTGTTGGTACGGTCCTCTCAAAGGCCGCTCTAACACCCATCGCTGCACTTGTGTTCCAGGTTACTAAAACTGCTGTCATCCATGTGAACTACCACGTGAAGCCACGTGTTTCAATTACCCTACTAGTGCAATGTTTCCAGAAGGGATTTGTGTTTTCATTGTTGCTTGTTGTATATACAGGTATACACACAAATAAGGAATCCTTCCAAGGAGCGGCATTCCCCTGTCCCTGGAGACTTTCAAGGCTGGATGAGGCCCTG
This sequence comes from Excalfactoria chinensis, assembly GCF_039878825.1. NCBI lineage: Eukaryota > Metazoa > Chordata > Aves > Galliformes > Phasianidae > Excalfactoria > Excalfactoria chinensis. The sequence goes on from NC_092829.1 coordinate 51,365,341, forward strand.
GGCAACCTGATCCAGCTGTGATATCCCTGGTCACTGCAGGGTAGTTGGACCACATGGCCCTCCAGGCGTCTCTTCCAATTCTTCCAACTGTTTGGAATGGAATTCTATGATTCCATTAAATGACCTGAAACTTTTGTTTAGTTTGTAATGCAATAGTTCCAGTATCCATCACGCTCAGAATATTCTGTGCTATGACTGAAAAACTCACCGGGGTGAAGTGAGCGAGAGCGATCACAGAAGAGCTGTATCTTAACGAGCTGTTGTACAAACCTCTGGAAATAAATCCCAGAATAAGCAGCATTACAAAAAAAACAGAGCTATCAGAATTGAAGAGCACCTTATGCCACGGCACTGAAACAAGGGTCCATCCCTCTGCCTTCACCTCCTGCTCCTTTCAGGACTTGCACACCTCACCTCAGGAGCACACCGCTTTGCCACCTCTGGCTCTCCATGTAGCTTTGTATTGCCATACACCTCAGGAACTCCATCTCCAGACTGAAAGAACGCAGCATGCCACTTCATCACAAATCCTGCCCGATAAACTACTCTGAGGCAATACAAAGTGCGTTTCCGCTCACCAGAACTCCTCCTTTTAGTAAACCCCACTTTCACAAAGAATAACTCCATTCTAGCTCTCCTCAGGAGGCCAGAGCTGGGAAGATATCCAATATACACAGAAAATAAAGAGCTGTCATTTAGTATTCTGAACCACACTGGCTACTCTCCAGCTATAACACAAACACCAGAAATCACGAAGCTCCTGTAACCATCTTCTTTTTTCCCAACCCAGGTATGTTTACTGGGCTCATTCACACATAGAGCGAGGCGGCTGCCTTCCTACGCAGCTAGGACTTGTGCACATCAAGAAAGAAATGAGGCAGTGCTACAGGAGCTGCAAACCAAGCTATCATCAATATGCTATAAAGCTTTACAAACGAGTAATTTGTGTCTTCACCAAGAAAAAATCCCCCTAAAGCCTACTTTAGAGCAAACTGGGCAACTGCCAAAAGAGAGTCAGTTCGACGATGTTGGAACTTGCAAGTTTTGGATTGGGATTATGCATTAACAAGATAGAAGGAGCATATACTCTGCAGTGAGTTATTTGTTTTATGAAGTCAGTGCAGCTCAGGATTCTTAAATCCATTTTGACACATTCTTTCAAGAAGACTGTGTTTTTCTTTGTCTTTTTTTTTCCCCCTTAAACCAATAAAGCAGCATGCTGGCATTTATTTTTCCACGATTACTCCAATTCAGAGGACAGACCAACATTCCCTTGCCAGATGCTGCTCTCTGCATTAGTAGGGGGGAACTAAAGAGCTACGCTGTAATTTTTACAAGAGAAGTAAGAAAATGACGGTAATAATACAAATGCTTTAGGTTTCTCATGACACTCATCTCTAGAAGAAAAATTATCCTCAAACGGCTACCAATTGTAACAAAGAGTGGTGATCCAGTAGTGCAGACAGCTATCCTCTTAGGGACAGAGTGGGAGCCGACCCAAAGCAGGATCCGCAACAGAAGAAAAATCTCTTATCTTCTGACACTGATTTTTGATGACTTCCAGGCTGGGTTTGCCCACTGTATCTCTCACAGTAATTCTGAAAATTCAATCTGTTCTTTCTCAGAAAAAGAATAATCAAGTAGCTTGCTACTTATTGATGCAATTTCCTCCTTTTTCACTCTACCGCTCTTTCTACAGTTTATCATTTGTCTGTGAATAATGAGCTCCCAGAACAGCAAACTTTACAGAATCATCAAGGTTGCAAAAGACCTCTAAGATCATCCAGTCCAGCCATCCGCTTCCCATCAATATTCCCAACTAAGCCATGTTCCTCAGTACAGCATCTGAATGTTTCTTGAACATCTCCAGGGATGCCGACTCCACTATGGGCACAGCCAGTCCCCGACTTGAAGAAGTAGTATTTCCTAACATCCAACCTGAACCACCCTTCCCCATTGCCACCGCTATGTTTCACTAACACAATGACATTGTATCAGACAATTTTACTGGTGATACTACGCAACACTGAGTGATCATTCAATGGCTTTTTTTTTTCCCCCCAACAACTCTTAACTTTTTTAGACACCCTGCTTCTAATCGTATCCAAATCTATCAAAGACAGAGAAAGAACAAGATGCTGGCTTAACCTTTACACTTGTCATCTTAATTAATCTGGAGGGGCTTTATTGCAACCTCTGCCCAAAGCAGACTGCAGCCCTCAGACCAACACGCAGTAAAACAAGATGAACATCAAGGAAATCTGCAGAATTACTGCAAGTGGAAGCCCACATTCCTGCATTTGAATCCCCAAATCTGATCGCATCAAACTACTGCTGTCTCCAAAAAGCACCTTTGCAAGAGTTGCACAATTATTCCATAACCTGTTGCAATGCAAAGAGACAGGATCTTAGTTAGAAACTTGAGTTTTGGCACAGAGGGAACAGATAACTTGCCTTCCCTCTGTATGTTAGCAGAAAGGAAGAAAAAATTTGAAATCCTTCTGCTCCTTCATCATGGAAACAAGCAGCTACCACCTAGAGAGCTGTGACTAACTATTAAGGTCTTATTAAGTTGCTCCATGAAATACAGTAAGCCAGGAGATAGTGTAAGCACATATGAAATACCTTATGAGCAACTAGCAATAATGGCTGAGTGCTCCTAACTGTCTATGCGATTTCAACACCCTCCAGTAAACCCAATACCATACATGTCTCAAGCAGCAACTCCTTCCCAGAAACCCTTTTTCCTCCTCCAGATACAAAAGACTCAGGAATGATTCATTTTTGCACAATGTTTTATAATGGCTTCAAACACCTAAGGACATGTATAAGAATGATAAATACTTTCCCACCTCTACATTCATACGGCAACCCCGTGCCTGGGTTTGGGTTTTGAAAGAGTTTAAAGTCACCCCCAAGGACAGTGAGTACAATTCCTTGTCAGCTTCATTAGAAAACCTTTGCCCCAGTTGAAACCACAAGATCAGAAACTCTGGGTCCATTACTGCTCAAACTACAGAACTTTAAAAAACAAAGCAAACTTGTACGTGGTTTGGACAATAAAAGCAAAGTGAGAAAACTTACAAGGACTGCAAACCGCTCAACCCCCTGATGGCTTCGTTAGGTACAGTCTTCAGCTGGTTGTTCTGTAGGGTTCTGTAAAAATGCCCAGTGTGTCAGTATAGTACTTTGACAAAAACACTTATATAGAATACCCCACAGTCCATTTCTAACCCATGCAAGAGAACGTGGCATCATCACATTCATTTTCTTGTGAAATCATCCTATATGTGCTACAAAATACACAAACCTCTAATTTTTCTTGAAACTGCACCACAGCACAAAGCATTAAGAATCCAACTTACAAAGTACTTTCACAGCCATGCGCCTCTGAGCACAGCAGCAAAAAGATACAGAAAGAAACCAGAGCCACACAGAGTTCAGTTATGCTGTATTTTTACCAACTCTCTTGTGGGACAACGTACCATTACGAGTGCTTTATGTAAAGCGAATGCAAATAACTGAGATCTCACACGTTATTAAGTACGATTAGGTCTGGATGCATATTAGGGTAACTGCTGTTGGACATGTAAGTTAACTGCTAATTAATAACTAATTTTTCAAGAACTGCTAGAATTTCAGGCTCCTCCAGAGCTGAGTGTCCCAATGGAAAGACGTTTGAAGGCCTTGACACTGGGCATTTTGTTCCCAAAACACCAGGGCAGATCAGTAGTTTCCTCACTTATGCTGTGTTTACCCTTCCTCTTCACAACTTCAGAGTCCCTCTTCATTAGGTTATTCAAATATTTATTTAATTAACTATCTATTACCCTCCCAGCAATTGGAAATATTTCCAGCAGCTTAAATGCTACAGCAGAAAACCTTTTATCCTTAGCAATGGAGAAGCAGTTGAAGCAAAAGTTCTAAGCTTAGAAGGAAAAACAGATATGAGAAACGGGGCACTCAATTCAAGCTTTTTATTTTCAGTAAGAACTTTCCTTTCTAATATTAAAGTCATTTTCACTTAAAGCAACATCAAACTATCCAAATGATTTCTATCACACTTAGTGGACAATGCAAAAGTCAACCAGTATTGTTCAAGTACCAGACAGTCTGAGCACCTGATGGAATAGAACGAGGGGCTGAGAATAAGAGCGAGCTCTTCATTCTTAAGACTCTAACGCTACAACCTATACTTCATAAAGAAAAGCAAGTGCTCCCATTCAATGCAGTAATTACAGTTCAGGCTGTTAGAGAAAAAGTAAGAGCAATATGCATATTTCTGGGGGGGGCCACAATATTGTTTTAGCAAAGAAAAGAAATCTCTATCCAACCCGTCAGTAAATAGGCTGACTGTGCAGTAAGAAGGCATACGAAGCTCTAAAACCCAATTACTTACAGAACTTTGAGTTCTTTCAACCCAGACAAGGCCTTCGGATGGATAAAAGAAAGGTCATTGCCAGCCAGCCGCCTGGAAAAAAATTGTAATAATAATTTCAATCATTAAATGCAGCACTTCTACAATCTTATAACATGAGAAATCAGCAATGCAAACAAGTAGGTACTTTGAACCCAAGTATGCCGTATGTTTGGTCAGGTAGTTCGGTCTTTATGTATCTTTCACAACCAGAATTCACTCAAACCTCAGGGATAAACTTTTGCAAACATGCTAGGAAAAAAAATAAAATAAACCCAAGAAACAACACAGCATAACTACAGAAAGATGAAGAATCTTCTTATGGCACTAGGTTTGAAAAACGTACTTCCCACTATCAACGTGACCCTCAGGCTTTCGGCACTGCTTTGGTGCAATGCATGCTCTGACATCCATGTGTTTTTAATCTATGCAGCAGTTTCTCTGAAGCCATTCAGTGAAGGAAGACCAGCTCGATGCTGAAGAGAGGCAGGGAAAGGTTTGTAATAAAGTCTGAAACACAAGGGCATGCACCACGTGGAGGTGGAATGTTTAATGGTGTTGAGAAGCAACAGAAAGCCTGCCTATGTTACCAAGACATCATCTTCATCACTTTTCACCTTTTTTTGCTAGATTTTTGGACATATTTTTTGGGAAAGAAATCAGTGCTGAGGGAAGGGAAAAAGAGAGGAAGGAAACAGAACCCTCAGCCGTATTTGTGTTGTCTCAAAATGGGGCCACTTTCAAACTCAGACTGCTGATCAGCACCAAGTAAACTGCGAAAACAACTGCGATATTGGAAGTCATAAATCCAGGAGGCACTGCAGAAGACAAAGGAGGAAAGCAGAAACATCAGCCCCAACGGCTGCTTTCCAACAGCTCCACCCAGCCCCCGCTCCTTGCTCTCCAACATTTCACCCATGCCCTGAGCAGCAGACACAGTGTGGTTCAACCTTTGCTGAGCTCTCAGTGCTGCGACACGAGGTTCTTTTCTTTTTTAGGGGTAGAAGACAATAATGCAGAACACCTGTTGATGATGGCTGCCAATAGATGCCATCATTTCAGCCAAAGGATCTGCTTTCGGACTTGGTTTCACATCCAAGCTAAGCAAAATCAGCGCTGGAAGAGGTCGTAAAATGAAATCATCTGGTGGAAATACTACGTACGACGCAGTGTTAATAATTAAAAATCAGTATTTGTGCTTTATGGGATATCAAAATACACCAGTGTTGTTACAGGGAGCTGAAGTGAGCCAGCTACACTAAGGGGAACATAATATTTCTAAAAGGAAAAGAACAAACTCGTAACATCTGAAGTGTCAAGCTTGCCAGCACAAAGCAACATTAACACATTTCCATCATGCTCTCTACTTCTAACTACCTAACAGAGATCGCCTGAAGCACATGATTCCAACACAGATCCGCTCGTAGCACAATTAATGACTTAATAAAATGCTGCCTAATAGAAAACACGATAGCTCTGTTTATCAAATCCATTTGTCAAAGGTGGAAGATTTTATTTATTAAAGGAGGACTGCTCACCCTCTACAGAACAGTTTGATTTTAGACTACGGTTCCCATCAATCACACAGAAAGAAACCAAAGAGCTGGTTCTCCACACCAGCGTTTTCTTAGGGACCTGCAGAACATGGTATTCAAAACATCGACACAGAAACCCTTAAATCAAGAATAACCCAGCTGAGGCTTCAGCACAGAACTACTCTGGCTCTTAAACCACAGTCAGTTCCCACTGCCTAGTGCCCACTTCCATAAGCAGCAGCGCTGATCAACTTCTGCCCAGCAGCTCCAGCTCAGCCGGGCTTCCCAGTGAAAGGAGTTGGCGTGCGACTTATCAGGCATACACTGTAACTTCTTCCTTTCCCCAGAGAGACCCAGGATTATGATTTGTTTTAAAAAGCTAAACTAAAGCCAGTCGGATAACCTCCCCCAAGCCCTACGGAGCGTCGCTCACTCAGTGCCACTAACACAATTTACAGTGCGCTGGAAACTAAATACGGTGGAGCCAGAGCAAGGCTTGCGTGACTTCAAACAGCAAGACTTAGCCTTCCTCAAGGCAACTCCTGTTTATTCAGCCTTTTGCAACCAACCAACAGAGAACCTCCCCCCACCCCCCCCCCAAAAAAAAAAACCCAAACCCTGCAATCCATTACATTTCCGTTTCTCCTAAACCTGGCAGCCTTCCAGGAAACAGGATACAACTAGCCAAGTGTGCAAACGCTTCACTAATCAGTTTGCCAAATAGACATTTATCATTTGTGTCCTAGCCTTGGGGAGCGTGGCTGCTCCTTAGCAGCTTGAGGTGCAGCTTTCCAGCAGGCAAAGACAATGGGCTGGTTTGTGCAACGTGCCTGCCTTTGCTGCAGCCGTGCGCAGCAGAGCTGGGCTTCTCCTCACATAGCCAGCTGTGTTTTCAAGAGAGAAAAAGAGCAAATAACAAGGTATTCTAGAAATACAGAGATGTGGCACTGACAGATGTCATCATTGGGCATTGTGGGGCCTCACTATGCTGCTTGGGCCCAGTCCTGGGTGCTTCCTTGCCACAGAAATAAATCCAAACTGCTATGAAGTGACACCTGGAGGCAGCCTTACCTTTAAGCTGAGAATCCATCCTTTCCTTCCTTTTGAGACGAAACAATTTAAGAGACCGGGGCTGAACACCAGTCTACAGCTTGATGGCCGAGTGACATCAATGTTCATTTAGAGCTCTACCTCCAAAAGGCATAGGACTATAAAGCAGATTAATCTACAAAGACAGCCCTCTGTCCAGGGCTGTGAGTATTCCGCATTAGGGCATCTGAGCTACCTCAGAGGTTTTGTGGGGCAGCAGTGGAATCACAGTTGTAACGAAACACATTAGGTAGCTTTATTTTAGGCAGTCTCTTTAGAACTGTGTAATGCTGAGAACTGCACTCTTCTATTCTTACTGGGGGAGAAAAAATTTAAAAAGGCGTTTCAATGGGATCGAATTTCTGCAAATTTGGACAAATTCAGATGGACAAAATCTATTTTGGACATCAGAGGAGGACATATGGAGGACAAAATTATTCTGCTATCCTGTCATCCCTGGTTAAGACACCAGTACACTCTGATCATTATTTCAAGTGGCACAGTAAACAGTCTTCAGATGTAGAGGACACCTTGTTGCTATTACAGAAATCAGGACACAATCTGGCTGGGGAATAATCATCCCCTATCTCATTCTCAGAGTACAAAGTAAGCGTGGCTTCTCACACTATAATTCTTCTGAAAGCAGCAAAGATACTTCTCTTTCTTTGGGGAAATTAAGAATTCTGCAATTATGAATCTGGCATCCCCACTGCACGTTAACTGGGCCAAGCTAACTGCTGGTGTCACTCCAAGGTCAGGAAAGATGTCCCACAGAAGCATTTTTGGCTGTAACAATAAAAACCTATCATTCTGATAAGATGCAACATGAACATCTTGGAAACCTCTCTGCTTGCCTTTCATCCCAGATGGTGGTGAACCTCAGGTTACTGATAAAGAATAGGTTTCCTTCCGTCCTTCTGAAAGGCTCACACTTGCACGTGGGAAGAGAGAGAAGTTTTACTGTGGGCTTTTTGTTTGTTTTCATGTGGGGTTTTTTTGTTTTGCTTCATTCCTTGCACCCTGGTAGTACGCTCCTAACCCTACCTGCCCATCTTATCTGCAGTAATAAAACATAGGGTACTTTGTCCATGGAAAGACTGTGTAATCTTACCTTCAACAGAAAACCCAAATACTTACACAGAATACAATCCTTATGTGTTGTAAGAAATCAGACCATGCATTATTTCCACCAGAGCTGCTTTCTGGTGAGACCTAAGCCTCCTACTCAAGATGTAGTCATCCATTCACAGTCCATTTGCCACTGGTTCTCTGCTCCCTCAACACCTCCCTTTGATTCTTCAACTTTTACCTCTTTTCATCCTAAAGGGAAATATTCCATAGCTTCCCCTCTTGCACTTTTGCCAGTTCTTTACTTCTTTGCCCTCTTCCACCTACTTAATGTTCTGCCATCCTTACATACTTGCCCCAACCACCAGATTCTTCAGGGTTCTTCACGCTTCGCACACAAACCTATTCCAACCTTCTCCAGATAAGTGGCCGCTCTGGAATGGAATTTGGTTTCCTTAAGAGCAAAGCACAGATAAAATGTCTGATTATTTTTTAAGACAAAGAGAAAAGAAAACCGAAGACAACCATCTTATATTCACCCTTTAACTCCTTAACAACCGACAAGCACGCGGTAACGTGCAATGCCCATTCTCAGCAGCTGTGCTTACACTCGTAAATGGGAGCCTCACTGCCGAACTGAACTTCACTTTGGTTATCTGTGCAAAGCAAATGGCCCCTTTGGGACTCTGTCAGCTGCAGCCTGCTGCACTGCTGTGAAGCAAATCAATAACCTACAGATTACTCCAATTCCTCCACGCTAATTTAGCTTAACTAAATGGATACTTTATTCTGCTTCTGGTAACGGAAAACACATTTACCCCCACCTCCTTTTCTTGCAGTAGTTTCATTATTACACAATCTCAACCATTTTTTATAAAAGAGCAATCATGTAAGCCAAGGCACAACAAGAACCTAAACAAGTCTCTAACAGAAACAGTGCTGAAACTTCACCAACTCCATCAGGCTGAGTAGGTGCTTCTCATCCCAAAGCTTTACATACAGCTCTCTGTAAACTATGCTGCACTCCAAGGTAATGGTTTATTTTCCAGATGCATTCCTGATCAGAGTCTTAAACGACAAACTAAACTGATTAAATGGAAGCCTAATGCCTGCCCACAGTTCTACTGCTAAATTTTCAGCAAGTCACCCATTCAAACATCAGCTGAGCCAGCAGATCCTTGAAGCTGCTTTACTCTGTCCACACAGTCTGTCTGTTGCCCTGACACTCACTGTACTTTCAGGCAAGGGCTGACGCTGCAAAACATGGAAGTGGGTTAAATCTACATACATGTGGCAACTAATTCTGGTGCCAGTTTTCTAACCACTTCAGATGTATAACAGGTAAATACAAAACGCAGGTTTTGCAGACATGAAAACCTTCGAGAAATGGGAGACATTTTCCTGATGGTTCTTTAAGTGAAGGTTAACAATCAGGTTATCCAAAGGCTGAAGAAACCCAAAATATTTTTTATCAGAAACATCTACAATTTTACTTCTATTAAGGAGAGGCAGAAGAAGAACTTCACATCAGCGCGGGTTACTTTGTCAGCACAAAGATAAAATCCACTGATGCTAATTAGGTAAGAACTCAGAACACCCACAAAAATATACCAAAATCAACAGCTGCTCAAAAGGATGGAAGAAAGAAAGTAGAAGAGTGATGCAGTCACATCTTCTTACTATACCATAACATCAGAGCTACAGACGATACTTTTCCAGGCCGGAACCTGGAGCTCCCTGCACTCCTGTCTTGTCACTCATGCTCAGTTAGTTCCAGAAGCTGAAAGGAGGAGCTGGGTTGAACAGCACAGGTGTTCCCTGCGGTCTCTGCGGGAAGGGAGGCCCACAGCCTGAGAGCTTCTGAGGTGCCACTAGGCCTCCAGAAGCTTCTTGCCTAGTTTATGCTTTCAGGCCACCCCAAACTGGTGCTCAGGAAGTGTAATAAAGGAAGACGTGTAGGACAAGTCTTGAAGCCTAATACTGCAAAGTTCAGCCTCTGGGCAGCTGAGCTGAGCCAGCTCCTGCGTGCATGCATGTGCAAGTATTGCTGAACACCAACTAGAAGATGACAGATAAGGAAAAAGCTTCAGTCCCTCTCAAACGTACTTAAAGCTGACACATCTTGGTATCCATGCACACAACCATGACGAATTTCAGAGGTATTACATGGACGTATACACTAAAACAATGGAATTTTCTTAACTTACTACAATTCATTCCCTCAGAAAGGAAAGAAATGCAACTGTTAGATACAGGGAGAGCTTTCTAAGTCACAGAAACATTGCATTTATATCAGCAGGACTGAAACTGATCCAGAATAAAACTGATTTAGGGCTCACCTAGATAAGAAAACATTAATTAAACACTGGTTGGCCAACATGTTTTTAAACATCATTTAGCATCTCGCGCAGACCAGGTAGGTGATGTTTAAAAGCATCTTCGCTGACTGCGGTTAATTCTACTTGGGAGTCTTTGCCTAAAGGTTTGTCTTGACTAGAATTTGATGGTGCAAGCTACGACACGCCGATGCACTTTCTAAAGCTCCAGCACACACAAAGCAGCAAACGTTTCTAATGTATGCTAGGTGGTCAAGTCAAAGCCTAGGCTCCCAACTTGCTAACACATGTGAAACCTACACCTCACATTTTCTTCATTAGAACTTCACCTCTTAGAATTCAGGCTGGAGGGAGCAGCTGAAGAAACTGTCTCCTAAAGCTGTTCAAATATTCAGAGGTGGCAGACGGATGATGAGGGCCCATCAGCTCCCAGCCCCACGCCAGCCATTTCTGACATCCCATCAAGGGATGGCCCAGCTGGCTGACCTGCCAAGCGAGCAGCTGAAGGGAGCTCCCTGCCTGTCCCACACACACTCGGTGGGAGCTGGATGGTGTCTAGCATAGTCAGTTGACTCCAGCCAAACCAGCCAGTGTCACGAGAGGATGCTTCAGCACAGCCTCAGCTACCACTTGGCTAGGCATCAGGAAAACCTTTCACCCTTACTTTCCTACTCAAAACGAACCCACTGTCTCCAGCTTCCCCTTAGCTGTATTTGCGAAAGAGAGAAGAACCACACCATCAGGCACCTCAAAAAACACTCTTTCAAAAGACGAAGCCTTCTTCCACCCAATGCTCCACAGCCAGGTGAGAAAAGACTGCATCCCAAACTAGCAACTCAGCCTTGGTGGCCTTGGCCTCTCTCCAAGACATGTCTCATTCACAAAACCAATGTAATAAAAAAGACAGACTCTCCCTCTCTCTCCTTGAGGAAAACACAACTTGGTGCTGAGGCAGAAATTAGAAGGAAGAGGATCATCTAAATTACATACTGAAATAGATACTACAAAAGCAAGCAGCTGCAACATTTCAGCCAGGTGGTCATCTTCAGCTGCAGTCAAGAGGAAAAATAACCCTAGACATTTCCCTTGCAGATACTTCCTGATTACAACCTTATGGCAAAAACATTTCATTTCCCACTGCCAGTATGCATTTTAATTAATCCTTACGCTCTCAAAACATATTTTTGTCAATTAAAAGCCACAATCAGAGACTCTGGCTCAGGGGATAGGGTGAGTGAGATGTTTAAGAAGGACCTCTTAGTGCTATAATCAGCACAGGTATAATTAAACAGTCATTCCGTTCTCAGCTGGACTCTCTTTTCCTGAATGTAGTTACACACTCACTCCTCTCTCTGGATATTTACTCACCTCTCAAAAAGCAAATGAGCAGTTCAGAAAGGAGAAACCTTTTTTTGATTAAAACTTTCATATTGTCGCTTTAATTCTCTGGAACAACTTTCAGCCACTAATAAAAACCTCAATAAAATAATAATCTGAAGACAGAGTCACAAAGGACAGATTCTTTCATGCCATATGAACAAAAGCAGAAACAAAACAGACCTTGGCATAGCATGCATCTGCAAGGTCACTGAGCACTGTGGTCTCTCAGTGCCTTCAGGAGTGATTATTTTCTTGCAATACACTCTTTGAAACTACAAGAGTCAGAGGGCAGTGAGCATCTTCCCTGCCCTCATGGAGAGGGTGACAGTGCCCTGCTTCAAGACAGCTTCAGGAGGCAGATGCCTTATTGTTTAAGCTCTACCCAGCAAAGCAGGGCAAAAAAAGAAGGAAAGGTTTTAAAACATTAAGAGAGTGGAAACTAAAACTAGGTAAGAAGGTCATTAAGTCAGGGAGACATTTGCTTTGTTGGAGTGGTACGAGTTTCACAAGTCAAAACAGAAAACAGGCCAAGAATAAAAAAATCACTGCAATTTGGCTTCCCTAAGAGACAGCCGTTTAATTAATCCAGCTGATATTTAACCAGTGCAGTGAATAGGAATCACACAGTCAAAACCCCTTGTACTACTTCAGATAATTCTATATGCTAGAAGGAACTAAAACAGTTTAGAAAAGCAACAGAACATTGCGCAGCCTGGCTGAAGAGTCTTACTTAAAAATTCACACTGCAAAACAGTTTCTGCTTTCTAAAAACACTACATTTATCGAAGTATGTTTTCCTCTTTCAGCTTTCTATAAATATTTTAAGGTGTGGTTAGAAAACTGCGGCCAAATTCTTCAAAGATTTTTAGTTTCCATACCAAGTTCAGGGCTGTATCACGTTTATGTTCACGTTTTCTGGAGAACACACGTCTTTAACTGCTGTGGCAAAGCCCTTGGTGGTCCGCTCCTCGCTGACTCTGACCATTGCTGTCTCAATCACGCGCAAATTACTTCCAGATGGGTATCAGTTACACAGAGATGGAGAATTTTTATAACGTTTATAAATAGTGCAAGAATCCCAGAGACGCATGGTAAGTGCACTATGCTGCAACATGCATAAGCTCGTGAGCAGGGGCACAAGAAGCGCACTACCCAAGAGGCTGATGCTGCTTGCAGATTAGCTGGAATGCCTCTGTTTCTTCTAGCAGTACTCAGGTATCATCATGGTACAAAAACTCAGATCATATCTGCAAATACAATACTTTGTGGGGCACCCAGTGCCCTGAGCACAGCCATTCAGCATCACACGAGGCAGCCTACTTCCACCTGGCCTTCAAGTGCCATTGCAGGAGGCCATCAGTCTCCACACTATTGGATCTGCCAGTCTTGTGGAGACGTCTCCAGGTACCTATCGTGCCTGCAAACAGCACCAGATGCATAAGTTTAAGGCACCCAAATCAGTGCCTCAGCGATGCGGCATCTTTAAAATCAAGCAGCCAGCTTTTACAAATCCAGTACTCTACTCCTCTCACTTTTAGTTGCTACCATTCCTTTCAGGACTTGGAAAACGATCCTCTGAAGTCTTTTGAGACTACCAAATTGCACAAAGGAAACGACAACCCTAATATTTAAGAACTCCTAATGCATTTTTTAATCTAATCTTCTCCATATGCGCACTACATAGGACTTAACCTCCTACATAATACGTTTAATTGCGTTCCATTTACACTCCATTAAATTTTGCGATACTATTTTGCAATAGTAACTAACTCTTCCAAGGCTGGAGGGATTGACAAACAGCAGGGCTAAGGGACCGCACAAAGAGAAAGTTGTCTGGAGCTCATCCCCAGGATGAATAGAGTTACTGGTGTTCGCGGTGGGGTGGTACTCACTGCTTCCCCATTAGTTTGCATGATCCTCATCTGCTTTAGGCATGTAATTCTTGAGAAAAGTTCTAGATGGCAAAGTTGCTTTCAGCACAGATTTCAACACCACTTTGCTTTAACTCCGTCCCTCTTCCTTTGGCGTTGAGACTCACGCCCAGGTTTGTGTGCTGAAAAAGCAGTTTTATGAGTTCCTGGCAGTCAAAATTTGGATCTGTTCAAGTGTAAACAAAATCCAGGAAGAAAGTTTGAAAATCATCTGTGAGCAGAGAGGGAAAATTGTGGTTGTACGGTGGGAAGTACAACTGTTTGTTCTAGAAACAACCAGGAAAACTGAAAACCAGAGATTTCTGAACTCCTGTAGAGAAAACTGAATCAACAGAATGAAACCAAAGTGCATCTTGTCTGGTGCTGGCTATTTCAGATAAGAAGGTAAGCTGCTCTTGTCTGAGTTCACTGTAGCCTATTACATTCTCTTTAGGAAGTGCCTGAACCAGAGTTCGTGTGCGTGTAAATGACCATTATCAAGTCTTTACACCAAAGGAAGAAAATTTCCCCATTTCACTGCCAGTGGACAAGTCCCAGAGGCAGGCTGCAAACAGTGAGCTGCTGCTGTGAAACATTAACAACTCACAGGCCTCACTTCATGGTTTTCAAACAAGAAAACTTGAAGAACTGAAGGTAGATAGTGTCAACTTATGGTTCTGCTCTCAGACAATTTCCTACTGCCCTACATCTGTGATAGCTTCTGAGCTGCAGACAGCTTTTCTTTCATAATCTTTCTGGAGGTTCCTATTTCCAAGGTAAAGAGAGACTATGGATAAAAGAAGTAACATGCAGTTACTTTCCCAAACCTTCCAAAGCAAGGCCATCACCTGCCAACTCTTTGTAGGAGTTAAACATAAGATAAAAACACTATTTTTTTTGTTCCTCTGTACTTAGTAACTATAATTGATTTGGGTACATCCAATTCTTTGACAAGTATCATTTTTACTGCAAGGTTGTTTTCATTTTCAGAACTTCCTTTAACTCTGAAGTCAGCTAGGAATGAATTTAAAGCTTTTGGGTGTTCACATGTCGCTCCGAGCTTAATGCCAGTCTTTTTTTCTTGCAAAATGACATGTTGGAATTTTGGGGGACAATGAGGTGCATGCAGCAGAAAGTACTTAGATTAGAAGCACAATAGATGGTGGCTGAAGGCTCTGCCTTTTTTCTTTACCTCCTGACACACCCCTGGGTTTATGGAAGTTACACAACATGCACACCCACCAGTTATGTTTTATTGCTTAATTACTTCTAGGGAACAAATGAAGGCTCCCACAGTCATCTCAAGTTGGGGATGGAGTTGAGAAAACAGCACTGGTTGTTGTTTCAACATTTGGTGTAAAATATAACTTAAACATTTTGGGGGGAAAAAAGCACTACAAACATAGACTAACAAAACAAGATACAGACATGCATTAGCGCATATTATAAAGCACACAGGGAGTGTTGGTCAATACAAATTCTGAGCCAAGCAAGCTTCCCCCAGGCCTCGAATTTCTTTTCTTTCTTTAAATTGATTACTCAAGCCATGCAGTAGCCTTTCGTATACCATGTCAGTCATACAAATATACCATTTGAGATCCTGGTAAACATACATTTCTCCACAAGGTATAGGAAGAGTTTACTGTAAATTTAAGCTATGCTTAAAGTAAGATGTAAGAAAACAGAAACCGGTAAACAGGAAAGAAAGTATCACAAATGCAATTCAGCAGACATTCACCTATACTTCACAACTTCACTGAACCAAACCAGAGCCACTTAAGCTCAGTGGAAGCAGAGATGTTTAACTGTATTAACAACAGTAGCTGCTACTTGTCAGGACAGACCAGAGACCAAAATCCAAAGCAAAGGTAGAACCCATCAATGGACCTGCATTGGACCCATCAATGCAGCTGCAGCACAAGGAACACACACAGGGAAGCCTTCCACTTGTATCCCACTTCTGGAAGACAAGCCTCTCTGCAGCCATCTCTATCAGCTTCGGCACATTTTTGGTCCACTGAGATGGAAAGGATGTATCAGTTATAGCAGATAACTAGAGTCAAAAGATTCCAGGCTTTATCTGTCATTTTGCTAGGGTATCAGTTTAACCTGCTGCCCTCTACAACTGGCTTTTTTGCTTCAGTTTCCTTTCCTTTAGAACTTGGAACAATGCTTCCCTACCCAGTAAGGGTCTGTCTCCTTTTGAGAAATGAAATGCTATTTTCCTGAGATGCACTCCTTGAAAACAAAATCTCTGAACCCAGAATTCAGTCCCAGTCTCTGCAAAATCAAACATGGGGACAGCCCTGTTTTCTATTTTAAACATTCTTTGATATGTTAAATACTACTTACTCTGGCACTGTGAAAATGCAAGAGGAAAGAAGTGTTTTTGCCTTTCCTGCTGCTTATTAGAGGAGGTTCTCGGCATTGTCTGGCAAAAGTTGAACCATTACCCTGCTTTACAGACAAGGAAACTAAGGCAGACAGAAATCACTCATCACTACTTACTGAAATAGTAAGTCAAAGCCTTCCCCTCATTCATCAACTCTGCAAACAGCTCTCAAACCCAATCCCATTTAGTGCTACGCTGTTAGGGAGTGGTTCAACTGCAAAGGCATCACCGTGAAGGCTTCAGTTCAGCAAAACACTGGGCATGTGAGTATGGGTGTTAAAGTTCAGAAGTGCAGGTACCACCTTAGTAAAACTCAAAGCTAAGAAGAGAGAGGGACAGCTGAGAAGTGGGTTATGGGAGCTGGAGAGTGATAACAAGTCCTGTACCACAGAACCTAAGGTTCTGAATCAGGTCAGGATGTACTTGTGAGCGCTGCCTCTGCAGCCTGCAGGAGCAAAGGGAGCAAGCTGCTCAGTAACTGAAACAACGTATATTTTATGGAAGTTATGCAACAGCTACACTGTAGCTCCATCGGAAACAATGGTAATTACACACCTCTCGTATCATCTTTGGATAACACTGTAATTAGGATGTGTCATCACTCTAGCCGTGATTAAAATAATTACTGTAAAAAGTCCCTTGTAAGTAGCATTTACTGTTCCGGTTTCCAAACATGCAGAGGATTATTATTATTATTATTATTATTATTATTATTTTTAAAGCATAACTGCTTTCTCTGTTCACAGCTTTTCTCAACGCTGTTTCCCCACCCATGTTCCTCTTTTACACGGCCACAGGATGTCATAGCAAAGTGAACTCGTGCAAAAACACTTACAGCTCTTCCAAGTAAGGAAAGTTCTTGAACGCATCCTCTGGTAGCCTGGTAATGTTGTTCATGCTGACATCCCTGTGGAAGAAGAAGCACAGATTGGTCAGTGAACAGTAAGGGATTTTTACACTCTAGGAAAATAAAATGGCAGAGGTGGCCTGATAAGAGACAGAAGCTTTCAAGCATCAAACTGCAGCAACTGTTGCTCAAAATACTCAAGCTAAACATTCAAAGTGCAGTAACTTGAGACTCCAGTCTCAGCAAAAACCTTTCCCATGAGCTGTTGGTAAAAAACGTTTTCTGCTAACAAGAAGACCAGAAACCTACAGGGGTATCCATGCATCTTAGCATCAATATGGTGCTGTTATTCACCAACTTCCACATGCATACAATTTTAACACGTGGTTAAGGCCGCTCTAAAACCACAGCATACGAAAAAAAAACTTTTCTAAAGATTATGACCACCCACCATGCAAATTTTCACCCCGCAATGCCTTCATTTAACAACAACAACAAAATAAATACGTGCATTGGGACTTAGTAAAGAGCTTCTGGAGCAACTGACAAGAACAGAAACATGTCCCAGCTGCACCAGACTCTTCTTTTTTTTTTTTTCCTCCTACAAAACCTATAGGCGTCCTCAAGGTAATAGTTTCAAGCAGATTTCACTCACAGGCCATGAGCAGAGGCAGGCCAGCAGCAAGTGCTTACATGATATAGGTATGCAGACCTGCTCAGCTTTCTGCTTTCCAAATGAGCAGTAAGTGGCAAACTTGGTGCCATCACCTCAGTTCACATCTATGTAACCATCACAGATAATCTCCTCCTAAAGCAAACCATTACTCAATATAAGAAGTAGCACAAAACCAATTCAGCTTGATAATTAAACTAATAACTGCCTAACGATTCAGGAAACAACATCAGTTCTTACTTCATACTTTGCTACTTCTTTGTTTCAGCATAAATTTTATGAGTTTAAGGAGAGATGCTCCTTTGTGCTGCTGTCACTGGAAAGCACTTCACAGACGGACACACAGCACCTTGTCAAGGACTCTGCATGCAACACAAGGCACTCTTTAGGACAGAAGTGCAAAATCCCATCCATCTGAAAGCAACGGCCTTGAAGTTTCTAGAGCCGGGAAGGTCCAGTCTTCAGAAGCTTCCCAAGCAATCACCAAAAGAGATGATGGAAATCACACAGACATCTTGCATGGCTGGTGTCCAAATTCTATGTAATTTCAACTTTCTTTGGGATCCAAAATTAGCGAAGAATGCTTTGCCCGTAGCCTGAAGTGTAAGCATCTATCATTCCAATACAGGCAGCAGACTCTCTGGATGTAAGCACTAATCAGAGCACCTTAATAACGAAGATTTGAGATACATCGCCCATATCCATAAACCCGATTAAATCTCATTTTCAGTGAAACTGCATTTCTAACACAAAGATGAAAAGATGTATTGCGATTCCAAACTCAGCACTACGAGATGAACGTTCAGAGTGCACCTACTCCAATGCTTTGCTGCAAAGCTGGTTTTGTTACTCAATTAGGAGCCACAGAAGTAAGTTCCAGCAGCAGACACGGTCAGACACGGGCAGCAGGGGCACACGGGTTTGTTCTTAGGGGACGAATACCTGCTTGTAATAGCAGAGCAACCTTTTGATCACCGTTAACAAACCTTGCTTGCCCTGAAGTTGAATGGTACACAGCAGCTCAGACTACATCTCTCAAAGGTGGTGGGTCTGCACCGTTGCTGGGATTGGAGCTCCCCAGCGCACCACATTGCAAGGCCAACGCCACCGGCAGCACGGCCAGGTAGAGCTGCAGCTCCCAGCAGTTAGCCATTAACTCGGCTTATCTGTACCAAGGAGCTGCGTAAATCCCTGCTCGCTTACCACCTTCGGCTGGGGCAGGTCAGGGCGTGATCAGGCACGGAGCTGGCACCGAAACTGCTACAATGAGCAGCCCAAGGTGGCAATGCGTTGCGCAAGAGTAAGCTGCACCGAGGGGATGGCATGAATCATGGCCCTATCATTACAATTAGTTTCACCATTTCAGGCAGAAGAGATTAACAGCAGTAAACAGCCTGGTTCTCCCTCCGACAACACTACTGCTGGGTGGCTGAGCCATCAACCAGGCTCGCACACGGACAACAGCTGCGGCCTACCCTGCAAGTTTCAGTCTCATTTCTGGAGAAGGAAAACAAAAAGAAAGATGAACCCACAAGCACCTTGCAGAAACCTCCTGGCAATATCGTTTCATTCTCCCAGGTACAGCAGAGACCAACTTCTCCCACCCGGCAGTCACAGCAACACCCGCTAATGAGCACAGAATAGGAGAACGGTGCTGGGGTCTCTGAACGGAGGGACATCTACCAACAGTAGCCAGCTACTGAAAAGGAGAATCTCAGCCAAAGCCAGTCACAATGGGCTGCTTAAGAATTGAAACACTTCTGTGCTCCCCTGCGCTCCACAAGCAGCTAACTTTGTGTCCCTCCACCTATCTTTTGTGAAGCTTAGAAGGAGAAAGGGAAGGAGGGAGAGGAGTGTTTGTTGAAGGAAAGAAGATCATGTTTCAACAAGGCACCTTTAAAATCCTATAAAATACTCCCTCTGAGCAAGCTTAACCTGTTTGCTGATAGATAATAGCATGTAATACTGTAGGCTCCATTCAGTCTTTTCCAAGGTCTGGGCCCTCTGCCACTGAGCTATTTAATTATAACACTTACAAAATGATTTAAGTAGAGTTATCTATATTTGAATAAAGCCCTCCCACCTACTTGTACAAAAACAATTAGGTAAAAGGTCTCACTCTTACGTAAAATTCCCCAGGTATTAACAGTGATCCAGCTTCAGTAGCACTAGGAAAAGCTGCAGTTGTTAATATGGTTTTAAAACTCAAATATTAAAGCCAGAAATGAAAATGTAATATAACACGGTGCAGGAAAATACTCGTCAACAATGAGTTGTCTATTATCACCAGGAACATTGAAGTGTGGGCAATAGTTTCTCTCCCCCTTTTTAGATAATCAAAGAGCTGTCGGTCCAATATGTAGCTGTATGGCATTGGTCACCACTTGGAACAGAATCAAGGTTAAGTCCAGCCAACAGAACTTCGGAAAAGGACACATGCTCTGAAGGCACAACTCAATGTGAGTCCCAAAGGTGCTTCTCTTAAGGCCTTGTTACTGCTGGTCGTGCATCTCCAATAGCCATCAAATAACAGCAAAACTGAAAAATGAAAATAGGGGACCAATTCTGGCTGCTGAAGGTCTCACAGGAGGGCTGGGCGCACTCCATACCGGATTCTTTCCACTGGGCCAGCATCAGTGCTTGCTGCATCCACGGTAATGGGTCAGGAGCTCCACAGAGAAACAGCAGGCTCGAGCAGAAGCAGAGCCAAGTGACCTAGGCTGGTTGAAGCAGAACTGCAGTGCACAGTGTTGAATCCCTTGGAGGAATGTGCAGACAGGATGAAAACCAATTTATATGCAACCAAATCACATCCCAGGAGGCAGTCTCGGTGGAGACCAACAGCAGAACTCCACCTCAGAGCTGCTTTCCCATTTGGCCAGTTCCTTCAGGATGGATATAAAAACTCTCAGGGGACAGAGCAAATCAGGTTGCATTAACATCCCATGTCTTAATCATATTCAGTATGTAATGAAAGTGCAGAAAGCCTGGAGGGTCAGCAGTTAAATTTTAATTAAATTCCTTCAATTAAAAATAATAAAAAAGTAGGGTTTGGTTTTTTTCTTCTTGTTGTTTTCCTGTATATTCCTGATAACAAGAAGCTAACAATTACCTTCCAGAAGCATTACTTCACAGCCACCACACTGAACACTAGCTACCCAGACTGTGAGTTCAATTAATACAACTGCAATACGTGGATCATTATATAGAGGCATGCCTGCCCCAGCAGCTAAAAATCATGAATGGAAGGCAAACAGACATCAGGCAAAGGAAAGATGATGCTTACGGAAAAGCCTACACTTGTAAAGTGACCTTGCAACAGCGTCTGAATTTAAACAACGGTGAAGTGACAGGTCAACTAATTTATTTCTTATTACCTTTTACACACTATAGAGTAGAATCATGTAATCATTAAGGTTGGAAAAGATCGCTAAGATCATCAAGTCCAACCATCAGCCCATCCCTACCATGCCCACTGACCATGTCCCTCAGTGCCACATCTCCATGGTTCTTGAACACCTCCAAGGATGGCAAGTGTACCATTTCATATTTCTCACTGCAAGGTTTGGCTTCCTCGGCCCATACTATTACTTAACAAGCATTAAGTATAAAGTAACACTGCACTTAAAACTTGTGTTCTCCAGCTTCTGATGAGGACTAGGCAGGTGTCAGCCCAACTACCAATGGGGTCAGGGCAGCTACCCACGTCCTCCCATCCTTACTGCCGGGTCCCAGCACAGTTTTCTCCTTCCAGATTTCATTCACTGATCCTTCTAATGAGACAAAAGGTTTGGAACCATTTTTTGAATTACGATAAATGTTTTTTCTTCATTTATCTTAAGTATGGTCCTATTGGCCCTGAAATGACCACGGACCTCCAACACTTGAACAGCGCAGTAACATTTTCTGGATACATAAGTTAATTTTGCATTCACAAGAAGCTTATCAGACATCGATTTATGCAAATGTTTCCTTTTCCACTTCTAAGAAACGTTCTTGTAAGAAAGGAAACATCCAAATATTTCAAGGCTTATTCAACCTCTTCCCTGATCAAGGTATTAACACCACTGCATTCCCACCCAGGAAATATATGGCCACTTCCTATAGACTCACAGCACCTTATCGCCTTTTGTTTGTACTGCAGCATGAAGCCAGCAGCATGGTTCAATGTGTCACTCTAACTGGCACTGGACAAACACCTGGCTGGAGACACTCCTTGCCTGGAAGGTTTGCTGCTCACCTGGGCATTCAGCCACTCGAGCAGTTTTTTAGGCAATGCTCACATGTGGATGAAGCACATAAGGTTCTGAATCGCCATTCAGAACAGCAACAAATCCTGGCTGCAGACGGGACTAAGGCACACAACAGCTTTAAGAAATGAGGTACACGGAGCCCTGCTTCAGGAAAAATACCACAAATGCACATGCATTCTGTTGATGCCAGTCAGCCTTGGGCATTTTGTTGAAGCAGGACCTACAACATTTTCAGTGACAGCCACAGAAAGGCTAAAAAAATGCCAGACAGGTCTGTTCCTGCAACAGAAGCAACATTCCCCTCTTTCCCCACCATATTTGTCCTTCCTTCTTCTCCTGTCACATCAATCTGTTTTTTTCCCTCCAACACGATGTCTTAGCTTTCTTTCAGACACAGTAACTAGCTCTAATGTACCCTATTCATGTGTCAGTCAAGCCATCATCAAGATACTGGAGGGAACAATACTTGTATGCAAAGACCTATTTTGGACTGGTATTTGAGTCACAGTGGGCCAGCCATTAAGCAATCACACGTAGGATTAATGGTCTCTGTTGACACATGGTGTGGAATTCACCAAGAAAAAGTTCCACTGTGTTATTACTAAAGGGATCGCAGCCCAAAATTGAAATACAGCACAAGTTCCTGCACTCCTCCACTCATTTTTTTAAGAGCCACAAGTTTGGTGTGGGTTTGGGACTGAAGGAAGAGCTTATTTTCAGCTGGAGAGTTAAACAAAATGCCTTTTGGTGTAAGAGTATTTCCCTTACAAATGTAGAAATTATTTAGCGCAGAGAGTGAAAATGACATCTCATTCAGGTTTTGGTATTTGCTTACTCTCCAATCTGGGGAGTGAGCACAAAATTGGGGCTGTGACTGCATCAGGCACAGCAGACAAGCAGCTTAAGGGTACATCGGTACCGAGATACTCTTCACACACCTACAGGTATCTATCATGGGACGGGACCAAGTGGCCCCACACGAGGTTGTGAAGAAGCGTGGGTGGAGCAGAACAGGAGCTGGGACCATCCGCATCCCAGGTCTGCATGGGATCCTGCACATCACACTGCCAACCCAGCTCTGGGCATGGAAGCTCCCCACGTGGTTCTATCACAGTGCTCTATGGCTTTCAAGTTTTTAAAAGCCACGTAGTACAAACCATTACTGACACCCAAGGCAGCTGGGATACTGCGCTCACCTTAGCGCATCTTAGATGCACACTTGCATCCAAACTACTCCTGACAACCGGCATTTGCTGGCAAAACTGGAGCTGATCTGCAGAAGCCAGCAGAGGTGACCAGAAGGAATTTTCACTCCATAGGCCTCCATGCACAAATCTCACAAGTGCAGTCTTGTCGTGGGGGAGAAGAGAGGACAGCAACAGGTTGTATGCTTTAGGCTACAACCTATGGCACCCCCAGGGCGCAGTTACAGGTGTGTTTGCTGATGAAGAAAGCTGTCTTATGTTCCAGTGTGCAACTGCTTGTAGGCAGCATGCTGTAATCAGATCATTAAAAAAATCAGACCAATCATCTAGATATAAATAACAACCCCTCTGCCTTCTGTCCTTCCTACAGCAAGGCCTCACAGGGCGCAGAAAGGAGGGAAGGTACTAAAGAAAGCAATGAGAACTTGACAACTAAAGAAGACACACCATGCAGCTACATCATCAACAAAATCAACACCAAATGCCCTAAAGGAGTTTGGCAGAAAGACATTTGCCACGCATTAAGCAAATGAAGTTTAACACTGTGCTTGCCGCCCACCCCAAACAGGATGGTACTGGCAGCTGGGACAATTGCCTTTACCATCTCAGGTTCACAGTAAACCACCAAGGTAAACACATACAACACTATACATTTCCATTAATGAGTTAAGTCAGTCCCAGGTTAGGGGTATATCAGAATTTTAATTTAAGGCTAAATCCAACACAGACGCTCCACGTGTGACAAGGTCAGTGTTATTTATGCTGCTACTGAGGGAACTTTCAAATATTAACAGCACCAAACTATGTGACATAACCAGCTTAATAAAGCCCATCCTATTTTCTTTTCCCTCCCCACCTCTCTGCTCCTCAGCCACAAACACACACAACACACGCTGAGCTCCATGCACAGCTCCAAGGGCAACTCCATGCAGCGTCAACACCTCCGAGGACCCGGAGAGCCAGGCTCACCCTTTGGACTCTGGGACAGCACATCTCACTCCACCTAGCAACAGCCCTACAACAAACAGTGCCAGCACAGCGCTGCTGGAGGAGCTGGCAGCCACAGCCCAGGCCGGGCACCACCAACTCTCCAGAGGCAGACGGGGACAGCCATGAATGTTTCTGAGCTGTCCTGAACAGAGCCCAGCACTTAAAATCACCAGCAGAAAAACAGTGCTATCCTTACATACACATACACGTATGAAAGTATTCTGCTTCCGTTTCGTCTTTTTGCTCTGTTAAGAGCAGATGAATGGCTGCGAATCCAACTTCAATAACTCCAAGTATTTGGAATCTTACTCGTTTTCTGCTGGTTTATTTTGGTCCGCTTGTCTGTCCCACCCAATGTTTAGAAAGCCTCAGAACTCTGGATAAGCCCCGGCGTTTTTAGCAGACCAAAGCAAAAAAAGGCAAAACAAAATTAGCGTATGAACGAAGTCACTGATAGGATTAAGTCCGAACAGAACATATAAACATTTCAACCAGACCAAACCTATACACAACGGTGCCAACGACTGGGAATGTTTTTTTTTTTCACTCGCATAACATGCATAGCTTGGATGCAACTAAAAATTATTTCTGGGGGAAAAAAAATAGGAATAAAAAAAAGCAGCTTTTTTTCTGCAGCACAGCTCTATAATTATCTATATGCTGTGGGAAAACAAAAAGCACACAGTGCTGCTTTCTAGTGTCAAAATAGATTTCATGGCAGCACCTGGAACTGCCTTTATAGAACTAGATGTGCTTTCACATGGCACTTTCGGAGGCATCTCGAGCTGGCTGATGACATCTGTGCTACCCAGTCCTGCTAAGATGCAAGAAGCAGGGTTCGGTAATTCTTAGTCGTCAGCTACCGCACAGCATTTTAAAAGGCAGGTAACTCCCTATTGGAGTAAAAGGCTTTCCACCCTGTTGAGTTACACTGGTTTCAGCTACATTCCTCTTTTCGATCTGAGATGTAGACCCAAGTCCACTGCACACAGGAAAATATAGAGGTCGTTCACATCCAGCCTCACCTCTCAGGGAGCCTTTAGACACTAAGCCAAGGGAGAGCTGTGCAAAATGCCTGCCAAGACACTCTTAGGGATCAGCTACAGGTTCAGCTGGTCACCCCTTTCACTGCCAGTACATGTGTGTGTGCAGCCATCACTGCCAACATTGCACCAACAACTTCAGAGCGCTGCTCACACACATGGTTTGTGTTTTCAGGAACTTGGCAGAGATGGGGCCCTGCCCTGACAGCAGAAAGAGGATGACAAATATATATACATATATACATATATATATATATATATATACACAAACACACTATCATTATAAACCATGCCTAAATGCAGACTTTGGGTGGCTGGAGAAGGGGCTCCCACTGCCACCCTACTGTAATCACCAGCAGGCCTGCTGAGCAACCAACGTGCTGAGATGGGATTTTGATGTAACAAACCTCAGTGAATGAACTCTGAACAAGACAAGGCTTCTTTATCCACAATTGCCCCAAAATGGAGCAAACATCCCCAGGATCAACACAGTCAGCAAGCCCAGGTTATCAGCAGTCAAACCTTTTCACTCACATGAACTAAAAGCATAGGTTTCAACAAAGAAGTTCTAGGGGAAAGTAAAAACAAGGGTGTAGGAAAGGCCATTAGAACATTTTGGACCAACTGACAGCCACGTGGGAGAAGAGGTTGAAAGTTTCCAGCTCACAGATGCTTTCTGAGGTCCCTGCATCCTGCAGTTGTGGGCCTACCTGCTCAATGTCACTCTGCAGCTATGGCACACAGCAGCTAGCATGGTGTGAGCTGATGGCCACGGCAGGGTTAACGCGCACTGCAAACCAATTAATAAAATAAACCACCCCACAGTTAATTTCTTTTTAAAGGAAAAGAAAAAAAAAAAAAAAAGGAAAGAAACTAAAAAAAAATGCCACTCTGTCACACACCCTGAGTCTACTGTTAGCGTAAGGAACCCAGCCATTGAGGCAGTCCCACTCCAAGCCAGCACATTCACAGTAGTTTCCAATAAACATCCACACAAGTCACTGGAGGGGGAAGAAAAAAAAAAATAAATCTGTTTTCTTTCATACAATTCCACAAAACTAACTGTCATCACAACCATCCTTGTGGCAGAAAAGTCCATATTTGCCCGCAGTTAAATCCGTCTGCAGCTGCCCTGTGGAAAAGACAGCCAATAATTGGCTTCTTTCACCTCTGTTAACCACGAACAAAAGTGTCATTCAGCTCCCAAATGGACAGAAGGCACCAATGGATGGGCAGCTAGCTGAGCCAATGGGCTGGAATAACAATAACCCTGTAGCATTTTCTTTTTCCTTTTGTTTAGTCTTTCAAAGCCCTTAATTAAGACCCTCACAAAGCACCCCTACAGGCTCCTTTCAATGAGGCATTACACGCCTGTTTTCTTGTATTTAAGGAAGAAAAGTAACAGGGATTTCTGAAACACATTAAGCAGTATACACAATTTCCACGTATTCACCACCGAAATACTGTTACATTTCAGCTTTTAAATATTATCGGCAATAAAAGACAAGTTCGAGTTTGCAGAGTCCCCTCTTTGTCGTAGGCTCCTTGTTATTTTAAGGTAAAAACAACATGCAATCGGCCATTAACGTGCCAGAAGGGCACGGGCTCATCCAGCCCCACAGCTGGATAGACAGAATGGATGGACGGAAGGACACGGTCCCAAGGACCAGTATGGGCTGAAAACGGCGCTTCTCTACACTCAGGTAGGCTCTGCTGGCTGAAGGGGCCTCACCAACGACCAGCTGTGTGTTGGTCTGCGATATAAGTGGAGGTCTTCAGTGTACCAAGAAGGTGCAAGCAGACCCTCTGAAAGCACGTAGTGCTCTAAGGCCTTGGCTGCAGCTCAGCAGTGGCAACCTCTCTGCTTCCTCTTGGCTGCTGTTTGTTTTACACTGACCCAAAAGCCAGATGTTTGTGCCTGTATTTACACAGCCCAAGAAGCAACTTGCCTTTCAGGAACTGTCTTCCAACGTTAGGAACCAAAATCCCTCTGAGTCTTGACTGAGGAGGCCAAATTAATGCCCAGCGGCTGCCACCTGTTCTATACAGTGTTCTCGCTTCCTCCTGCTACACGGAAATACGATGTAGCTCTACAACAAGGTAACAGAGTAAAAAGAAAGGAGGGGGTAATATATGTATTATTTAACTCCAAGTGTATATTTTGGGGAAGCCTGTCCACTAGGACTCCTCATAGCAGTGATCTCGCTGGAATTTCAATGTTGATCAAGCAGGAAATCTGCTCTCAAGTTGTTGCACTAGAAAGTAATTTAAATTGCAGAAATGAGCATAAAGTGTCATCCTAAGTGTGCTTGGTGTTATTAGATACAATCCAAACTCACACTGTGCCAATACAAATATCCTAACAAGAGCACTTGACAAAAGACCCCGCAAAACAAACTTCCAAACCACACGGAATCATACAATGATTTGAATTTGAGGGCCATCTAGCCCAACTTGCCTGCAACAAACAGGGACACCTACAGCTCCATCAGGTGCTCAGAGGTCCATCCAGTCTGACACTGCATGTCTCCAAGGATGGGGCATCCACCACCTCTCTGGGCAACTTGGGCCCGTGTCTCACCAACCCCCTGCTGTAAAAAAATCTTCTTTATGTCCAATCTAAATCTCCCCTCTGTTATTCTGAAACCATTTCCCCTTGTCCTCTCCCAACAGAACCCAAGTTACACTGGAGGTAACAAATGTCACTGTTATAATATAGTGTAAAAAAAGCAAAACAAGACTCAACTCCTCCCTCCCGCATCCAAAAAAGTCCCAGAACAGGCCACACGAAAGGGGAGACCTGCCTCTTGCTAGCCATAGCCCAGCACCCAGCACTGACAGTTCTCACCACCTACACAACCACGGCCTAAAAGCATAAAACAACACAGCCTGCTTTGCCAGCACAGTGGCACACAGGCTGGCGGAGCGCTTCTCAGTGCCCGCATTCCCAGCAGAACGAGCTGCATCAGCACACAAGGTATCCTGCTGGCACGACATCT
This sequence comes from Excalfactoria chinensis, assembly GCF_039878825.1. NCBI lineage: Eukaryota > Metazoa > Chordata > Aves > Galliformes > Phasianidae > Excalfactoria > Excalfactoria chinensis. The sequence continues at coordinate 51,393,478 of NC_092829.1, forward strand.
GCACATCAGAGCACCCTGCCAGCTCAGCTCAGCTAGGAGGCACAGCCCAGACCGAATCCTTGTGCTAACTAAATTCTGCCGTAGAGCTCCAGCCTTCTTAACTCTCCCCTGATACGAACCAAAGATAATAATGCTTACCACTGCTGACACAAGAACCTAAGGAAGTTAGAACAGTTAGTGTGTTTTCTAGTTCCTCAAAATTCATAAATTTGAATGAGACCTTTCACAGTAACCCTCTGACAAAACTAAATTCGATACTGCTCACCATTACAGATAAATGAGGCCAAAGAAGCACTCACTATGAGTAACTTTATTGAAAAGGTCAAGTTCTTTCTTCAGTTTCTTCAGCACTCACATGACTACACTATTTAAACCTAAGTAGATTTTTATCACTAGACTGTCAAGAGAAAAACGGCATACTTAATGCAAATCCAACATCACAAGTATTTACATGAAAAACAAAGACCTACCACATGAACTATCTAGCCCACACTCTTTGCAACAGAGATTAAGGCTTGTCAAGTTTAATCATGTACATGGGATCAATTCTTTATATAAACACATCTAATGCACATCTAATGCGATGGAAAAGCAGGAGACCCACAAAAGGCAATCTGAGTGATCTACCTGCATTTCCAGCCTGCCTGGCTGTGTGTCCTCCTGGCAGCAAGCGTTTCACAGATGAAGAAAACTGGACATGTGATCCTGTCTCCTCAGCTACCTCCACACAAAAGAAATGTGAATATGTTTTCACTTCACCATATGAACAAATGAGCAAGGAAACGCTCTAGTTCTTATCTCAAGCCCAACTGATCAATGTGAATTATGTTCTGATGAAGAAGCTGTGCTGCTAGGAAGACAGGACTCTAATGGATACAAGGTGGATGCCAGCACCAACTCATTTTAGAGTCACCACCAAATCTGACAAGTATAAAGCATATGCTGTTATTTAACTCATAGTGGAGGGCCGGGTAATCCTGCAAATGACCAGAAACCACAACTTTACAAAAGAACCTTAAAATAAAATGTGAGAAAACTTTATAAATATGATCCCTCTGGTTTTGTCTGGTTGTAAACAACCACCAGGACATAATGAAGGCAGTTTAATGCAAATGCATACATAGCTTTGTCACATTCAAAGCACTTGATCTTTCCCACATATATGAAGATAGCCCATTTTATAAACACATTTGCTCTGTAATTAATAGCAGAGTTAAATGACTATCTTACCTTAATACAGGCATTTATATATCCCAGGGGTCCAACACAAACTAAACTTTTTAACACGGAATAGTTATGTACAGTTACATTGCACTGAAGGCAGCATCCTCATCCGGTTGATATACCAGGTGATATATTTTGTATAGCATGCAGATTAATGCAAGTTGCAAAAGACAAAGCTGCTAGAACTAATTCTGCACTTTCCCCCCAACCTAAAGGATTCCTAACTACTATTGCCTTAAAGTAGAAAGATTTGAAGGAAGGAACCGCCCAACGATGAACAACCAGAACGATGTAATCCTGAGAAATTTCCACCGAATTAAATATGTATTTTCTTGCTATCACAGGAGCAATCAGTCTGGCAATATTGCATCACATTCATCTCACATGGAGTCACGCTCTTTTGACATTTAAATTGTATATGACTAAACTGCAGTTGCTTGTAAAAAGAAATGCCTGAATTAATGGAAGTTATTTGCTAATTTATATTTCCTATTCACCTGAATCACCCCACATACAGCACAAGAAAGAGGTGCAAACCAATGCTTTTCTGTTAAGTACCTACTGCCTTTATTTAAGTGAGAAATTTGGTAGTTCTGTACACCTAGCAGCTCTGTTTCAGTGAACTGAAGCTTAACATGAAACGTAAAAGGTATAAATTACGTTTCCAGGACAGCTTCAGGCACTGCTGTGTTTGGAATTGCTTTCCAAGCAATGCTGTTCCTCCAAACAGACTAACATGTAGAAGGGTAAAGGGCAGTAAAGGTAATTATTGGAAGGAAATCTCTCCCTAGGCCAGAAAAGAATAATTAAGCTTGTGCATGTTAAATCACATAGGGGAAGTTAACACTGAAGTAATCAAGTGCAAATGATAGTAAGACCTATCTGCAGTTTTCTCAAAGGGAAATTAAGGCAGCACAATTGTTTAGGCAACCCAAACATGGCTTCCCCAAACTGCATTCATGCTCTTTGTATAAACATACAGGCTTTCCCTAGACACACACACACACACACACACACACACACACACACTCCCACCCCCCAGAGAAAACATGCAGTAACCCAGTAATTAAATGAGTGTGCTGAAACCTAGAGCAGTTAAACTGCATTCTGCAAGCCCAGATCCAACATAGTTTACTTATTGCTCATTAATCTCTCCACAGATAGCATCTTTTCAACAGTTAAAAAATGCTTAAAATACGCCTGAGATTTTCAACAGTTGAGGCGCTCATTGTGCTTCCACCATTACGTGGAGGAAACCATCTTGTTCAAATGGCTGTAACACAAGGGAACAGGTGAGATGTGCTACTTGTCCAGCCCTTCCTCAGAAGCCCTGGGCTGTTGTGCAAAAGCCCAAGGAAAGTCATTTGCACAACCCTGGGAAGATGGTGAAGCTGCAAAAGAATCTCCTCCTTCTACACGAGTTGCGTATCCGGCACAGAGAGCCTTTCTAAGGCACAAGCAATACCTTGTTGCTGGCAAGGCAGCACCACGAGAGCATTTGTTTGCCTTTTTAATTACACAAACACTCAGTTATTATTTGCCGAAGCTTCTTGGATGACCTACATACGTTCTCTAAAAATAAACTAGGTGCTAAGTGCTTTTACAACATAAAGCACATACAGAGCACATACTCCTTCAGAGTTCGGCGAGCGATAGGGAAATTCATGTTTAGCTCATACCTGTTGAAGGCAAGCAAGCTGGAGAACACACGTAACCCTGAACACCACAACACCGACAGGGGAAAGAAGGCACCAACTCTTACTTAAAAAGGCACCTAAAGTTTGGAAAGAAAATGTTGGGCGTTTACCATTCAAAGAGATCCACGTAGGCAAGCACATACCCACTTTTTGTCACGACCAATATTTACTACTCCGAGGCTGTAGGAAAAAGCTCAACGTACAGCTGTGCTCTCAGCAAATAGGGAACTCCATGCCGGGGAGAGTAGCGGGTAGACATTCCTAACTGTGCTCTCCACGGTCACAACTGAAGCTCATGGAGGAAGATGATTTCACATTGCCCAGATAAGGCAGAATTCCTTAACTTGGTGATTACTTTGGTACTTGCTCATGATATCCCTCAAACACTGACAGGACACTGAATCCTCAGAGCTGCAAATAATGGCATTAAGTGGGATATTTTTGATGTTCCTGTTATCTTTCCATTTTCCGTTGCTGATGGCACCAAATCAACCGAGTCTCAGTGATGTGCTTTGCCTGAAGGAACTGTGGGATGAACTTGGTTAGACAAAAATCCAGACTATTTAGATATATGCATCAACCCAACGTGTGTTACAGTACTTTTCCCATCCGTGCGGTTAGTTACTAGGGCACAAAAAACTGTCTCGTGTGAATGAAGAGACAGCAACAGTACAGGCAGTCCTACTCTTGAGCAGGATTTCTGACATGCTGTTGTTTAAACGACAATCTTCTCTTGGCAAACACACTTCAGATTTAGTTTACTGGCACGAATACTCAGGAGAGACTCTAAAAAGGAAACATCGGCTTTGCTATGCAATTGCAGAGGCTGAAGCCATGAACGACTGCTGTTTATTACCCTCAAAACCCTGCTTAAAATTCCTAACTGCACTTTTCTGGCCCAGGGTTTTGTGGGAAAGATGGTGAAAAACAAACAAACACGTAAACAAACTCCTTGAAACTTCTGGAACAGAGATTTCAAGCAAGAGTAAGTAAGTACTGAATAGGTCATTACTTGAAGCTGGGTATTCAAGAAATTTAGTCTCCACTAAACACTCAGCACAGCGCCAGCAGATTTGCCCTTGGAAAAGACATGGATTTTCTACACCTAGCAGAAGTCACACTAGTTCTGTAAAATATTAACAGTTTGGTCAATATTAGCAAATCCATTTTACTTCTTTTTTTCCCCTTCTTAAACCCAAGCTTTCCAGTTACAATCACAGAATCAAAGAATCATTTGACATGGTCCGATAGCGACAGGACAAGGGGGAACAGCTTTAAACTGCAAGAGGGGAGGTTGAGGTTAGTCGTTGGGCAGTAATTCCTCACTTGGAGGTTGCCGAGACCCTGGAACTGCTGCCAAGAAGCTATGAGTACCCATGTCCTGGAGGTGCCCAATGCCAGGCAGATAGAACCCTGGGCACACTGAGCTGGGGGGCAGCCAGCCCATGGCAGATGGATTGGAGCTCCGTGAGGTCCCTTCCAACTATAAGCCACACTATGATTCCATGAAAAAGAGGTTAGCTTCCTTCCAAGTTTTTATAACATGAAGGAGCCAACTGAAGGCTGGACGCAGCAGCTCTACCAAGAAGCAGACCCTGTATGCTGCCTGCAAAGACAGGACTGAAACATCCCATATGTTTGCCTTGTAATAACAGGCCTATTGAAAACACAACCATGCCGCTCTCCCCGTTGAGGTGCTGGGTCAGGCTATTCATGTGTAACTGTGCACATGTCAAGAAGGTAATGGGAAAACTCCCAAAAAACTCCCAAAAAAAGCTTCCCTGTCAAAAAAACCACACATTTCGCAGGACAAGGTTATAAAATGCAGCATCATTAAGCCAAATTAAACAGGTTTAGGCCTCCCCTGCATACTTCAGAAACTGCACGTCCAGTTGTGATTCACTGTTAATTGTGCACCATTTAAAAGCCCAAACACATTTTCTCTAAGCTTTTGGAGTGAAGATAGCACGTGTGAGACTCAGTGCTCCTCCAGGATTGGTCTGGGGAGAGAAAAGGAGGAGGTATGATGCTTAAAAAAAAGCCATCATATTTGAATAAGAAAACGCCGTGAGCACAGCATTTCACTGCAAGGGCCTCATTTTTCAGGGTACTCTTCACAACTTCACAAATTCTTTCCATTTTTTCCTCAAGGAAAAGAATTAACACTCCTTCCCTTACCAGATGGCGGCATCTCTCATACAGCTTCTGCAGACCACATCTGAGTGACAGTCCTGTAACAGTCAAATCGCTCAACACCCAAATGAAATGCATTCTGTTATTTTGGTTACATATTTTCAAACACGTGATGTAAGATCAGAAAATACCAGAAACTTTCTACTTCAGCACAAGGCACTGACGGCAGCAGTAACTCAGCAATCTTAAAAACAAGGTCAGCTCTTTTGCCAGGTAGATCACAAGCCATTTCTGCATGTTTTAATTACACTTTCTAGGCACTGACACATGGTAGATGCTCCCAATTTGATCACAAAATCATTTGAGTTGGAAGGGACCTTTACAGGTCGCCTAGTCCGACTCCCCTACAGTGCACACCCACAGCCCCTGCAGGTGCTCAGAGCCCCTACAAGCCCAGCCTTGGTTGCCTCCAGGGATGGGGCATCCCCAACCCCGACCAAACTACCATGTCCATGGCTGCACCCAGTTCTGCACCTACCACTGCTGGCTGCCTCTGTGTAACAAAGGGAACGCTAGCAACTGCATCGACATTTCCAAAAGGGATCCACAGGGATGGGAAACAGCAAAAAAAAAAAAAAAACCCAATATCACACAACCAGAAATCTCTGTTCAGACCACAGTTGGAGAATATCTTATCAAAAAACTGCAGCAGTACTTGAAAGGCAGGTATGAGAATTTCCCTACAGCAAAATCCTGGGCCAGTGCCGCAGCAGACAGTGAGCCGACCAGGTAGGGAGGACAGCCTGGACCCCTGACATGGGAAACACTGCTGAAAGCTCTGTTTACTTGAGTCTCCTAATGTCTTCATCCTCAGTGTCTGAAGTGACCATTTGTCTCTTTTCCATGTTTTCTTCTCCTGTCTTACCCTATCCTGCCTATCTTCCCCCACCTCTCTCACCTCTTTCTAGGATGACACATATTTCTCCAGTTCCTCCCCCAACTGCTTTGGATCTTCTGTCATTCCTAAGGCCCCCAAACCCACCAAGCTGCAGCCAAAAACCCAACCCTCCTGATGGAGCAACGCTGAGACAAACCAGTCGCTGAGGCAAACCAGTCGGCAGCCACCTTGCTACCTCCCCTATTTGCAAAACAAGCAGCAGGCAAACCTGAGCTGTTTGCAAATTCTCCAGACCATAAACACCACATGGGCTCATGCCCGTTCCCAAAGTGAGGATGAGCTTTAGGAATGAGCGCCAGGGCGGCAGAGAGGAGGAAAGAGCACAAGCAGACACTGGGACACCGAGCTCCCATTCCCTCTGAAAGGAGGATGGGTGCTCAGCCCTTCTGAAATCCAGGCCAGTAATTTTCTCCGGGTAAATAAGAGCTTTTGTCCTACAAAAATTGCTGGCTTAGACGTAGAGAACACAAAACAAATACAGATCCTCGCAGAAGGAAGTTTCTTTGGGTTCTGTTTTGGTTTTGTGCCCTTCTACTACAGCTTCCATATTTTCCATCTCAGGCGGAGAGTTACCAGCGAATTCCTCTGGAGAACTGCAGAGCTAATTATTTACCAGCACAAACCTGCTTGCACTGAAGTCCAACTTTTTTTTTGCCACACCGCAGACTTATCTTGGTATCTGTTCCCCAAGTCACATTTATGAGCCCCTGCCAGTAAGCACCCAACAAGAAATGACATATTGCTGATATACGTGACCTCAACATGCAAAATAAAAGCCAAGGACCTGACAAATCATGTGTTATGGTGGGGTACAGGGCCTTTTTCTGGGAGGAAAAAAAAAGAAGGAAAAGAGGGGTAGCAGCCAAACATCGAGTTTGCTGCCAACAGAAAACATTCAAAGGATAAAAATACACAGCAAGCTTTGAAACAGCAATGAATTTCACAGAAAGGTTCCCAGCAAACCAGGGGCCTACAGCACCAGGGCCAGAAGGATACCCAGGGGAGAGACAGAGGGCTGTCTGCAGACCTTTAGAAACGAGGAATAAGGAACAGGTCAGCTTCGTTCCCTGGTTCTGGAAGACAGAACAAGCTTTTTATCACTTGCCAGCGTATCACTGGTATATTGCACAGGCAAGTGAAAAACTAAACGGAGTAACTGTAAAACATTCAAACCTCTCATTAGATAAGGCCTCTCTATCTCAGGAGGACAGCAATTAAGCTACACTTTCCAGACCCCGGGCTGTGTCTGGACATCCTTTCTTCTCACCATAACAGCTCTGCTACATAGCATCCCTTGAGCCTCCACCAGGGGATGCAGGGCATGGCAGGCGGGTAACCTGGTGTGTTAGAGGAAGACAGCTCACATCTACCCACTGCATTTCAGTACCATTCTGCAAAGAAAAAAAAAAGAAACACATGCACTCTGCCGAATCCAAACAGTACCATATAATTTTGCCATTTATACATAAACACAGCAGGAAATTAACTCAAACGCCAGACAGAGGAGGTACTCCTGCACCCTCTGTGAGCTGAAAAGAAGACAATCAGCCCCTCTGCTGCTGCTGGAACAACCTGCATGACAATGGGGTCGAATATGATCCTTCCTCACTGTGACATCTTCATCTCAGGAAGCTCTGGTGTAACCCACACCTGACTGCAGGGTACATTCATGATGGAGACCAGCAGACAAGAGAGCTGCTTCATCCTGAACACCCATCTCTGGGGGAAAAAATGGGTAGAGATCCAGCCTTTTGGGAGGCAATGGAAGAAGACAACACTGGAACACCAGACAGTAAAACGAAAGTGTTCAAAACAAAAGCAAGTGGCAATTGCGGGTTTAGTTCACAAAAGGACTGTGGGACAGATGGCTGTCCCGCATGCCTCTGGTAGCAGCCAGGCCCATTTCAGATGTCCTTGAAGCCATTACCCAGAACTACCCGCTTTCTGTCTCCCGCAGAACACTCACGTTAGTAGCATTAAACCCCAAACTTGAATTTCAGTTCTCAAAGCAGCACCATGATCGTGCCCCACCGCGACTTCTTTCCATGAACACGAATGTTTTCTAGCACACAGCACATGAAGAGTCAGAGCAAGGCTCAGCAATGTGCTGCACTGACTACAAAAGCCAAACCACCACCACCAACAACCATCTCAGCATGACTGCCCAGGCATATCAGCTCACTGTGCGACAGTTACATTGCAACAAAGCAGAATCGCTACCTTCATAAACAGAAAACAGGGCAGCTGGTAATTAAGAGTTGCATAAACACCTACCTAAATTATATGGAACAAATGGCCGCCCACAGCAGAAGCATCAGCTAATTAGCCCTGGTCGTGTCCTCCCGACTCCCTTCACATTCCTCCATCTAGCCCATCCCCTCCAGACAGCTCATATGCAGTGCAGCCACACCTCTGTATCTTCCAAAATCCCTTCGCTAAGATGCCCGCAATTGGAAGCAAGCCTTCACCTCTCACTGTTCAAGCTCTATCTCTCCTGATTTAAAAGCAAAGAGCTGCTGCTTTGATACAGTACCCCTAATGTGCTGCCTTCTCAGCAACAGCTCTCCATTGCCAAAACACAGCCATATATTTGTTCCATTACCGCAGAACAATGTTTGCCACCCTGTTCTGAGCCATCTCTGTACTACAGACCCAGCTACCACGGCTGTAATCACAACAAGCCCCGTAGCAGCACTAAGGGGATTTCCTAGCATCACCGTGCTGCCTGACATGGAGCACAAAAAGCTTTCTTCTCGGCACATCGCTAAGACGCTTTGCCATGACACAAACGTGTCAGCTGGAGGGAGTGATTTGATTGTACTTCTTTCTTCGCACAGTAAGCACTCGCCCAGCTCTCCTGGTGCAGCCAGAGCAGGTTCGGAAATGAGCTTCCTATTGCTTGCGTGTCCTGAACTTCCAGTGGCCTTGCTACAAGAGTCTCACTCAAGCGCAGTACTATCACGAAGGCGCACAGTTTTTGTGCTGCAAATAAGCGGAAAAGAATAATAATAATAATAACAATAAAAAGCAAACAAACAGGGACCAGCGGCATCCTTTACGATCACCACAGCACGACACAGCTGGAGAGTGCCCGCTCGGGTTCCAATCACCCAGAAGCAACACACCGCAAAGCACGCACGAGCTCTCCGAGAGCTGACCTGCACGGCAATACGAAGCTCAAGCCGTAAGTCTTTAGCAGCCTGATCCGCGACGGGTTCTTCGGCCGCGCACCCATCCGGCAGCGAGGACACGCCGGTTCCATTTCACCGGGCAGCCCAACCGCGCTGGAGCCGGCGAACCCAGCCGCCGCAGCTCCGGTTCCCCACCTCCAACACTGGAAACCTCACACCGCGCCGCGCTCCGTGAACGCCGCAGAGCTCCAGAGGCGCCGGGCTGCCCCGCCGGCCGCACCGCACCGCGGGCCCCGCTCCCAACACAGCCCCCCCCCCCCCCCTCCGCTCCCCGACTCACAGTGCGTGCGTGAAGGCGCTGAGTCCCGGCGGCACGGCGGCCAGCCCCCGCCCGGAGCAGTCCACTCCTCGGTCCCCGTCGCAGCTGCAGGAGGCCGGGCAGGGCGGGGGGGAGGCCCCGCCGCTGGGCCCGGCCGAGCTGCCCAGGCCCCAGGCGACGAGGCCGAGCAGCGCGAGGCACCGCATCGCAGGGCCCCGCACCGCAGCGCGGCACGGCCTCGCCGCAAAGGAGAAAATAAAAAAGAATAAAATGAGATACGCGATTTAAAAGAAAAACAATGAAAAAAAATACAAAAATTAAAAAAAAAATAAAATTTAAAAAAAGAAGAGAATAGCACCGCGGAGGTGGACAAAAAGCCCTCCCCGGTCGCCGTGCCCGGCGCCGCCCCGTCCGGCGGCCCTGCCCCGCCGCTCCTCAGAGCCGCAGGTAGGGCGCGGGGGCGGCCATGGCCAGCGGACCGCGGGGCGGACGCGGAGCGCGGCACGGAGCGGAGCGCGGCGCAGCTCAGCGCCCCCCGCCCCTCCCGGCCTCAGTCCCTGCGAGCGGCGGCGGCGGCTGCAACAGCTCTGCGCCCAGCGCCGAGGTGCGTATGCTAACGAGGCGGCCGCCCCCCCGCTCCTATTGGTGAGTAGGGGGCAGCGGGGCCGATGAATATGCAAAAAGAAGTGGAGGCGCGGCCAATGGGCGGAGGCGGGCGAGGAAGGGGCGGGGCTTCGGCCTCCCACGGCCCGGGCCCGGCGGAGAGGTGAAGCGGGAGCCGGGCGCCACAGGCGGTTGCGCGGGAGCCGGGGACGGGGCGGTGAGGGCGGCGCCGGGCTGAGCGGCCCTCTGGGGCCGTGCGACAGCCCGGCCGTTCGAGAAGGCCGAGCGGAGATCCTCCCCACAACGCCCTCAGCTCCCCGCACTCGCCCGTTTTCTGAAGGGGAAAAAAAAAAAAAGACGACGCTGTCCTCAAACTCGTGGTTTCTTCCTGTTTTTACCCTAAACGCCCGATGGGGATCTATTAAAAGGTCCTACACGCATAACTACATCACATCTAAACCAAAGCAAATAAGAGAAAGCGCTTGTTTTTCCGTGTGGAAAAGAACAGGTGAGCGCTTCCCCTGTGCCAACGGTCTCACTCCGCTGCCCGCACATAATGGCTGCAGGAGCGGCCTTGTGGGATGGAAAATAATGGGTACGTTTGATTCAGCTACGGATGTCACCAAAAATTGCACTCGGGGGGATTCTGAATTGTTGCAATTGTAAGATGAGGTCTCACCCGTTCCAACGAGCAGCCCCCAAAATGAAGCCTGAGGCCCATCAGCAACATTCCAGTACCTGGAGCTGAGCAGAAGCCAGAGATGGCATCAGTCTTAGCAGCAGATTGAGGCTCTCTGGAGCCAAACTGTTTGCTCTGTGTCTGCATACTGCAAAACACAATAGCGTCCTGCACTCCCAGATGCTATTGAAATACACCTAACGCAATAAATCACCAACTGCTGCGCATTACCTTGCTGCCACTGGAAGCAGCTGAGCTGTGGTGACTGCGCTGCTGCCAGCCAGCCCGTCTCCCCCAGATTAGATTTTGCTCAGACAATGCCACTGTGCTGCTCCAGCAGGAAAGCGGAGCTGCGATAAGAACCACGTGCAGGTGATGTTACTTACCTCTGGAAGTGCACAAGCCAAAGTCAGCGTTCAGGAAGATGATGTCTTATTGTTGGTGGGTTCCTACCCTCACCCAACCACTGCGCTCCGCAGATTTAGTCTCTAGCTAAGCAAGGAGAAATCAGAAACACGGAGCAACTTACCTTCTTTAAATCCTTAGACAGAGGATGGACAAAAACCCACTGACTTTTAAAATATTGGTAACTTAAATATTTGTCTCCTATGCTATCAACTCATGTTAACTAGCCAGGAAAGTGGGATACTACCAGAAACAATGCGAGAGGTTGAAGAAAATGAAGCACTGAGGGAAAAAATGGTTGTTTAACTAATTTTTCTCAATAGGACGTGTCATTTGAATACAAGCCAGAGGTCTGAATATTAAAATATAACAATATTACTCCAGGCTTTTTATTAATTACTTTCCTGGTAGGAAAAAATTATCAATACATTAAGCTACAGAATTAAACAGACACAGGATTTGTTTGAAGCACGTCCCACACACCTCACATAGTAACATGGTTCTAGAAGTAGCTTCCAGTAAAGATTTTATGAGCCAAAGGATCACAGAAACCTGGTCTGCTCCACACCTTTGGCTTCCATGCAGCTTCAAGCAGTTGGTCTGTCCACCATGGTCACACCTTTCCTTGCACCAGCACAATTCCTTTAACGCTAGACAGGCAACAGAAATCAGCTCAAAAAACTAAGTCATAATTGGTGTCTGCTGGGATACCAAATTGAATCTGCTTGGTTCACAGCAAATGCCAACACAAGCAAGCATACAGTTGAGGACAAAAAGGTGAGAGGAATACAGCAGTCAGGCTGCTTCTTTGTGTTAATACGCAACCAGTTTCAGATACGCAACTTGTGCTTTTACACAGTTTTTGTCTAAAAATCTGAACCATAGTGAAGTAGAACTTATGTAGCCAGAGCATGGAAACCCTTTGCATTCCAAACTGAAGCATTTCTCCCGCCTTTATCTTGGTTCATAACTTCAGGCACATTTTTCTTATAGACCTCACAAGGTCTTTCAGCAAGGAATTACAGATATTTAACACCTCATTACCAGAGATACTTGCTTCAAACAATTAAAAGATAATATCTGACTCAGAATAACATGCACCATGTAAGCTCACGCAGTGGAAACTAAGACGGTCTCAGAAATACAGGAGGTCCCAAGATACCACGTGTGCTTTACAGCGCTCTTAATTCTCATCTCTATGACAAAGGGAAGGTTCAGAAGCAACCAGGAAAAACTAAAAACCAGGATTTGAAGTTTTACTTTGCACGCCCACCCACGCAGAGTTTACACTACGCCGCTGAGATGATAAACACCCAACTACAGCTGTCTGCAAAGAGTACCAAATATGGAAACTCAGGGGGAAAAAAATATATATACACAAAAACAATGCATGAGAAACTTTTATTTTTTCTGTTGATAAAACCCAAAGATTCCTCACAGCAGCAACAGATGCAGAACTTATCTGCAGAAATGATATCTCGTCTTAAACTGTTTGCATACCCAAAGATATCAAGTGTGTAGGGACTGCATATTAACACAGTACAGGCACTGCTCAGTAGTAAAAGAAATTAAGCTTGTTGGTGCACCTTAATCCACCCTTTCCTTACTGTTATAGGTTTTCATAGTACTAAACATGACTGTTAATGAGTTTTCTGCTTATCATTTTGTTGTTATTGCAATTAAAAAGCCTTTTAATAAACGCTACAACTTATATGCCCAAGACCCTTCCCCTCATGTTGTAGTGGATGACAAACTGTATCCACATGCTACACTTCAGAATGACAATGCTATTGCATTTAGCAGCCCAAGCTACACTAAAGTAAGTTACCTTAGAGTAACAGAAACCACTGCTTTGTTCAGTAACACCGAGGGGTAGAGGTCCTAAAAAACCACATTTCTACCTCGCATCCATACCTTTAATATTTATATATATATATATTCTTATATAGCTCTAAAAGAAGTCTCTACTATCTTACAATTAAATTAAAACACACCCACGACTGCGCTATCTAGAGATTTTGGTCTGAGTTCTTTAAACATTAGTTGTTCCATAAAAATATACAATTCAAACAGCACGGTTCTACCAGTGACATGAGGCCTTAAAATACAGGCCCATGACAGATAATAAACCATGCAATTCAGTGCTCAATGTCATCTAACTGTTAAATATTTATACTGTATTTTCAAACTCCCAGTATCTTTTAAATCCCAACTTCTATTTGCAGGCTTACCATGCTTAGAAACATGCAGAAAGGAAAACGCGTTTCTCACTGGCCTGTAGTGATCACATTTCTTCTTCTCCATCAACTAGACTGAAAACGCACAGACTTCATGCTGTCGTTTTTAGATCCTTAACCGTTTACCTTCTTTCACATACTTGATTATTTCACAGTGGATCGTTCTGCTCCATGTGAACAGACTCGGGAACAGTCACATGGTCAGAACTGCACTTTTCAGTTTATGCCTCTAAGAATGAAGCTGCTAAAAATCAATTAGGATGCACTCATAGCTGCCATACAAGTGAACAGACTCCAGTAGACAATCAAGTTAATTATAGATATAGACCAGAAAGTGAAGCTTTTAAAATCAAGTATGCAAGTACAGCATCAAACCTGATAGGTTCCAAGAAGTATACCTCTGTCCAGATAAAGGTTTTCTAAATGGCACGCCACCATCAACCAGTCTTGAGCAAGGACACGAAGCACTTAAACCTGGAGGCTTCTTATTACCATCCCAGCACTATTCCATATAAGCTTTTAGAGTGACGTCGATGCTACCGTTTCTACAGCCACGAGCCCTTCAAATCAGCAGCAGTTCAGTGATAAATCCCAAACAAGTTCACCCCAGGGTTACTTGACATGCAAGTCTCAGAAAGTTTTACTCTTACAGATGCAATGATACGTGATTTTGCTACTAACTACTCCGAGTCCTGTACAGTTACTCTGTAGATATGATAACAATAAGACATACTAAAACCACAAAAAGAGTTATGACCGTTAAAATAAACTTTTTTAAAACAGCAGAAAGTCAGGGAAATGCCTGAAATCCTTTTGAAAGCATTAACATATCTTCTGTCTCTGAATATAAAAATACATATAGTGAACCCAGAACTGCAAACGCAGTTAACACCTTCCCCCCCATTAACCGCTTGAAAATCAGTACAAAACAATGTAAGTTACAGGAATGGTCGTTGCAAATTTGTCAATGTGAGTTATTACAAAGTCATCACACGAGGACACCAATTGTACATTATTTACAGGTGAGGTAAGAAAATTTCCAGAGTAACAAATTATGACTTAGCAGAAGTGTAAAAATAATGTCTTCACCGAAACGTTATAAAACCTGGTAATTGTTATCAGCTATGTAGTTGACCACGATTACATTTTGTACTTAATATATACCACGTTCTTAAGAAAAGTGCCAAAACATTGCTACATAAAAACCTGCTTTGCAAAATAATTCAGCAAGAAAACTGAAGATGTTAAATGAAAAAGCAGAACAGGAAAACAAAGAAGTGATGTCAGTCGTAGAAACAGGTCTTGTTAAATGCGTTTGAAAAACCTGAACTTGTTTGCATGCTTTTTCTAACGTGAAAAAGATCCATTCAAAGCAACATGCATACGTTCTTCTCAGGGTACCCTAGCTGATTCTGAAAGGACACATTCTTTTTAAACTGTGAAAAATGCAAGGAAATTGAGAAGAAAAGTTTTAAAAGAAGGGTGAACTGCAAAGGCTGGAACTGGTGGCAAAAAATCCTGCTGGAAACGAGTCCATACTGACGTACTCCAGAGGTCAGCACTAGGGTCCATAGTGTTGAATAGGTTCGGCGCCAATGGGGCGATGGGACAGAGTACACTCCCTGCATGCCATTCCAATGAACCTTGGGAGGCTGCAGAAATGAACAATCAAGAAACTCAACGTTTAACAAAAGAAAGTGCAAGTCTTACACCTGGAGAGGAACAATCCGCACCAGCACAGGCTGCTGGCTGATCAGCTGGAAAACAGCCTGCAGACAAAGATATCAAATTGATTATAAGTCACTAACGCATCACTGCTGCAAAAAAGGTCAATGGCCTACTGGTCTGCAGCAAGTCAAGGGAAGTGATGCTTCTTTTCCACTCAGCTTTTAGGAGACATAATTGATGTGGCTGCCTTCGGGTTCCCCAGTGCAAGAGAGACGTAAGCATACAAGATCATGGCCAGAAAGCTGATTTAAGTGATTGGAGCATCTGACAAACAAGGAGAGGTTTAAGACAACCGAGATTGTCTAGATTGGAGAAGGCTCAAGGGTATTCTTGTGTAAATGCCTGATACGGAAAAGTTAAAACAAATGAAGAAAAACTGACTCTTCTCAGCAGTACCCAGTGACAGAACAAGAGGCAACAGCCGTAAACTATAATATAAGCAGCTCCATTTAAACAGAAAAACATATCTTTTTAGCATAAGGGACATCTAAACACTAGAACAGGTTGCCCAGAGATCTTGTGGAGTTCCCGTCCTTGGAGATGCTCAAGACCCAACTTGTCACAGCCCTAAACAACCTGCTCCAGCTGACTGCCCTCTAAGCAGGCAACTTGGGCTACGTCATCCCCAAGAGTCCTTTGTAACCTCACTTATTCTGCAATTCTATGACAATGGACAGCAACTTATGTACCCCGGGCATTGCACTGACTGAGTCAAACCAAACTACACAATGTAAAGGGCATATATTTCCTTGAAGTTATTGCATTCTACGTTAGTTTTGCTGCCTGCGTTTCGCCGATCTCATTTTTTCAAATCTTGACTCCATTTCTTCCAGCACCTTCGGTGTGTATCGTACAACCAATTTTACCTTCCCTTGGGCTGCCTTCAGTAGTTCTACTGCTTTTTCATGGTGTTCACCTTCGACGCTCTGCAAAGCATAAATCATTAAGTATCATATTAATGAAGACATACAGTGGAAATATACTTGTTTCGTTTTTCTTTGTCTATATAGTCAACTGAAACATTCACGTTTCAAAACTTTACAAGAACAACACCACCCAAGCTTGGGATTTATTCTCTGGCAAATCACTCCAGAGTGATGATAAATATACCAATCAGTATTATGAAGAGTAGTGCAAAACTTCTGGTTATGCTTATGTTAAGTCTTTACATACATTTACATCGGATAAGTGAAACAGGGAGAACAACGAGCAATTTTGAAATAACTCTCAAATCAACAACTTCAGAACACTTTGTCTTTTAAGCCAAGATGGTTTCTCTTCTATAGTTACGCACTTTGTATTTCATAGTTGTCCTCAATTTGCCTAATAAGCTACTTCAAATTATCTCGCATTTCACTAAGGACAAGAGCTCACATACAACTGCAAGATAGCTGCCTTTTTGATGTTATCCTATGCTACAGCAAAGCAAAACACTGTCTACTGGACACCTGCAGCAGAACCCATTCACCTGATTATAGCATTTAAGCAACAATTCTCAGCAACATCATCCAAATATACATTCCTAGATAGCACACATTCTATCAGCATAACTTATTTCTTCCAAACTTATCAAACAACAATGGAACTACCCCAAGCCTACCTCCTACTGGTGCTATTAGAAGCTAGAAGGCAGGTGATGTACCTGCTGATTGGAGGGTTTCCCCATTACTACAAAGTTACTTACAGAAAGAAAGACAACAGTTAAAAAAACAAAACAAAACAAACACCCAAGTTATTTCTCTTCTGTCAGACTCAGACAACACATACATTTGAATGTTTTCATGTTTGTTATTCAAGTGGATGTGTTTTAAGACATACCCACTGCCATTCCAGCAGCAGCAAGTTACTTCTTAAGAATTAAATTGGCAATTACAAGAATGTTCATCATGTTTCCAGATGACAGAAATTAATCTGTGAACACCAAAAGGCTCTTCCTCTAAGCCTGCTTTCTTGCAGTATTTTATTCTCTTACTGTATTTTTACAATAGCTATTCATACGTGTATGCACAGATGCAGCTGTTATTAGCTGGGATTACTGTCAAACGATCAGAGTGTTTTGGGGTGTTGCTTCTGCTTTGTGAGGGTCTGTAGGTGAGGAAGGCTTTAAACAGCTGACGCTTTATGGACAGCTGACCTGTCCCTTGACACCTTCTAAGACCAGGAAGGCTAGAGCAGGGATAGTTGCACCACTAAGGACATGATTACTCATACATCTCACTCATTATACTCAGGAGCCAAGCATGACAGAGCTCTTCACTAGCAGGCACCTCCCAGAGTACCAAGAACCAGCAAGTCTGGATTCCTTTCAAGTGTCAAAAAAACCAAAACACTCAGGCTAAGGAGCATAACATTTAGTTAAACTCTCAGTATTAAAATAAAACTGAGTTTGCAGATGTAGCTATGGGAACATTAATGCTAAGCATATGATGGAAGCCTCTATAAATAAATCCAGAAGTTTGAGATTAACATGCATTTGACAAGCAGCTCTTGTAAATCAAAGCCTGCCCATAGCCTCCTCTTCCCAGTCATTCTGTTTTTGTATTGCAAGTTGGCAGAAGAGGACACCTGTTAAAAATAAATAGCTCCAACAGCACTTCAGACACGCACTCCTTAAAATATAAATCTTGGTTTTGAAGCTTACAGCAATTAAGTAAAGATAACTGAAGATAACACCACCTTGTTTTTCCATCTTGCTACAGCTTTCATTAAGCAGTAGTGCTCTTACTGGGATAATGACGCCAAAGAGCCCCTGCTCAGTCTACCATAATGCATCATAATTTACTACTTACCTTTGAAGCTGCAGAAAACTAAGTTAAAACCTGCATCATCAAATTGGATAAAACAGGAAGCCATAATGGTAGTTTAATACTATTTCAGAACAAGACCTACCAGATTTATACAATTTCTCAGAATCTGAAACATTGACATAAATAGCGCCCATCCCAGTTGAAAAATGCAACCAAAACATAATCCAAGAACTCTCACTGCACACAATTAGGTTCAGAAATCTAAGGAAGATGTTCTTGAGAGGACAAAAAGAAGCAGTTTTGCTAGGATCAAAAAACAAGCTCAAGCTTGGGCCATGTATATTCTACGTATGCCCCCAAGTGGAGACAAGTAGTTACTGCTATAGAAAGTGAAAAACTCCTACCACTCCGTTTACAGAAAGGAGCTGGTCTCCACGTTTCAGGCCTCCGTGCCTATCAGCTATACCACCAGGGATAATTCGGGAGATATAGATGGGAGAATTTTGTTCTTTGCCTCCCATGATGTTGAATCCAAGACCTTCTTCAGTTTTCGGCAGTTCAACCACTCTGGGATGCGAATGACCTTCACTAGCAGCAAATGCAGCTACAGTGGCCTGTAAAAAATAAGATCTTGCTATTTACACGACTACAGACTCCTCAGCTTGACACAGTGAGCAAGCTGAAAAATTATGTTTATCTTAAAGCGCTAAAATATTAAGACAAATCAGATCAATTTCTTAAACAACATCGGGATAAAAAAATTAGAACTCAAGGAAGAGAATATAAATGGAAACAACTTAAAACGAATGTCTTTTGTTATCCCTTTTAACAACCTCATATGCTTATCCACTTGACCAAACACCTAGATAATACATTTCCAGATTGTAAATACCTTTCCTCAGCTTCGAAAGTAACAAATTAATGCATTTTACTCAAGTTTGGTGTTTACCTTCGCTGTTGCATTAGCTCTCACTTCTGGGCTACTGCTGATATCCACAGTTTCATATACATGTTCGTACACCTTTGAAGATAAGACAACTTAAGCTGAAGAGTTATTTTTCTGCTTAGGTAACATAACAACCAGTTACAAATTAAAATTGCATACATGAAAAAAAAAAAACATACCAAACACCTTTAACAAATGATTCCCTGATGCACTGCAAGGTGCCAAGTAAAGTACCTACCATACTACGAAGAAAAAACTCTCTCAGTATCTTTACTGCTCAGATAAACCACACACATTCTAGGTCTCAACCCAAATCCTCTCACTTGGTAAGCATACAGACCTCACCACGACATCTGACAGCAGATATGGGTGACTAACTTCTCATATTTAATTCAATTGGACTTTTCCATAAGGATGCATGAAAAATTATGCAAGGGTGGCTCTTCAAAGCTCACCCAACAATCAAATCTGTATTTCCCTTCACCTGATGCAACCAAAATACCTAAAGAAAGGCTATTGAAAACACAAAGGCCATAAGAATACTAATGCTAATTGGGTTAGTGGTAGTTAACACAACAAACGCAGTCCTTCATAAGATGAAAACATCAAGAGGACTTCCACGTCCACAAAAAGATCTTGCAAATTACTGCAGGTGTTATCAGCAGTGGGAGCACCATCACCACCACCAACAGGAGGATGCATTCAATCATCTCAAACTACTGAAAGAGCATCGGAACAAAGATGATGTGTGCAAAGCTATGATGCCAATCTAGCTTAAAAGAAGAGGCTATTTATACTTTGCCCATTCTTACCAGCCAACAGCATAATAGGACACTACCTGCCAGCAAGGCAGCTATATAACCTCCAAGAAGCAATTCGTTTCTGAGCCATTGTTTAATACGCTACACCTATAGTACCCCTAAACTGTTTTCTTCTCAACTTGTAAAAAGTAAGTCGTCTTCTATAAAGCTCCATAAGTCAAATTCAGTTTTATGAAGGAAGTGTTAATGCACTGAACGTTTTTCAAAGTACCACTTTTAATGCAAGCTAATTGTTTACACAGTTAACTTACCTCCCTTACAGCATTACAGAATTCACTCTGAAGGACCCTTTGCAAAGCCTGTAGTTTCTGCGGTGGCACTTCTCCACTTCTCTGTAATTTTTCCAGCAATTCAATTGCTCTGCAGATATCTACAGGAAAAAAAAAAAAAAAAGTATTCATTATGAGGAATGCCCGAAAAGTTCCTACTGGTGGCTTTGTTTGCTTTTGTTTTTTTAAACAAAGTTAACACAGTAGCGCTGTTTTGTACGCATTAAACTCCATAATTTATGTAATGTATGGCTATTCATTTTGTCAAAGCAATCTATAGTATCATCAAGCATGCTAACACTCCTTTTACATTCAAAAACTAGTTTACCAGAAATACACCCAATGTATACAAAAAAGGCTGGCTTGGGCACGAGTAGTCTGTAATTATATTAATTGGATGCCAAACAGCAGCTGGAATCGTAAAAACTTGATTAAAACTCATACCAGTTTGAAAATACTTTCTTACTTCCTCCACCTGCAATGTGCCTGATGTATCAAAGCGCTAGGAAAAAGAACCCAAACTCCTCCATGATCTCTGCTGAGCATTCTGTAGTAAGGATCCCCAAACTCAACATCTTTTTTCCCCATTCTTGACATTTCCTGAATGACCAACGCTGTCAGTGAAACCAAAATCTCATCTGAAGAATTGATTTCAGACCAGTACCGAGCAAGATGGGCATCAAACATGGCATCAAAGCTATGTGACATTCTGCAGGCAGCTCTTCAAGAGTAGCAAGGATTAATACTCCTTGCTTGCATTTCTAGAGTGACCATTCTTCTGAATCATGTTAAGTCCATGAACAGAAGTAGAACAGTCTCTCAGAAAAGCAGGTAGACATTATGGTCTTCATTATCAGAGAGGCAGACAGAAGCAGTGATTTATCTACTGCATAAATAAGGCATAGATCATTTTAGAAGATGATGAAGTCTGGAACATGATTACGTCCTAAATGCATTACTTCCCCTTTTCCATAATTAACCTTCAGGGAATCATTTTTCACATGGAACATCTTCTGTGCTGCCATAACGCCACTAAATAGACAAGCAACAGCCACAAACTTCAAGACCAATGTCCATCCTGTTACATTCTGAAATTAAGGTGCACTGACAGAAGACAACCAACCCACAGTTCATGCTGCCCACTTCTGTAAGGTGTCAGTTAGATATCTCACAGACACTAACAGCAGCTGGTAGAGTCAATTAAAGATGGTGTGATGTAACTTCTTGAACTGGTCATCCACTAGCACAGTTAAAGCTGTGTTTATATCATAGACAGGGTGTAAATCACTCATGGAACAGCACCCAATATTACAGTTGCAGTCACATGCATTGCTTCAGATGAGAGCTCAAGTTCATCCTCGCTATTTAGGAAGCATTTTCAATTTTCTAAGAGGATCAGGTATCTAAAGCAAATATGTATCACAATTGAAACCCAATTGCTAACTCCGCGTCTACTGTATTTGCTGCATACTTGCAATTTGTATACAAATTACAGAAGGAAAAAATGCTTTTGATTTCCTAATATGCATTTGGCATTGTATTTGGCTCACAAAACGTTTGGTGAAATGAAAGACAGCAGAGGTGTGATTGTTCATTTTTCCATCTTAGTTATGTAAATCCATAAATACTCTCAGTAAACACTACGTTCAGCATCAATGGTACAAGCTCTC
The DNA here is from genome assembly GCF_039878825.1 of Excalfactoria chinensis. Lineage (NCBI taxonomy): Eukaryota > Metazoa > Chordata > Aves > Galliformes > Phasianidae > Excalfactoria > Excalfactoria chinensis. The sequence continues at coordinate 51,415,045 of NC_092829.1, forward strand.
TTTAATCTCCTGAAATCTTGCACTGAACAGCTTGAAGTAGAACAATCAACAAATGGAAGGAAGAAGTCGTTAACATCCTTTGGGAACAGCAGCAGTTCCAATCCTGCAACGCTCCATATATACGTGAAAAGTCTGCTAATGTTAATTCCAATACAACTATCAAATACTCACAGATATTTGCAGACAAATGACTGCTTCGGGCATACGAAGAGCATGATTCCAGACAGCAGCTCTCACAGCCTGTGGTTTATGAATCATGTTAAGCTGTAATGTGTATGAAGTTATCTAACAGTTTGATTAGAACACTAAGAAATTTGAAAAGGGACAGAACTCTACTAATCAAAAGAGCAGCTGCAGTAACCAGCACTCAAGAATTCCACTCACCAATTTCCCTTGTTTCATAACCTCAATGTTTTCTCAAATAAACTCAGCACAGCTCCTACCAAGATCCCCTAAGAGCTGAATTCTTCAACTGTGCAGCCTAAGGCAAAATTGGCTAGTTTGGGATTCGGCTGTCTTTCAGAAAGCACAAAATCAGCTTGTCAAGGTACTGAGAATATACATAGGTTGGACATGGAGTGGATTCCAGCTAGATGAAACTAACACAGAATATGCATTTATTTATTTTTAAAACAGCTGTCAGACCAAAGGACTGAACTAGTGATAAAAAATCCAAAGCACTTCTTACAACTGCGTGCAGAAAAGGAAGATGGTCGACTATCCTGCTGACACAGCCTGCTTCCTTGCAAGCTATACTCAGAATGTCATCAAGCTGTCCTCCTCGGAGTTACCATTACAGTACAGCCAACTGATCAGAACCAGACACAAACAAGTACTGTTTCCATAATGGATTTCAAGGAAGAATAGAGATAAATCCAGAGGTAAGCAATTAAAGACAGACAGACAAACAATACCTCATCATAAACCATCACACAACTGAATATTTCTCTTTTAATCTTTTCAGTGTTTTTAGGTCAAGTTTTGGTTGTTGTTTGTTTGGGGTTTGTTTGTTTTTTGTGATTGCAGGATCATCATTTGAAGTCTCAAAAGGAAAATGCATTTAAACTAAAACAACGTGGTGGAAAAAAATAAAATACAGCAATAGAGAAATGGCACCACTCCATGGTTTGATGTGTGAACAAAACACAGGGGAAAACAGTGTCCTCACACACACTCCTGAGGAGCCACTTCTACTACTTGTGTTCAAATAGTTTAAGATACACATAGATTTACCACACATCACTACCAAACCGTAAGTGTAATTTGTAAATGCTCAACGTAGTTACATCCCTGCACTCCAGTAACTCTGGGTGGCGGTTTTGTGTGATGAAGCTTGGAAGAAGGAACAGACGGGGAGAATTTTCCATTGCCCTGATATGGTAAATATATGGTAACCATTTGAAATCAGCACACTTTCTACACTACCCTCTCTTTTTATAGGCTATATGCCAACAACATTAGCGATGCTCATTTCTGAGCTGAAAATGATTCAGTGTAAGGTTATCTGCAGTCAACCCCATACAATTACCCAGCAGTTGTTAAGTTCTGTAAATAAAGCTCTCCCTTTTATTGGCCCATTACACTGTGCGCCCTTAAAAAAAAAAATAAATAAAAATGGAAAAGCATTAAAACTACCAGCTCTTTTGTTCCAATGATCCCTAAGTAACCCCACAGATTTGTTTTCATAGCAAGAGCATAGTGGCAGGGTAATGAGGTGGAGGAAGATGCTGCCTGAGGTTTAACTCTGCAGACCAAGCAAAAGCAGCTAATCAACTGCCAAAGCAGCTGCCCTAATTAACAAGCTGGGTGGGTTGACAAGCTGCAGTGGGAAGCAAGGTTCTTACATAAGTCCCTGCTTACAGACCTCCTCTCATGCATCACAAGTGATTGGCTTGCTGAGTGGGAAGGAGGGCTGGGCACAAACAGCTGAGTTCTGTGGTAGGCAGCATGTGACGATGCTATGCAAACAGGTTACACATCTACAAAGAAACACTCTGAGGAGTGGACCCAGAGGGGATGGCAAGGAGAAAACACTCAGCTCTTCTAATTACCTGCACTCCACATAATCGCTTTCCTTCTCAAGCACACTGAAGGCAGTTTGCTACTGTTTCTTAAAAGTGCTCGATAAAAGGCACCATAAATAAAAAAGAAACCATAGAAAAAGCACACAACTAGACTTTGTGCCTCATCCGCCTCCATAGCGGTTGGAGCTACATGCCACACCGCACTAACGACACAAACGAAACTGTGAGGACACAACAGAACTCGGCAGAACTCAAACAAGTTTATAAGGGCTCCACCACAAGTCCTGTGCCGATTATAAAACAAGGAGCTGACAGGAAATTCGGAGGCGAGCGCGACCATGAAAACCAACAGAAACCCGAGAGAGAAAAAAAACAAACCAAGAACAAAACAAAAAAAGACCAAGAAGCAGGCCCAGCTAACACACAGAAAGAATCTGGGGCGAAAAGAAAAGAAACAGAGTAAAAGTTCATGAAGTATCTACTGCACGGAGCTGCTCACCCCCCCCCCCCTGCCCGCCGCTAGCTCGGGCGCGCAGAGGCCGCCCACGGGTTGGAGTCCGACCCTGGGACCGAGGCAGCAGCTGAAGCAGCCGGAATCGGAGAGGAACGTGTATCCGCAGAGATGGGGGAAACGTAACCACACCGCAGTAGCCCTACTCACCTCGCTCTAGACGAACCGGCTCACCTAACGACGCCATCTTGTCCTCGCCGCGGCTCTGCCGGAAGTGGCGCAACCCAGCCGGAAGAAGGAGCGAGGCGCGGCCTTGCTGTTGCCATGGCGCGGGCTGCCATGTCCTGTGTGGAGGAGCGGCCTGCGAGCCGGCGGAGCCGGTGTGGGATAAATAAGGCAGTCTTGACTGACATAGCTAATGTTTGCCGTGTTTCCTCGCTACGACACGTTTAACCACTCCTACTCCCTATTAACACACAAGAAGCACCGCCTACGGAGCTCATATCTGTTCATGTGCCACGAGTGCCCCTGGAGACGGAATTATATATAAATCCACTTCTGCCCGTGGGAAATGTGGTGCATGTGGTTTGTGCGTCTGTTTGGCACCGGGCTTATCTACGCATGGGGCTAACACTACGTGGAGTGTCTGTATTAAATCAGAGATAAGTGACGTACTCAGGCTTTTTCTGGAAGAGAGTAGGAGAGCGGCACATTTATTTATACATTAATTTATTCTACGGACTTAGCTCTGCCCGTTTGGCTTTGATTTAGTCTGTGCCTGGTGTTCGCAGCTCTGAAAGAGAAGGGTTCTCGACAGGCCTCCAAATGTCAGCTAATGTGATGGTGATGTACTCCCTCCCCTCTGCAATTCATTTTAATGCCAGCTCCTCTCAGTTTGAAGGATGTCATGTGTGCATTTCAATGAAAAGGTCATAAGAATGGAATTCTGCAGGTGAACAGAATTAAATTCTCACAGGCTTGTTTCCTGCAAGAAAAAGTGTCGGAGCAGCTGGAAGCACAGAGTGTTTCTGGAATAAAACCCAGATGTTTCTATCTCATGCTGGAGCAGGAACGGCCATTCTGTTACCAGTGACCGAATGGTAAATAGCCTGCCCTGACTTCAGACAGATGAGACTATGGAAAAAAAAAGTATTAATATTAGGCAGTATTTCACATATACATCCTTGGTAGGAATACAGGTTTGAACGTATCTTTAGCGTGGTATTACTTGAACTTCCATAAAGACCAGAGGTTCAGAAATTGGAGCACTTGCTTTGACTTTCCTCTAGAACTAGTGAGCTGGACAATGGACTGTCATTCAGACCTCTCTCCATTCTAAAGCATGATATTATGGGTCTAAGAAAAACAGAAAAACAGATTTTATGTAGTACTTCCACTGTCCACTTTATAACACTATCATGCTTAAACTGTATTGTTCCAGGAATATGCTCTGCCCCAGCGATGCCACATCTTGAATACTGTGTCCATTTGTGGGCTCCTCAGTTCAAGGAAGACAGGGAACTACTGCAGAGGATGGAACTTACTTTCCCAGATTATCTTTTATGCAGGAAATCTTGGTCTTTTCTGCATTGTTCTGTGTTTAGCAGGAAAATTAGCAGCGTTATAATCTTGCAAAAGAATTGGGTTGAAGTAATCTCTTATTCTTTTTGCTGTTTTCTTTCTCTTAACACCTATGGTAGTCAACCAACTGAAAAATATCAGAGAAAGAAAACTGCAGTATAAATTCAACAGAGATGTTCTTTCTGATGAAAAAAAGCTACAAGTTACATGTGCACCTTTCCTTTGTCTCCAGGAGAAACCAAAAATGACAGGCTTGTTATTCCAGTGGAAGGAATAGAATTCCAGTGCAGGACCACAGAGGAGAGAAGGAAAAAATGGCTGCAGATGATACAGAAAAAGGAAGCACCCACTTAATTTTTCCTTTCTGAAGTAGCACTGTTAACATGGTGCTGTATTTTTGCAGTGAGGTCTAAGGTACAAAGTTAGGCATTTCTATGATGGAGGTATTTTCCTGCATTGTTGACTTTGAAAACAGAAAAAACGTATTGAATCAAAGAATCAATTTCTAAGTCAGAAGTATATTTGTGATCCCTCACCCTCCCAAAAAAGAGAGAACTGCTGAGTCTGTAGCAAGGCATGGTTTTCTCAAGACAGATTAAAAGCATAGGTGGATGTTGATAGACTCCATACGAACAAGATAATCTGTTTGTGACATCATAGTCGGGAAATCCTCATTCTGTTAAGTGTGTAGAACAAAAACAGGTTGCAGAAGTTGAGGGTACTCCTCCCAGATGACTCAGAGAGTGCTCAGTGGTGGCTGAAGAGCATGGAAAATCTAACCATTAAACTTCAATTGGTGTATTTTGCTAAATATAATGAAATTATTAATTTACACCACACTGTCTGCATTGCTCAAGCTTGTCAAATCTTGTACCAGAGTTACTTTACTTCTGTCTTCATTGATGAATTAGCCTAGGTGTTAGCAGCTGCACTTTAATGCCACATGAAAGATGGTGCTGTACTCCACAGTATATGTCAGTTGAACCTCTGGGAGCAAGCACTTCCTGACAGTCTTTTATGTATGCAGTTACACTAGTGTTGAAGGATTATCAATAATCAAAGCGATATAGCTTAAGTCTTCAATGGAAAACAGTTGCATTAGCAGTCCAAGAGAAAATGGAAATCAATCTCCAGCATAAGCTAACTTGGAATGAACATACTGTTTATTTCAGTTCAGAGGTTTTAGTGTATGAAAAGTTAATCCGCAACTGAATAAGATGAGCTTTCTTTATAAATTAGTAAGATCTCAGTATTTTTTTTTATGAGGTTGTATCTAACAGCCAGCCCTTCTATTCTAGAAATTAGACGTAGGGTGGATAGGGAATGCAAATATGATGAGACATACCCTATGACTCACTAGGGAAAATGCAGGAAGAGCCACTCAAGTGGCACCCCCGAGTCCTTCTCTGCTGGGCTGCTCTCAAGGAGATCCACCCCCAGTCTGCATAAATACCTGGGATTGCCCCAACCCAAGTGCAGCACCCTGCACTTGCCCTTATTGAACCTCGTTAGGTTTTCATGGGCCCACTTCTCCAGCCTGTCCCTCTGGATGGCTTTCCTTCCTTCCAGTGTATTGACCCCATACATGTGGATATAGTTATTCTCATATTAATTGGACTACTTGACAGTGGTCTCACAAGTAGGTAGTGTTTTCCTTCTCATCCTGCTAACACTGATTTAGTCACAAGGAGGGACAATAAGATTTTTTTATATATACATTTCTATAAAGAAACACTGTTATAACATTTTCTAAAATTACGTGGTCCTTCTAACATCTTTAAAATTATCACAGTGCTAAGTGGCACATTGTTTTCATACACAGTTAATACACATCACAGACCTGCAACATGTATATATGTATTTTCACACACACGTGGTCAAGAATCATCTCAAAGCACATTTAGCATTAGTAGGTACACCTTAAGTCCAAACTGAAAGGATTCTTTTCCTTGCATATCTACCTAGCTAATTGCTGTAGGAAGTATGTATGTCCAGCTACCTCTGAGGGGGAAACAGCAATCATGTAACATAGTAGAGTAATGCGGAGTGAAAAAAAAAATGGCTAGAACCCTGCATCAGAATGCAGGATACGCTTCAAAAATTGCTGAAGAATCTCTGTCGTCCACAAGGAACAATGTCTGCCCTGGAAACCAGAGAGGTGGAATTAACCGTGACTTCTGTTGATGATTCAGGGCAGTGAAGAGAGTGCAAATTCAATTTTCATGTTTTTAAGACATCCTTTTGCCTCAGGACTGCCGTGTTAAAGCAACTTTATTGCTTTAATACCACTGAATTTAATCACTTTAAATCTTTGACAGATGCATTAGTATTTGCAATTTCAGCTGTACTTTGATTCATCGGCTAGTCCGGGGTGAGTTTCATGGTTTGCCACACACTGGGATTGATTGCTGTTGTCCCTGTAAAAAATTCAGGGTTTTACACATATTGAAGAACCTGGTACCTTTTTGGTCACGCACGTACTAGCAATTTTTTCTGTCTTCATATGACAGATTTTTCCTTTGTTACTTATTGCAGACCATGCATTTTGATTATCATCTCACACATCAATTGAATAACAAGTAGAAAAAGTCCAACTTTTTGCTAAGTGCCACCTAACCTCCATGCCAATTATTTTTTCCACATAAAGCTTGACTCATTGACTACACGAGTTATCTCGGAATTCGTCCAGTCAATCCTGATAAATGTAGGAGCAAACAACAGACACAGGAGAAAGTTCTGCCTGTTAATCTGCATTTATGGAAAAAAAGGGGACACCCACAACCTCTAAGGGCAGCCTGTGCCAGTGCCTCACCACCCTCTGAGTCATGAATTCCTTCCTAACATCTAACCTAAATCTTCCTTCTTCTAGCTTAAATCCTTTCCTTCTTGTCTGTCATTCTCAGACCATGTAAAAAGTCAGCCCCTCTTCTGCTTGTAAGCACCATTCAAGTACCAGAAGGTTGCAGTGTGGTCTCCCCTGAGCCCTAGACTACTAGAGACACCAAGATTGTTGAACTTCATCCGACTGGCCTCAGCACAGCTATCCAGACTGTCTGGATTGCTCTGTAGAGCCTCCCTATCCCTAGGCAGATCAACCTTCCCTCCCAGCTTGGTGTCATCTGCAAACTTACTGAGAGTTCACTCAGTGCCCTCATCCAGGTCATCAAGGATGATACTGAACAAGACAGGCCTCGATACTAACCTTGGGGAATACCACTTGTGACCTGTCACCAGCTGGCTTTAACTCCATTCACCACCACAATCTGGGCCCAGCCATCCAGTCAGTTCTTTAATCAGCAAAGAGTGTACCTGTCCAAGCCACAGGCTGCAGCTTCTGCAAGACAATACTGTGTGGGAGACAGTGTTGAAGGCTTTGCTGAAGTCTAGGTAGACTACATCGACTGCCTTTCCCAAATCAACCAGGTGGGTCACTCAATCATAGAGATCAGATTGGTCAGGTAGGACCTGCCTTTCATGAACCCACACTGGCTAGACCTGATCCCTCAGTAGTTCCACATATGCCAGGTGATCTGCTCCATAACCTTACCTGACACCAAGGTCAGGCTGACAGGCCTGTAGTTCCCCGGATCCTCCTTACTGTAATTCTTGTAGATGGGAGCCACATGAGCAAGTCTTCAATCCTGGGACCTTTCCAGTTGTCCAGGAATTCTGCTGGATGATGTCAAGTGACTTGGCTATCACCTCTGCCAGCTCCATCAGCGCCTTTCTCTTGTCCAAGCTGAATAAGCTCAACTCTCTCAATCTTTCTGAACAGAAGAGGTTTTCCAGCTCTTTGAGCCCTCTATTGTTTTATACAAAACAAAATGTTACTTTCAGACTCTCATGTGACAGAACTTAGCACTTCTATGCAAGTGGTAATGGTATGATCGTTAAGCTAGCAGGGTGCTGACCTACAAGCACATTTTCCTTGTTACGCAATTGCAGTCATTCAGAGAATGAAATCATGCTACTCAGTGAATTTCTGAACAAACACCTTGAACGGGCTGGGGATGTTTTTGAGAAGACTGCTGTCAAGTTGTGCTTCTCTGTGCAATCCTAGAGTTAAGACTGTGTTAGCAACACTTACCTGCCCTTCAAGGGCTTGGCTTAATGTCCTTTTAAAGTATTGTACCAGAAAAAAGGATGTGCAAACAGATGGTGACAGAAAAATCTCATTTTACTTTATAAAAAGTTATTTAAGCCTGTAAAGGTTTGAGTATACTTTAAAAAAGGACCACTGAACTAAAACTACCCAAAATAGATTTGTCAGAATAGCCTTTTGATACAAGAAAATAAACACGCTGAGGCTCCTTCTTCTTTCATTGCTGTCGGTGATGTGTGCCTTCGACTGTGGGTGGATGGGCACAAGGAGAAACTCTGCCTCCGCAAAGTGTTCCTCTTCTCACTGTAACTTGGCAGGGCATTCTGAGTACAAAAAGGGTAAAAGCAGAAAATTCACTGCGTGTCCTGCATGCATACAGGCAGGAGTTAACAGTGCATTCCAAGAATCAACTTTTATTGAGTATAGACTGTGCTGTAAGGGAGTAATTCATAGCTTCCCCCTAAAACGCAATAAAAATGTCTGCAAATACTTTAATAAAGAGACCTAAGGAAAACTTTTCAGATCCCAATTACCATGAAAAATAATAAAATGTTACTTGCAAAATAATCATAGCAAAATATTTTTACTACGTGTTAGACAATCGCTGGTAATATGTTGTTATTTCATGTCCTGTAAAACAGAACAGACTCTATGTTGGCCAGACTTACTGTATTTTTTTTTTTCCCTACAGAATGCATGAAATATTTTCTTCTTTACAGAAAAAAAATATAAATAAGCAAGATCCAAAGCTCATAAGAGTTGTATGAACTCTTGCATTGTATGTCTTCATCGGGCAATGCAAAGTTTGCTATTTCCCATCTATCCCAAGCAGATGAACTGCTATGATCAGCAAGGGTCACAGCACAAAATTGGCATCTGTACAGGTCAGGACCTTCTATGAGTCGACTGGAATGTAATTTCACCTTTCAGTGACTCCATTGTTCCCTGGCTCATCCTCTCGCTGTGCATGATTTCTCTGTGCATCTTTAGATCAGCCACCTTGGAGGCACTTTCAGTGGGAGCTGCAAAACACTGATTTGACTACTAAGACCTGAAGTTGTTCTGTTACATCCAGCATAGTAAAAACTTGTATGCCTCTGCTTAAGTCATTAAATGTGTCCCATCGACCTACATGGGAACTGGACTAAAATCCTGAAGAGCATTCACATTCATTAAGGTTGTTCTTGCTCTCTTCCTGTGCAAAAGAGAAAATCCATACAAAAGATACATATTTTGAACTAAAGAGCAGATGGATTTGGCTGTGGAAAGGGTAACAACTTTCTGGTTTTGTAAGGAGAATTTCCTCCAATGCATTTGACCAAAAATGTTTTGTAAGTACCATACTTCAAAAGCCTGATTGTGACAAAACAAGCAGCTAACTTAATGCTAAACTGAAATTACTGTCAAACTGCTCATGCTTACAGAAATGCATATAGCATTTGAGGTCCCCAGCAGATTCTCTAAGTCCTTTTATACAAAAAGAACTGCATTTTCAGTAACGTCACTGAATTGTAATGATCTCTGAGAACTGTTGTAATGCGCAGCACATCACTTTTCAACTCAAAGCCCCAACATCTCAAGCACATACATTAAACTCCCCTTTAAAATATTTGAACAATAAAGCATTAAGATTATCTTCCTTTAGACCAGTATAGGACCAGATGACTTGCAGATGGAACTCTGTGCAACCCTATTTTCTACAAGCCTCTAGCTCAGCACTATCCATGGCTGCAGTAGCAGTGTAAGCAGTGTTTGGTTCCTTTGATTCCAGGAGTATTGTTAATTGCAGTGGTTGCAGGACTGGACTAACCTGACCAGACAGCAAGTCAGCAGATACCTCTTCACATCTGCAGTGTGGTATATACCATTACTATATTTTCCTCCATATCAGTGAAGAATTTGAGAGATTATTTTCTCTGTCCTGAAGAATTTATGGTTGGAAATGTTGTGCTACAAGGAGACAGAGAGAGGGATCTGGGTGGAGATGGAGACACCATAACTGGAGCTGTTCAAGAAACATGGAAATGGCACTTGGGAGCATTGTTAGCTGGCATGGTGGGGGTGGGTTGGAGTTGGACTTAGTGATCTTGGAGATCTTTTCCAACCTTAAGGACAATGCTGCTATGATACATATTGATCATGTCCCAAAACAGAGTCTTTAGCTGGTCTTTCTACTCCCCACCAAAGGTGCCAGAATGATAGTGCTATGAGTAGATATTTTAACATAACAGAATCCATATAACTTGTTATCTTTAAGAAGGAAATGAATTTGACAAATATTAACTAGGCTGTGTTTGTAGTAACTAACTGGTACAGCCTGTACAGATGTAATACAATCTCCTCCCATACACTTTTATCATGTTGCTCTGGTTTCTAATCTCACAAATGTTCTCAAGAGGAATTACTCACACGCATAAAATAACCTCATATTCTTTAATGTTTGCGGGCTTGGGCCCCAACTTACAACATAATTTATATTGAAATTGTTTCTGAGTATAAAGGCCAGCTAATTATTCCAGGTTCTGCATTTAGTATTGCACTTTCAAGGGGGAAGTGTCTTATTCTATCTTTCGTTGTTTCCTTCTGATCTGCTCTGTAGTTACATGTATGGGGAGAGCATCGTGCACATGGGAAAATATTTTGCAATTTGCTAATGAGTGCTGTCCGTGCTCAAGGAATAAAGATGATGACTGATTTGATATTTCATTATTACTATTATTATTATTCTGGCTGAAAAGCGAGAGCAGCAATGCAATTTGCAGTGATTTGTCAAGCTGTGTTTCAGTGTGATGTACAGAATGAAATCTGAAGAATGTATTTGCTCGTGTGCGTGTATTTTATTAATGAGGGGTTTCAGCTTTCTTCAAGAGCACTTTCTTGTTTTGCATTTCAAGCAAAAGACTGAAATTAAATTTGCGTAGGAAGCCAATAAAAGGGGTTTATGAGAACATTCAATTGCTGCTTATTTTCCAGCCTATGAGAAAGTGAATTTTCATGGCAGCTTTTGAATTCGTGAGATGTAGAACTTCAGGTAAAACTAAAAGCAAATGACAGAGGAACCTAAGTCAGTGTCAGCCGTGTAGGGGCTGGTTTGTCCTGGTTCTGTGACAAGCGGGGCTTGGAAAAAGAGAAAAAGGAGAGATGGGCCGAAAAACAAAACAGCAGCAATGATCTGAGGAGAAAAACTATTTTATTAAATAAGATACTGGGATGAAAGATAACACGCTATTACACAATATATTACAATATAATTAGGATTGAAACTCATAAATCAAATTAAACGAGAGTGTCTGAAAGCTGAAGGCCTTACTCTAATGCTGTGATGAGACAGCACCCACAATAGAGATGAGCCAGATGATGGAAAAGGGCCATCAGGTGACTTACAAAGGCTTTTATCTTTTCCCTCTGAGCAGAAATGATAACAGAACAGCTAACAGTCCTCTGGGGAATGTAGTTCTTCTCTTCTGGGACAGGTAACCAGACCTGGAGCATTAACCTTTTAACTTCCAGTGCACTACATGATGTTATCATGTGGAAGACCGATAACCAAAAATCATAAAACCATGACAGTCACAATGCAAGATAGTAAGATGTGGTGACTCAGGCACTTCTGAACTATGTTCATATTTTTCTGCACCTTCAAACTTAAATACTTTTACCATAATGGTAACTGTTTACAGACTGGGGATGCATTCCCTAAGTCCTATTTGTTCTCTGTTTTCAGCTTGTCCCATAGCCTTGCAGTTCAGTGAAAATATTTCTGTATGACATTGACCTTTCAAGTTACACCTATGCAAAGAGTTTCTACATTAACAAGCTGCCAAGTCTGATTCTAATGCCAGAAGCTGAGACTTGAGTTTCCATAATAGCAAGGAAAAGATTCCTCTTGCCTTAGGGAAACAAACAAACAAAAAAACCCAACAACCCAACCTCTACTGTCCCTCGACCTGTCAAACATTAAAACCAGTGATTTGTAACAGATGGGAAGAAAGACTGCTTGGATGATTAGAGAAAGGGAAGAGCCCATCTTACAAGGACTTGGAAGAAGATATTCACCTTCTTTGAGTAATACATGCTGGCTGTTGATGGAGGGCAACCTTATTATGACAATGATTAGGTATGATTTAGACAGCAATAAAATTAGGAATTAGGAATGAGCTCCCTGCTATTAACAAAATCTGATTCTGAAGAAGTTTTGCATATGAAATAAAAAAAAAAAATAAAAATCCACAACAAAGCCACTCAGAAACATTTCTTTAGAAGGAAGATCAGCTCATTTCTGAAGGGAATTCTGACATTGCTTCTACAATAGCAAGTGGTTGGATTACCTGCTCCAGAACATCCAGGAGATCAATCCTAAAGACTGGTATCTGCATTTTAACTCTACTTCTTGTGACCTCAGAACTTCTCACGCTGCCATGACAACTTCCACTGACCTCAGAAAATAGAAGTATATTGAAATTAATACAATTTTTTCTTTTATTCTTCAGAGAGTGGACTTAACTATCAAACATGCCATGCTGTCTGTTCTTGGCTTCCCAAGACAGAAACTATACAAAAAGTCTAGAAAATCTCTGTATGTAAACACACTTAAAAGTCAGGAAAGAAATTACAGCAAAAAGCTTTCATTTAAAACACAGCAGAAAAGAAAAGGCAAGCAAATCGGGAGATGAACTGACCTGGAACTTTGAATGGATCTGGAGCTCAAAGACATCACATCCCTAGGATTATCTTGGCAAACACACGGAGTGAACTTGTATATATAACAGCCTTCATGAGATCCAGGCTTTATCCCTCTTACTCAGGTGCCATGAGTACCATAATAACAAATCTATGGACCCAATGTCCCCCCCCCAAAAAAAAAATCCAAAACCCAAAAAACGCAAAAGAACAAAATAGCCTCTATTAACTATACAGGGAGAGCTGCGAGTAACCTTCACTGTTGTGCTCGCAGTAATTTGCAGTGGTTCAGAAGGAGTCCAGCCAGCAAACGCACTGCCTCTCCTCCACACCCTGCTGCTTCATCTCAGCCAGAAATAAAATGGGATTTTGCACTCTGTTGCACAAGGAAACTAAAATAAGAACACCAAACTTGAAGGGGCGAGCAGTAGGGCTTGTCCAATTGCCCCTGCTTTCCCCCCACAGATGAGAGAACCACCCTGTTAAAGCTAACACATGCTATTAAAGGACAGCATCAATTTTAGAGCACAAGTCCATTTTACAAGGCAATGTTCATCCTGAAGCACTATCAATGTAAACTCATTCAGTTTCCCTTGTTATGTAATTCAGCCTTCTCTGAATTAGCAGCAATTATTTGCTGAATTTTCCTGTTTTCCTGGTAGGAAACTCATAAAGGCAGAAGCTTGCTTTACGTTGTGCTTGCCTTAGAACTGATGCAGAGCCGAACCACGGGAAGTCCCAGCCCATGCTATCACCCACAAGACCAGTAGTGCTATATGAAGTTCCATAGCCACATATTATTCAAGGTTACATAAGATTTCTCAAATGCCAAGAAAGGGATTAAAAGGTTGTGTGGCGCTTAAGTGTGCAGGATTTTCTGGGTGAAAGGGAAAAAGCAGTAAAACCAGAACCTGCCTGTCACTCCAGCATAGAGCCTGCTGCACTTAGAAGTGAAAGCACAGAAGGCTCTGTCAGAAAAACTGGAATTTAATTTTAAATCCCCCCAAAGATATTTTTTTTTATCCTTTTGTAGCTTTTCCCCTTTAAATACTTGCTTCAGTTTCAGTGCTGAGTGAAGACAGCTATGAGAATTTCAAGGTGGGTTTTTGTGTGTGTGTGAGAGAGAGAAAATAACTGGGATAGAGTCACTTGCATCCTCTGGCTCAATGAATATTGATGAACCCATGCAAAATTAAACAGTTCCATTCAAAGAAAGAAGTAAATGTACCAGCAGTTACATAAATCATATGAATATCTAGAGCCCCCAACCAGTTCCAAATTAGGATCCTAAGTGACCTATTTCCAGGTGAATAATGTAAGCAGCAAGATATTGCTTGGTCTGGATCATTTTCCCCTCTTTCTCATACCCATTCTCTTTCTCCTTCTTTGCGGTAGCAACAGTAACGGGAGGATGGTTGGATTAGATGATCATATATATATATAAGATCATATATATGATAATATATATATATATATACGACCTTTCCAACCTTGTGATTCTATGATACCTTGTTTTCACTGGAAACTGTCACTTGAGCCCATCAGTTTAGTGGTAAAGACTCTGCTAAGACATCTACTCCAAATATGGTCAATAAAGCACTAACTTATTTCTCATTTACATGGAAAGATTAATCCACCATCTGTGTTTAGCCCTAAGAATCATGCCTACAAAAGTGTTCTCTGAACTATTTCTCTTTTAAGGGAAAAATAAAGAGAGCGTGTTTGAGTAGACAAGCCAAGTGGTAAGGTCCATAACCCAAGCAGCAATCCAGAAGCAGGGAACAAGTCAATGGGACAGCTGGCTAACTTATTTTCAGCACAGTTCCTGGTGTTTTTCCCCCATGTAAGAGTGGCAGTTCACACACACAGCACTCTTAATAATGAATTCTCATACTATGCTTTTTATCCCTCACAACTCTGCTGGTTATCTTTGCTGACTATCATGGACGCATTGCTTCAAGCCTCTACAACACCATACTGTTCCAAACCCACAGGTAGCTGGTGTTCGATGTGAAAGGTGTCTGTTTATCCTTCCCTTTTTGTTCCACTGGCAGTCAGCACCTTGTGCAAGGCACAGATCTGCGGCCTATTTCTTAAGAACATCAGTGCAGCAATACAGTAAAAGCTGTGTTGCTACAGTTTCTTAAAGCAATGACACAACTATGGCAGCTTCCTTGAGGACAGACAAGCATTTGCCATTGATCTCCCATTGGAAACACTGGGAAAGCAAGATGGATGCAGAAGTGAGCAAACCACAGACAGACACAGCCTACAGAACACCCTGGCACTGCCTGCCCAAGGATGCTATCAAAGCCATGGCCAGGGGAAGCTTAGCCAGAACCAGCTCCTGAAGCTCCCCGACTTGAAAAAGTCATTGCCAGGGAAGCTGCTGCAGAAATACAAAGTTTCCTTGCTCTGTTCTTATTTCTCATAGCTTGTTCATGCCATTGTTGGAGTCAGGCCCTTCCACCTGACTGCTCTGATGTTCCCTTCCAATTTTGTTCAATAATAAGACTGTGGGGGAAAGATTCAAAAGCAACTTCTGGAATGATGCAAGATGGATGGAGAAAGCACAGATAGATTTGTTTTCCTTGGAGAGCAGCCAATGTGTAACTAGAATAATTAGTTCTGGAAATGAAGAGTGATTTAGCTGTGCTCCCATCTTCTTCATGTTCAGTCTTTGACACCTTTCCAGGGAAATAGCCTCAAGCCATGGGAAATTCTCAGATTCTTCACCTTCTGCAGAGTATCACTGACAGCAGCACATTTTCTCCAAGCGCACTTCAGATTCTCTCCACACAGCCTATCTGTAATTAACTTCTGCTTGTGGGTGGGGGAGGGCAAAGAATGAGAACAAATCTGTTAACATTCAGAAGTGGTCTTGAGGCTTTCCTGTTTTCAGGCTGGATTAGAACACCTCAGAGAAACATTGCCTAAGAGCTGAGCTTCTTCCGATACCTGCATGCTCTGGGTGAGATGTTGCACAGTAAGTGATGGCAGACAGCAAGCAAAAGAGAGGAAGAGAGGCCCTGGATGCTTTTTCCTCCTCATATCTCCCCCACAGATCCATAATTAAAAAAGGCTGCATCACTCTGTGAAAATACTCCATCATCTGTTTTAGTTCTTTACCCAAAACTTCTAAAAATCCAGTGCAAGGGATGCATCACAAGAATACAGCTTTCCCACAACACACAGGGAAAACTGCTACCCAATATACAGAATTAATGCTCTAAGTCAGTCCAGTGATGTGTTACTAAGAACAGGAACACTTTAATTGCCTTCTGGCAGTTTTGGATTACACTTCACGCTGCTCCACATCTGTGCTGTACAGATGTTTAAGTGCAGAGCTTTCTTCCAGCAGTAATGGCTTGGCAGCGCTTGCGGAACAGATTGGTGGGGGTTTAAAATCCAGAACGCTGTTGTAACAGCCCGGTTCTACAGGGGTGTAATATTTTTCATGTTAAGTAACAATACGCATTTTTGTTAATGTAGGATGGCAGTAATCACAGCATCTTTTCAGCAACCCATTTACAAGGGCCAAAACCTACTTCTGCCGTTTGTTCTCATGCCATGTCTGCCACGGCACTGAAATCTGAGTTTCCCTACCTATGAAAAAGCAGTTAAGCACATCGGATACATGGAATAAGTCGGAAGCAGAAGGCAATTAGGACTGACAAGATTAGTGCATGATGATTTAACTCACTGTTGGAGTCATTCTTGCCGTACTCAGCTGTATAACTCTCTACCCTTGTTTTGAAGTAGATTAAAACATTTGTAGAATTATCCATCTTACCAACACTTCTGTATCAACATGGCTTTGCTACAGCCATTAAGGTTTTCTCCTGGGAGGAGCTACCTTGATAGCTTGCTAGTTTGAGTTAAATGACTTAAATGATAAGTGGCATTTTGTTCTCATTACACTGAGAAAAGTCAATCAATATAAAGCGCATCAATGCATTAATGTAAAAGCAGAAACCAAAGAGAACTGATATTAAATGGAAATTTAGAATCCATTATATTGAACACTACAACTCAATTTCCTGAACCAGAGTTGACAAACCACCAGTAAATGTCCAGCAGGGAGTAGTTCAGCCCTGATTATACTGACTAGATGATTGAATGGCCCTTTTTCCTCTCTAATACCTATGAAAATATGAAAATCAATGGCAGCCCACTTAGTGAAAGTGCCTTCCCTCCTTTGCATGGTTCAGGCTGCCTGTATGAAACAATATGAAGCAATGCCTGGAGAAACAGGCTGCGCATCACCTCCCTGCAGACCCCTCTCCTCCTTGCTCATAGAGGACCTTGGTGAAATTGGGAGAAGAGAGTGCCCCGACTATAAGACCAGGCACAGACTTGTCCCACCATTTGAGCGCCCTGATGAAAGATAACTGAGGAGTATGCCAAAGAGACTTGCTTTGTGAGGGGGGATTCAGCATGATTTTCAGCTCATCACGCTGTTCTGCAGGCTGCAGAAAGCTTACATCTGAGGAGGATGTACAGACACCTCTGTACTTCCAAGGCTGGGTTGCGCTTCATTTCTGAGCTGTCATTTCATTTAATTTCCAGTAGATGCTACTCTACTCTAGATGCTAGCCATAGCCACTAACCACTCCTTTCCTGAGCACCAGACCAGCAATGCTTCTTCATGCATTCTCAGGATACAGGAAAATAGCCTTCCACCATCAAAATTTGATCAACGGCACAAAACTTCTTAATTAGCAATCAAAAAGGAAAGAGCAGAGTCTCGAGCCAGATCCTGTGATATTCCTGCCTAATGAAGCCCACGCTGAAAGGCCAATACAGGGCTGGATTCAGTCATTTAAAGACATTTTGGTAAACAATAGAGAGAATACGTGAAATCACATTATGTTTCAGCAGTGCTGGTAAAAAGAAAGGATGTGTGTTTAAGAAGTAATGAGATCTCATTCGGTAGTGAAATAAAGGAAAATGGAACACAGCATCCTTTCGGAAGAGGCTCTGTGAATACAGTACACACAAATTTGGTCACAAATGGTTTCACGCTCCCATTTGTGACATTTCATATGATTTGCACAGCTTTTGACATGTTCTCTGCTTTTCTCAAAGGGAACATGTAGCAGAATCCTCTCCATTAGATAAAGAGTTATCGGTGCTCTCGTAAAGTCTTTTGAGGTGAAAGTTACAGTTTAGCTAAAAAAATAAAAAAATAAAAAAATAAAAATAAAATAAATTAGTCCTGAGCCATTTTAATCCACATGTCCACCAGTGCTCTGTGCCATGGACACCAAAACCCAACATTCATCATAAAGCAGAGAAAGCCTCCTAATCCAAACTGGGCCAAGGGCAACCTATTGCCAGAACTTGCATTCATTTTCTTTGCCATCACATGCTTTGCAAGCTTGTGCTGGTGGCACTCAGGCCATGGAAGCATCCCATGTCCAGCCAGAACCAAGCTGAGAAAATGGGAGCATGCTGAGTTCCCACAAGGGAACTGGACTGACATTGAATGCCCAGCAGGACAAAGACCAGCAGGGATGTGGGACATCCCAACTGGAGAAGGCACCCAGCACATGCTGAGAGACCCTGGGAGATAGAAGGCCTCCCAAAAGTTCCTGCTGACCCTCAGGTGCGTGTTCACCTCCAGACCTTAATGCTTGTGCATTAAGAGAAACACATGCTGACTGATAAAGCAAGAGAAATTCTGTGAAACTACCAGAAAAAAAAAAAAAAAACACTGAAAAACAAACAAAAAGACAAGGAAGCATTCAGACTATAATTAGTGAAGTCTACAGTGAATTTTAGTGAATAACACCGAGCAGTACTTATGCCAATATTGCATATTCCTATAGTGGTTCATCTACAGAAATCCCTGCCTTTCTTCTGATATTTTCAGTAAATTTAAAAGTAAGTGGCAGCATTAACTTAATCTTTTATTTAGCTAATAGGAGCAGGTCACATTAGAGCATTCCTGGAATAAATGTAAGTGTACTTTATACTGAACAGATAACGGCAAATCCACATTCAGCTGGGAACTGTGCTAAAAACAGCTTTGTCAAATCTTGAGCTTTTATTGTGAGTGTCACATTATCTGACCTTTTTCTTAAAGCTCTAGTTACCAGAATTGTGCCATTATGTGAAAGTCTCAGCTCTTATTAGGGAAATAAAGGTTTCCAGCTCTCATGGCTACAGAGAAAATGCCAATTCCAGAGGTTCCTGAAGTAAATGAGAGGTACTTGAGCATCAAAAAGAAAAAGAGGAGATTCATCTGCATGATTCAGGCATCTATAACCATGAGTGAGAAGCTATGAGAGAAACACTGCCTGGGCTGTTGTATAGTTGGAAAAACACAAAGGTATAGTCATAATTACAGAATAAAACACCAGAGGGTATCTAAAAAAAGATTCACCAGTACTGAAGCTTTCAGTCAAGATGGATGCTCACCAACATTGAGGCACATCACAAAAACTCCACAAAGATACAACCACCAGAAAGAGATGCTACCTTAGTGGTGGTCAGACCTTAAATGGCATCTAGGAGAGGTGGAGTCAAGCTACACCCTTCCAGAAGCACAGCTGAATTACCTTCACCTGTGCTCCTGCAGCTGACTTGTCTCTTGCCTCAGGTGGTTAATCAGAGGTTCAGGCCATGATTGACAGTTTCCCTTACAGCTGTGACCCCAATGAACGTTTTGGGTTCCCTAATTCAGCATCAGGAGAGAGATGACAGCAAGAGCATCCCAGGAAGCAGAGCAGGTATATAGGGCACCACACACAGTGTGAGTTATATGGCCTTCCATAGTGCAGAAGTTCTATGGCATCAGGCACACCAGTTCTCCATCTCTCTCTGCCAGGCTGGTGGCTCTCATCCCATTGGCAGTGGGGACTTCCAGCTGAACATGGTGGGAGAGGATCCTGCATGCCTGTGATAAGCACTAGGAGGTTAAAGTTGCTTTGGCCTACTCAGCAGAGCTGCCCACATCGCTTTCACTGCCTCCTGACCATGGATGGTGCTGATTGCCTATGGCACTTTCCTTGCAGGCACCATATTTCCTCATTGCAACACAGGGAAAGTGGGATGTGAGAATCTTCTCATTTGAAATTAAAGATGATAGGCCAGTCTGCAAAAGAAATGAGACATGGCCGATTCTGCCATTGCTTCACAGTGAGACTTGAACAAATCTCTTAATGCTCCACCCAACCAACCATACAGTGCCCAAGTACCCCTCAGTGGTGTCCTGAGAACAACCATTTCAGGAGTGTGGAAGGTCAGTTGCTCAAACAGCGAGGAGTGTTGTTATTTATCGATGTTTTCCTCTGCCTTTTGTGCATTTCACAGCCCATCACTCGGCTGGGAAAGACCTGGGATGCTGCAGCTGTGAGCTCTTCCCTTTCCAGTCAGCAGTAACCTAGGCAATATGCAAACAGCTGCCAAGATGGTTTCCTCCTTCCTTGCTCAACGCCTTATGGCAGCGACTAGGAAGGGCCAGCAACCCCACTCAAATGCTGGAAGTGAAAAAAATGAGAAACTGCTGTGAATCCCAGATGACCACGCAGCTAAATAAGAGAAGCAGAGAGGAATAATCTCTTAAAAAGGCCATCTGATCCATTAGGAAAAACAAACAAGCACTTCTTTTCTCCATTTTCCTGAAAGCGCTGTTAGTGCTGAAGCAATGCCCTGCCACGTTCCACGGTGCTTGTGCAGGACATTAATTCTCAGGTGATCAATGAAAAACTGAGACAGACCTTACCAGAAAAATGGAACAGATCAGTGTCATGCATCAGGTATACAGTAATTGAGCCATCAATTACAGCATGCACCACCTACACCCCATAGGCTTGTTTTTTCACTTTATGACTGGATGTATCATAAATAATACCTTCTGTACAATGCCCCCACCATTGATTTTAATTGATTGCCATATTGATCCCATGTGTGCATGTGTCAAGGCTCTCCATATCTGGTCACAGCACTCATGAAAGCAACATGCGCTCATGCCTTATGGGAACGGTGTTCCTGGTGTCACTCTGCTACCCTGATGTCTGGCTGCTGAGCAGCTGGGGTCTAAAGGTGGGTCAGGCTGTGGGAAAACAGGAGGGGATGCAGGCACGTTCCTCGTGGTACAGTGCTCGGTACGGTACATCTGGGTGAACCTACAAGGCAGCCCCACAGCCAGGTTAGAAGAAAGCAGCCAGGAGGTGATCAGCACATTCGGAATTCCACCTCTAGGTTTCTGAGTGATGCGTGTTGCCAAGCACTCAAAGAACCAGAAATGTCAATTCTCTTATATCAGCAGACAGATTTTTCTTTTTTTTTTTTTTTTTTCCCTTTCTTTCTTTTTTTCTTTCCCCACTCCAGCTTCTATAGATAGCTCAGACTTTCAGAACTGGCATGATGCAAACACCATTGCACAACAGCGCACTGGGGATGGCACCCAGCGTGGGGTTGAGGGTGGGGACGGGCAGCTTGCACACAGCACCCAGGGTATGTTGTAACAGCTGTGAAGGGAGACATCTGCTTCTCACCACAGTGCCTCCATTCCAGGCACTGCACAAGCACAAACAAGCCCTAGTGAGAGCTGTTCCTATCTAAATCCCCGTGTCAAACTCACAGCCACAATGTCTGACCGTCCTGGGGCCTCCAGCAAGGGCCTGTGCTGGACTCCCATTGACCCGCTCTAAACTGTCTCCTGCGTGCCTTCCTACATCTGGCCCCAGTATCTGCAGCAAAAACAGGCAGAAGGTGCTGGTCCCTGGCTGAACAGGACCCCTACGCAACAGCGTGCAAGATCGTATTCACATCATGTGCCCAGCCCTGTGTGAGGAAAGACGAGGTGGAGGGGCCTCACGGGGAAATGATGCAGTGTTGTTCTGTGAGGCCAAAACCGACGTCTGGCACCCACATTTTCCTTCATTTCAATCCTCGAGTGCACTCGATCCTCCACTCTTAGACAGAGTTCTAGTTTTGCAGGAGGGGAGTTATTCTGAGCATCCTTTTTAAATGCCCTGTGGGTGGGAGTATTTCCAGTTTGGGCATGGTGCGTGTATTTGGATAAATAAAATCAGCCTACAAATCCAACATTTGCATTGACAACCAATACAGCATGTGCCTGAGCCGGTGACTCACCCAGCTTGTCATTTTTTTGTTCGGTTCCTTAACGTATGGTTCCATTTATACCACAGTGTATTTATAACGTAGATATTTTAATATCAAGGAACAAATATTTGTTAATACGCGTTTGTGGAAGGAACAGAGCTTCTCATTGGGTGACATGCTGAGATCTGCAGAGCTTCAAAACGTTTTATGGCGTTGTGTGCCACCCACCTCAGCCGCCATAGGAGCGACCAGCAAACAGAACAAAAACCAGACAAAATGAATGGGAAAGAGGAGCCGGGGAGCTCAAATGCGCCCCAGGCTGCACATCAAGTCTGCGGCAAAAGCGAGGCACCGTGGGTTTCTTATCCCTGCAGGATCCATGAGGCGAACTGCATTTCAAGTACATTCATGTAAATCCAAACCAGACCGCTGGGCTGGCTTTAATTTACCAGAAAGCTGAACTCGCTCCATGTGGGAGTGCAAAGGCTGACCCAGGAGGCACAAGGGCCACATGAAGCCCTGTAAGGAGCTGGTGAAGGGCCTCGCTGGTGCCCTGGGGTGACAGCAGCCCCTGGGCCAGTCCAGGCTCCGTGCCTCAGCTGCAGCCACTTAGGCAGTGGAGCAGCACGTGCCCCGGTGGCAGTGCGGTCAGCCACCTTTCTAAAGAGCCCAGAGCACTTCTTTTGCCCTGCACTCTGGCAGCAGCCAACAGCCAGAACTTCTCTGTCCTAATCAAGCCCAAACCAACGCAGTGTGGAACAGCAGCTTCTAGGTCCATTCCCTACTGCTTTATCAAGCTCTCAAGCCCCTCAGTTCTGTGTACCTGGCCCTTTGCAGGGGCAAAGATAGGCTCCGCAGCTGACAAAAAAACCTGTATTTAAGTTATTGAATTAATGTGATATCAAACGACCCACTCAGTGGGCATGGTGGTGGTGGGCTGACAGTTGGACTAGATGATCTTAGTGTCCTTTTCCAACCTTAATAATTCTATGACTCTAAAAGAGAGCAGAGTATAAACTCTGGGAAAGATTCAGAGATATCCAGGCTTGCAGCTTTGTTCTGAAGTGCTCCGACACATTGGTGCGTAGGTGGCCACGCTGGCAGCCTTACACCCAATTGTAAATTATACTTCAGCAGAATGTTCTGCAGTTATAGTCATGTGTAATGCCTAACACGTCCTTTGTTTGGGGTGTTGCACCAGTTCTTAGAAACCGCAGATATCGGCTGTATTAGGAAGCACGCAACTGAGAAGGCTGCGGTCCTCAAAGTGACTCTGTGATGTGGTGATGGCTTGCAGACCCCTATATTGTTTCTTGCCCCAGAAACTGCTTATTTTAGCATCTCCTTGTACCAACTTCCTGCCTTGAAAGTTCAGGCAAGGCTTCAGGTTGTCAGCCTGTGCACTGTATTATTTTTCCAGTGGCAGGCAGGGCTGATTAGCTTGTATAGCAGTTGCTTGCACTACTCTACCTTCATTATTTCCTAGACTCACCGTGCAGGCAATGGTTATAAGCCGTAAGGACATGCAGAGCTATGCCTGGAATCTGCTTTAATGTGGAGGTGTACACCACAGCTGTCCTGCCACCTCTAACCTTGAGCAACAACCTGGTGCTTTATGGCCATGTTTCCAGTGCCCATCTGCCTGTGCCCCCCACTGCACCAGCTGGCTGCCACCAGGGCCTTGACACAGAGTAAGGCTGCCAGCTCCTTGGGAAGCTGCTGGTGATAAGCATTTAGAAGAAATGCTTTTCTTCCCATAGTCCCTTTTGGGTGTTTGCCTCACTGCCCTGGGAAAGAAAGGAGGAGGTAGTTTTGTCAGGGCTATACCAGTTTGTACATGAAATATGTGTATCCACTGGAAACAGAATGCAGAGCTGAAAGCAGCATAGCCTCACAGGGCTGTTTCCTAAATCAGAAAGGCTAAGGTGGCAGCACTATTTTTGTTACACAAACCCAGCCATATTGACTTCTTATTGTTTTTAAATAACAGATTCCCAAGGCCGGAGTCCAAATATAGTGAGGCTTCTATTAAGGAACATGCTGGGGTAAGAGCAAAAATGAGTTTCCCAGCAGAGTGGCCTTTAGTTAAAGGTCGGAATAAAAAAAAATCTAATTGGAAACCTTATCATTATAATTTAGAATATTCAGTGTAGATGCCAGTTAAAGGAATATTTGGTGCAGCAAGCACCCTCAGCTCTTAGAGCCTGACTGGACTATCATAGAATCACTAAGGTTGGAAAAGACATCTAAGATCATCCAGTCCAACCTAGCACCAATAATAATAATAAAAGCCCCACCAATCAACCCCGAAATGTTTCAATTCAAGCCCATTGGTTTATATCAATCCTACAGTCTTTAGCTACCCTACATGGTAGCAACTGCTTAAAATTAAATAGATAAGTCTCTTAATCTTCCTCAACCCGCATCAGAACCTCCCCAACTTCAGGTGAGATCTCAGTGCTGCTCCTGTTTAATTCAAGTAAGTGCATTCCTTACCTTTCTTGTTTTAATTGCCCTGACAGAAGGTATCTTCTCAATGACACCTTAATTAGGGGAGGTGCCCTGTGGAAGCAGTGGATCGGATCCACCTGGGATGAACTAAAATACACATCCTTGCCTCCTCACTGCACTTGAATATTGCCTTGCTACTCTGTTCAAAAACCTTTCACTGTTTGCCACTCTTCTCTGGCTGGGTAATTTAAAAACCTGACTACGTGCCTTGAGTTTTGCTCCAAGTGATAACAGCTATGGAATTATCCCTTTCCTTCCCACCTGCTGCTCGGTACAAATAAAGGTTTTGGGGTGCCCATCTGTTCTTTAGTTACCTGTGCCACATATATATATATAAAACAAGACAACTCACTGTATTCCCCCATCTCCACTGCTGCCTCGGGCAGAGGCTGGCACCATGGAAGGCCTGCAGTGAGGCACGAGCATGACGCATCAATGGCATAGAATCACAGAATCACAAAGGTTGGAAAAGACCACTCAAACCCCCTAGCCCAACCACGGTCCACCCCACCATGCCCACTGACTCGACCCTCAGCGCCACATCCCTGTGGTTCTGGAGCACCTCCAGGGATGGTGATTCCAGGCACAGCCCCGTCATTCCAGTCAGCAGCAGTTTGCCTATCTATTACGGCTTCTGTTGGCTTATGCTAGAATAACAATAAGGCAGGGAGCCCACGCGCATGTGTGTTTAATATAAATGATCATCTGCAGAAGCACTGCTTCCTAGGTTCTTGTGGCGATGGTACTGGCACCAATCTCTTGGGAAATTTCTGAAGAGAAGTTGTTTTGGTTTTCCTTTCTCCTTCAAGTAATATTGAAGTTTTCAATTCATCACAAAGATTTATTGATTTTTCTAGGCTTATGGGATAATTAAATATACAAGGGCTTGGCAGCTCTAGCAGAGCATATTCTTTTAGAAACGCTAACAGTATGTTAAATCTGAGGAATTCCACTCTTAGTACTGTGTGGGGGTCATAAATAAGCTCAGTGCTGTGGATATAAATATACATGACACCACTTAAAAAGCAAGCATGAGACCGGGCTATAGCTGTGGAACTTGGGCCTCACATACCTGTTCGTTATTCACAGTAGTGACTCCCCAACATGCTTCCATTATAGCCATTATTTTTGCAGCTGAATAAAACCATTCCTATTTGTCATTTGTGGGTTTTTAGTCTCACGAGGACCTACAGGCTAGAAAGAGATGGAAATATAACCGTTGTGAGCATCCTCATGTTTTATGGAAAGCAAATTCTTGCCAGCATTCCCCTCCCAATGCTAACTGTCCAGCTACGAAACAGGTGGCTATCTGCCCTCCAAGGGAGATTTTATTGCTAAAATAAAGTAAAAATTGTTTTAGAACAAAGAACACACATCTTTATAGTAAAACTCGAGTTTGTTTTACAGTTAGAGAAAAGAGTCACATGGTCCCCCAAAAAACCCCAAGTTTTTTTTTTATATATATATATATTGAAAATATATTTAAAAACATAAAAAACTCTATAGTTAAACATATATTATATTAATCAGTACACTTAAATATAGCTTAATTATATTTACAATATGACGCAGTTGCTTTTAAATTTTAATGCCAATTTCAGTGTTTTCTTTTTTCCAAAAAACATAAAATTATATAAATATACAATAAATATTTATGTTACACAAGGTGAATAGTAGAGAACAAGGCCACAGACATGAACTTACATTTGCAAGAGTCTTTACTTAACACAGCACTAGGCCTGCTGACATGCATGATATACCTTTGTCACAAACAGACCACAGCAAGATTTCAATTAAGTGACATGAAAGAAAACCGAGCCCCCGCCCCCAACTCTGTTAACTGAACTGAGCCTGTGATCACATCTGCATTGGGTCAAGCAAGCGAGAGCCATAGGACTGCACGTTAACTACCAATTTCACGTTATACCTATGTCAAAGGCATCAGCTGACACACATATTGCAGGGAGCAAGGTTCCTCCCTACATTCTTGCTGCTGTTCCTTAGTTCTCCCCACACACAAGGGCTGCTCCTTTGGGTGTACTCAGTGGGGAAAGCTCGGCAGCCAACAGCACACGAGCAGAAGGGATGGGAGGAGAAACGCCATCAGGTAGCTTTGTTGGAAAAGCCACTGAAAAGCAAAAGCCACCTGTTTGTGCTTTACATACCAACAGCTGCAGTCCCTGCTCCTAAAGATAATACAAAGTGGTTTTTCTCCATTTTATATCAACACGGGGGTTACATCTTTGAGTTACTTTAAATACAAAGCTATTCTATGAGAAGCCCTATTCATTTCAATCACTCACCTAGGGAGCTAACAGCAGCACTTGGGCCTACCATCAAACCATCCACCCTGCAACAAGCACCACTGGGACCTATTCCAGGTGAGAATGACTGAATTGAAGATGTACCCATTGTTAGCTTTGATTATCTGTCACTCCTTACTGCCACCAAAACGTGCTTGTGAGTTAGGCTACCACCACTGCCGAGAACAACAGCACCCAAGTAACATTCAGGTTACTAAACGCCATGGATTAGAATATGCATAAACATCCTGGCTACAGAAAAATTAGTTATCTCCCTCCCCACAAGCATCCAGTCTGCATAAGGATTTTCTTAATTGCTGAGTTTTAGGTGGGAATGCCTCAAGTTTAAAGCTCAAGTAGGTAACAAAGTGCTCTCATTCACAGCCCAGCAAGCATGCAGCCAATACAAAATACAGAGTTCTTTTTACAGTGAGGATGACTCTACTTTGACGGTCCTAGCAAAAGAAAGCCCTTTTACCCTACGAAGAAACCACTTTGAAGGTGTCTATGCCAGCCCACAGAAGCCAACAGACAGGGTTTCTACTAGGAGTGATAACAATTCTGCATTAAATATATTCTTCATGGGAGATGATTAAGGGGGATGATATTTCAAATTAGCTTTGCCCAGTCCAGCTTTTAATTAATCTCCGCAGACAAACCAAGTAATGCAGACTTTGCAATAGTTACGTCTTAAAGCATTTCCCTTTTTGCTCAAGATAGTTTGTCCAGAGGATTTACAATTGCAGCATCTATCTTTAGTGAGTTCACTAATGAGCTATTTCTGGTTCTTCACCCACTGTATCCAGATAAAGTGCTATGCCCGGCTCTGAAGCTTACAACCTGCCTTTTTGGAACTACTTCTGTCTGGATCACTGGAGCGGTAGCAGAGGGCCTACAAAGCATGTCAGAACCTAAGCAGATGTTAAGCCAATCAAATCCAGTCCTTGTTCTTTGCTTACTTTTAATGCCAACTCTTGTTTCACAAAGGCTGACAGCAGAAGTAGACACGTACGTAAATGTTGACTGCCTCCACTCCTGGCTATCACAGCACTCTGGGGCCAGCGGACATGCTCTGGAGGCACAAGGCCACACTATGTGCACCAATGTGCAAGGCACAGCCTTTCCTCCGTGAGGAGATGCACAGGACCAGGTTCAGAGCCAAATGCAATCTGGATAAGCTCAGACAAACCAAAACTGTTCCTCACTACTGAGCTGACCAAGCTCTCCAGTGCTGTGACCTCCCTCTGATTCACTGTGAGGGTTTGAGAGCCTGTTCTATGGACACCACTGCTGCACTTGGCTAAAATGTTGGATCCAAGCACACACTTATTATACTGTTATCATCACTCTCAACACTCCATAGAGTACTTTCTACATGACAAGCTCCAGTTGTATGCCTAGTGAAATACTCTCAAGCTCACAGTCAACTTCCTTTGAGAGAGGAAAGGGGAGGGGACCCCAAACACAAACAAATATGGTATAAAGAAAGGCAAGTCTCAAAAGACAACGACTTAATCAAAAATAACCCAGCAAAGCATGTTGACAGACAGTTAACTAAGTGCTGCCCTTAAGCCTGAAGTTCAACAATGTGAAGTGGAACATCACCATTCTTTTTCAGTTGCCTCTTTATTTTTTCTTATCAGTAGTAGTCGGATTGCTATTGCAAACACCTTCACAACATACAAAAGA
This sequence comes from Excalfactoria chinensis, assembly GCF_039878825.1. Taxonomy (NCBI): domain Eukaryota; kingdom Metazoa; phylum Chordata; class Aves; order Galliformes; family Phasianidae; genus Excalfactoria; species Excalfactoria chinensis. The sequence continues at coordinate 51,443,461 of NC_092829.1, forward strand.
AACAAAACCCAAATCTGTCTTTAATCCAGAATAAGGTTATGTGTTTTTTTTTTTTCCTTTTTTTTTTTTTTTTCCTTCCAAATCGGATGGGAGTTCAAAAATAAGAGAAACAGTAAAACTATGACAACAGCACCTTGACATTGTTTTAATTCCAATGCTATCAGAAGGTAAAAGCGGTAAACAGATATAATACCAACAGGAATAAAGATACTTACTGTCTAAAATGTAAACGGAATGTTTTGGTTCGATTTATTTCTCTGAAAGAGGACAGTTTATCATCGATTCACAATTGAAGCAGCATGCAATTTTCTTTTTTTTTTTTTTAAATTATTATTATTTTTTTTTTTTTAAGATCTTTTTTCTGTTTTCAATTCTTGGCAACGGCGACAGACCACAACGTTATCGAGGAATGTAATGCAGATTTTTTTCTGTTTGTTTGCTTTTTTTTTTTTCCTTTTTTTTTTTTTTTTTTTTTTTTTTGTTTTTTGTTTTGTTTTTAATTTGTGCGCAAATGACTTTGACTTTTGTTCCCTTTCAGGTCATGGATATGTTCAATAAATAGATCGTGGAATCACTGTACTGTATAAACTTCAGTTATACATGCAGTCCATAAAATTATTTTTTACCGAATAATTTACCCTGTTATGTATATATACAAATAGATAACTTTGTCTCAATATAATCTATACAACGCGAGCCCACTATCTTCCCCTTTTAATGGTTAATGTACATACACAGGAAGTGTCTATTCTTATAAACCGCCAGCCAACTCTCTTTTTGTTATCCATGGTGAGAGCTCTCACGTAAGACTGGGTAGTTCGGCACTGCGAGTTCCAGTGCCTCTTGTCTATGCCCCTGCAGCCTTCCTTTGTGTACCCCTTGGGGTTGCATTTGGTCTCATAGAAGTATTGCTTCAGTTGGCCTTTAGGTACTGGGACTTTTTCAAGGACTGTGACGGTCGCGCCAGACATGTCCACTGCAGTCTTTTTCTCCGCCGCTGTTACCCACTCGCTCGTGCTGTCACAGACGCTCAGTTCCCCACGGCGAGCTGGGTCAGAGTGACGCCGGACTCTCATGGACATGTTTGCAGCATCCAGGTAGTTTTTGTACTCCTCAAGCAGAAAGAGCAGCGGGGGTTCCAAAGGCACTTGACTGCTCAGCATGACTCGGGATGTGTACAAGTCCGCATCCTTGTTTTCCTCACTGGGCTGGATGTCCTGGTCCTCATCTAGAAGCTCCTCTATCACGTGTTCGAAAGTATCCGCCAGCGACGTCAGTCCTCTTGAACCAGCGTTGGGCCCATTTAGGCTTTCAAGAGTCCCGTGGGTCCGAAGACCTGGGTAAGCCAAGCTGCCTTGTCCTCTTACACCAGCTTCTTTCATCGGGGCAGCTTTCATGCAACTGAAGTATGAGATAACCATAGTAAGGAAAAGGATGGTCATCACTCTTCTAACTTGGTGGAACTGTTGAGGACAAAAAGAAGAAGAAAATTAACTTAAGAGGAACAAAGTCATCAAAATTCACCTAAACCGTCATGAGACATTAAGTTTTTCCTGCAAAGATATACTTCATGTGTGCAGCTGCAACTCATTATCAGTGGAGAAGCATACTCTGGTACAAAGGTGTTCCTTCGATTTAGATATCCAGATAAATCATAAGCCAAAACTTGGGCAACATGGATAATGGTGAGTCAGTTCTTATGTGCCAATGCCTCGCTGTGATAAGTATTAGATCAGATACTACACTAACTCATTATTTACTGAATGATTACACCTATATTTCAAGTAATAACAAGAGCAGAACAGCTATTTAGCAACATAGCGTTTGAGCACTAAAAGGCAGCTTCACAAGTGTGGAAGGTAAAATTCCTCTTTCAAGTGGAAAGGTAAATATTTGATTATTATTATTATTTTAAGATGTCTCTACACCAAAAATAGTTAAATCCACAAGAAACAGAACAGCACCAGGATGAACTGCATTTGTATTTTAAAAGCAATCCTCAAAACACAGGAAGAGGCCATACACCTCTGAGGTCTCACCAGGTCAATCCCTCAACTAAAAGTAGAAGGTATGTACACATAAATATAGAACAAGAAAATGATGCAGGACTGTGCGCTTGTAACCTTACTAAACTGGAGCTGGAAAGATTGCTCGCATCATGTGAATGCCATGGGAAAGACATAATGGATTACAGCACTGATAAAACACTATACTGAAATGACAGTACCAGGACCACTGTTGTGTTTCCTCAGAGCCCCACATCAGCTATTCTCAAGCAGGCAAAGCATATATTCTAGCCCAGGGCTCTCCATGAAGACCCACAACAAGGTCAGTCACACCATGTGTGAACAAAGAGCAGCTTGCATTGTTTCTCTCACATTCTTTCTCCAGTTCTGAATCATGTTACGGGCAATGCCTTGAAGCTTCTCAGTTGGCTTGGTTCTTTCTTCATTGAGCACAGAGGGACAGCACCAGCTAACAGCATCAGTAAGAAAACTCCTCACCAGCTTTGGGATTAGCAAAACTCATTCCTACCAGCACTCCAAGCAGTTTGGGCTTGCGCAACTGCAGCCACTCACATGTTTTGCTAAGCCTCCATATGTTTCTCAGGGTATAAATCATTTTCTCCTGAAGAACAGAGTATGTACTTACGATACCATCATGAGAGCCCCCCAAATCCTGCTGTGACAGAGCTATACCTAGTCTGATCCCTAGTGTAACTACAACATCTATTATGTCCAGTGATTGTATTTCCCTCCTTCCCATCTGCACTCTTACCAGTTCTGCTTGCTAGAAAGCAATGGCATTGTTCACATTTTTGAAGCAGCAGCTAATGCTTGTTTCATAGCTTTTGAAGTTCACTCGGAAGTACCTCATACTTGGCAGCACTCACTGGAGTAAATGCTATTTCTGCTTGCCAACAGGGTGCTATGTAAAAAGACTTACTTCATCTCCTGCAAATACACTATGGGAAACTTGCACTCTTCAGACTCCACCATGGAAAGACAATCCATCACAGAACACACAAAGAACATGAAATATGTACTAGAAAGGCAGTGCCTGACACGTGGGTCTCAAAGTCTACTTAATGAAGTGTTGGGGGGGAGGGAATGAAAGAAAAGCAGCATATTTTTTGTGCCCAAACCCTCCCCTACTAAACCAAATTCTGGCTAACAATCACCTCCTTCCCAGCACAACTTCACTTTCTTGCCTCCACCTCTTTTCCTGTTTGGAAGTGTTACTGTGGCATAGATTTATTAGGATTAAACAAACCTGACATCTGTGACTCACAGGAACACAGTGTTTGCTCTAACCATGCAGAACATTAATATTTTGCATATTTTTCATCCTGGGATTTTAAAAACACATTTTACAGGGAGCAATATCAGATTTCTTCCTCAAAGGGAAGAAACAGTCACTTAGAGATGATTTACCACACAATGAAAAAGGCTATCAGTCTTCCTTGGTCAAAAGTGGAGAGGCTTGACAGGGGGAAGATGGAGCGGTTTAGCTAGCATAAAAGGACAGAGCCGGTGGGAACAAGAATCATACATTCCCTCTTCTGAAAATTCTCAGAATTCTTTCATATAAAAGGAAAATTAAAAAAAAAAACCCCACAAGCCGTATTGCAACCTCTGACCACCAGAGCACTGAACATAACACAGATCAGGTGGCTCCTAATCAAGTCATTGTTATTTTTATTAGAGTTGTGCCCAAAAGTCCCAGCCAATATCTGGACTCCAGAGGACAGATTGTGTCTGAGCACATACAGAGGACCCAGAGGGTCCTCCAACATGACAGCGGCAGGACACAACACAGAAGGGATCAAGGCAAGCACAAAACAAACAGGAGCTTGCATCCATCAGTTATGTTTGCCTGTTGGAGGCTGAGTATTTGCTAAGTTAAGCCAAGGATACAGTGATTCCTGGAACAGGACACATCCTTCCCCATTATCACTGAGCTGTTTATTCATGATAGTCATGAACCTGATAGGATCCAAAGTGACTAAAACAACAGAATCTCATTTGAGAGGAAAACTTAAAAGGAAGAAAAGAGATGAAAAGCAGGGAGGTGCAGAGAAGCTCCACCAGGAGACTCAGCATCCTCCAATTGCTGTCTGGTCACCAGACCTAGCAGCATTTTATCTCTGACATGAAATTAATCCTTCCTTAATTGGTTTTGCCCTCCATTTAGAAGCGAAACTGCTGTCAAGCTTGATCAATTTGCATCCCATCTGACGATATCTGACTGTCACTATGGTAGGTACTACAAAAAAGTACAACTAGTCTCTGAAAGCCAACAACTTTAGGACAGATAATTCACAAGAAAATGTGACTTTCTTAAAAGGCACCCATTTCCCTCCCACTTCTATCAATAGAAAAGTATGTCAAAGTATGGATTAGTAGTGCAGACACGTGGAATACCATTAGCAAGCAAACAGAGATACATTTTTGTATAAGAGTTGCAGACTAAGCTGAACAGGGTGGGCAAGCAGGACATGAGAAGATTCTCCTCTACCTTCACAACGACTACAGCAAAATACATGGTCCTCATGTTTCCCAATGAAAACATATTGAGTAAAATAATTAAACTTCTAGGAAACACCTCAATTCTAAAGGCTGTAACTTCTTATAGAAGTTGCTCAGAATCTAGTAGTTTAAGATACTGTAAGCAGATTAAAACAAATCTCATTATATGGATAGAAACAGCCTTTGAGCTTCTCACAAACAAACTCATGGGTGTGCATGATTTCAGCTCTCACTTAGCGAGCAGAACTAATATCGCAGTGCAGCACTGGAAACAAATCGGACAGCATCTTCCAGTCCTTTCTCCTCTACTCCCCAACTATCAATCCTTAATTTTACATTGCTAGGATTAAAGACGCTGGCTGTCAGGTTGCAATAGGTGCCTTACCAACTCCAAACACTGACAGATTATCTACACCCTGTCAATCACAAGGCAGGCACCACATCACCTGCATGGAATTGGAAAGGGGTTGGAACACCAGACAAATCTGTACTTCCCCATTTTCCCAGCATACTCCTGCTAAGCATCAATTTAAGCAGATGAATGCTAGTTGCCTTGAGACTCAGCCTTGGATAGCTTCCTCAGGTCACACAGGATGTCTGTCAGAAATGATGCTTGAGACCAGCTTCCTAAACGCTATCCATTTCCATGGCTGCCAGAGCATCCTTCCCCCTCTAATGCAGCATGATGAAACTGAAGCAACAAAAACAGGTCACCCACCACAGACCAGATCTCAGGAAGACATGACCTAGTTTGTACTTCAATAAAGTCCATACAATTACGGCTAGAATAAAGGCACATAATTGTGGCAGCAGTCTCCACTAATGGGAAGGAGCCTTATTAAATGAAGGTCATGTCAATTACCTACAGCTAGTTTACATATGCAGTCAATTACTTATCTGCACTGTTTACTTGGTATTTAGCATTTAATGAGAACTCACCAGCTAATTGTTTCATTCCATTATTTTTCCTTATTTTAAGCAGAAATCTAATTGTTTAACAGATTCTGTTCCCAGCAGAAAGACCTGAAGAAAACTGTGAACATAAACTTGCTTTTCTGCATCCTGACACATGCCATGAAAGTAGAAATAACTTTCAGTAGTGAGCAGATTCAGAATCCTTTCATCTCCAGAAAAGGAGCATGCAGTGGAAGGTAAAATTAGCAGCAAGATAATTTTTCTGCCGTGCCATTTTCTAAGACCTTTATGCAGAAGTTCAGTTTCCTAAATACTACTGAATGGCAAAGGCACAAGTTCCTACTCTACACATCATTACTGAAGTGTGTGAACAGATACCAAAATGGGATGCATGTCAGCACATGCTTTACAAAGACTTAATGCGCTGAGAACAAACAGCATTCACCTTTAATACATGCATAACTGCCTGTCTGACGCACTACGGTTATCCTCACAGCTATTCACGCCATCTGTATAATTAATTTTTATTACTGAAAATAAAGCAACCCCCCCCCCCCCCTTCCATGTATACATACATACACACCCTTGCCCAATTTGTATTCTTTAAGTTGCTTCTTCATGCCAGGAAAAAAGAACATGAACATGTGTTGTTTCCCCCCCCCCCCTCACAAACCAAAACCAACCCAACACAAATTGTCCCATTGATCAGAGGTGGGAAAGAACCCAAAGATAATAATAGGGGATACTAATGACCTAACAACATTACACCCTTGATCTTTCATGGAGTAACACATCAGTTTCCTACAAACATTCCTCACACCTTCCTGGGTGCTCAAACAGCAATACAAAGGGCACACTTGCTTCAAAACTCTCACAAAGAATTCAGCTGCTCTTACATGAGCAGACCGGCCAGGCTCTTCATTACAAGTGTGCCTGCAGTTTACTTGGCAAAGTGCAGGCCTGAAGGAGTTCCCAGCAGGATTTCTGTCGGCCAGATCTTGGACCCAAGCTGCCCATACCAGGAAACAGGCACAGTAAGTTTTGGCAGTATGCACAGGCAAAGGAATAGCAGGCCAGGCTCACAGATGGTATCAGAGCTTTCAGAGAGACAACACCCATAGAAGAGAACAGATGTGCACTATTTTTATACATCTACAATGGGAGTTGCTGGTAGAGCCCATGGCACACATCCTGCTTTTCCAGCTGTTTGTACAGCATCCCACACAAGGGGCACCCCAACTGCACAGGGGTTTGCAATCATCACTGTAAACAAACTCGGCTCCATAAGGGGACCATGTGTTTGCCACAGCAAGCTACACATGGAAAGTCCTCTCCAAATACCAGCTTCCAGCAGATTTACGCTCACCAAGAGTAGCATGGGTAGGGTAATATGCCATCCATACTCCTATTGCCATACCAGAAACGCCAGACAGAAGGAACAAGACTTCCAAGTCTCAAACCTTGGCAGCAGCACATTCCAGGTTGAGAATCCACACCACTCTTCAAGCCTGAAATCGAGCTGGTTTAGAGAATTTGCTGTGATAAGATTCCTGCAATTTCTAAGTTCATTCAAAAGTAACATTACATGACTTTTGTGAACTTTAAGCTCACCTAGACGTTATCATATAACAAAAATAACCCTAAACCCACACAAAACAACAAAACAAGAAGCCAACCACAAAACCATTCAATCAAATTATTACACCCTGCCAAGATACTATCTAGATCCTCCGCGAAAGCAAATAATTACAGTTCTCCAAAAATCATTCACTCCAATTGTCACTAGAGCTTCATATAATGCTAACCCAACCTGTGCATGAAAGAACATTAGGGCAGAGTCTCAGACCTTGGTGCAACACGTGTGGTTTGCCTTCCATTTTTACTATGGCTCTTCGGTATGCAACACTGAGCTGAATCATCACAGGACAATGCTATTCTGCCAAGTACATGCATGAAGCTCCCACTGAAGCTGAGGATAATTGGCATTTGAGAGCAGGAACAGAATGGAGCACGTTGCAGGCAAACTAGCACGAGTTGGATCCTTCGTACTGTGACATGTGTCCAGCAGCCCTCCAACAACCCAGAAGCTGCTGTACCAGTTAAGCTCGTGTCTTACAAGCGCCTATAAACTACTGAACAGCGTGTAAAGCATCCCACGCGCCCATCAGCTCTGCTGCAAGTAGCAAGTGTCCTAGGACCTATGGAACATTATGCACTCAACATGAACGTAAGAGAAGCTTAGCCAAGGAAAAGCAATGGTTAAGACAGTTAAAGCATCAGACAGTTTCCCATGGCCGGGGCAGACAGTGCCTCCTCTACAGCAAGGGCTATACCCACTTCTTTTTTAAACACTTACCTTTGCTGAACCCCTGAATGTGTGTGGCATCGCTGTAAGGGAATACCTTGCTTTTAGCCATAGTCAGTCCTCGAAGCGAAGCTGATCTGCACTGTGATGTGCATGAACCAGAAACTGGAAATGCCTGTTGTCAGACTCCTGACAGGTATTAACAATATGCCTGCTTCGCCAGTAGTGTTATCAGTCATCTTTTGGCTGCCTGCCCTCATGTGCAGACTTTTCTCAACACATGCTCAATTCAGCTGTTAGCACAGCATCTCTGTGGAAATACTTCCCCTACATGAATAAGCGATGCGAGGTACCAGAACACCTTCTAGAAGTACTGGAATCCAAAGTTACACAAAGTAACAAAGTTACTGGACCAGGAAAAGAAATCTGCAAGTTCACAAAGCCACCTCTATATGCGTTAAGGGAATAATGGACAGCTTCTATTTAGCTGCCATTCTTTTATTTAAACACCATCGGGTGGGTCAGCAACTTAACCCATCTCAACTAGGCAGCCAGCCCCGCACCTGTCCCGCTGTAAGAACTGTTTTATCTCTGGAGATAGCATTGTGTTGTGAAGTTAATGTATTAGCATAACTACTGAAAAGCCTTTGGCAAGAACTGCTGTCTCCACCACTAATACTTTATTTTGACAATGCAGCACATCACAGCTTTCAAAGCATTGTACTTTTCAGCCTGTTTCACCCCCCACCCTCTGTGTGATTTCATGTTGAAACAAGGCTGCTGCTCTCACTGCTGGATTCTCTGTTCGTAACCAACTTTAAAAATTCGGGGGCCGGTTTCAACTGGCTGTAGAGGGACACAAGTTTCACAGACAACACTACTTCCACAGTCCTCTAACTGGCAAGCAAGTAGCTGAGACCGCTGAAATAAGCTTTCCCCTCCATCCCTAGTTGGACAAGCCTTAACAGCTCAGCAGCAGCTGGGCAAGAAGAGAGAGGCACACGGGTTTACCCACCTACATACATACGACACTGCACTGTTGCTTCCACTTCGAATTTTGTATAGGAAAAGTCTGTTGTTAGTTAGAGGGGGTGAGGAAGTATATCTGACAACGATGCGAACTTCAGAAAACAAAGTTCAGTAGTTGCACTGTTACAGATCCAGGCATTTATTGGAACACAAGGAAAAAAAAAAAGGAGAAGTAACTTCCTCCTGCAAGGCTGCAGGTTTTACCAACCGCCTGCCTTCTCATAGTTATATAATGGTATAATCTCTCGCCCAGAGGAATATTACACCGCGACTTGTGTGAACAAGGCACATGGGCATTAGGTTGTCCCATCCCCTCCCCCCCCCCCCCAAATTAAAGTGAAATTTACCTGACTGATGACTTCTCATACCAGTCATGAGATTGGTGGCACCATGGGAAGTTATTTTGATGAGAGCTGCTGAGGCTCACTCAAGTAGTACATATTCCTGCAGACCTAATTCTGGCACACACAGTCACTGCCTGGTATAAATCCATAGCGCTCTATTCATAGATTTGCACCAGCTGTGAAGTTGACCCAGCATTCACGTGGTCATAAAATCAGATGGGGCCATCACCTAAAGTATAGCTAATACCTATATCAGAACGATATGCAACAGGTTCCAGCAGAACAGCTTCCTCGTGCTCCAGACTCCCCAAGGATATGTGCATATTTACGATTAATTACACTTTAAAGAGGAAGAAAGAAAGTTTCCTAGGTGTGCAGCCGAGCTCCCCCCTTCCCCCACCAACATAAGCACACAAATAGCCCAGACATGCCTATAAACAAAAGTATGCAAAACCCAGGCCAACACAATCCAACTTCCCTCCGCTCCACTGTTAGGGTGTTTTGTTTCAGATACTCACACCCCCAACAGAACAAAGCGGTCCTGCTGCCAGCGTACAGCCCTCACTGTAAGAGCCCTTAAGCTCCAAAGGGTAGGCTCATAGATGGGATTTCAGTAATTAGACATTCCTCTATAAAAACTTCAATACCTGTCCCTTCACATAAGCAGATCCTACTGCCCTGCAGGGAAGGAGAGCCTGTCTTCAAATAACTGGGAGTAGGGGGAGGAAGCAAAAAGTCAGAGAAACAAAACCACTCGGTTACTCTATAGAAAGCAGCAAGCTGTACTCCCAATCCCAAACCTCTGCATAGCACTGAAGATTCTCAAACTTACTAACCTATCCAAAATAAAATGCCTTATCAGACATGACCAATCTATCTACACGGGGAGTGAACAACTCAAAGAAGCTGAAAGAGAAGAGAGACCTGGTACTTACACTGCTGAGTCTCTGGTCATGCAGCATGACTTACAAAACACACTGCCAAAGCTTCCAAAGTGCTTTGCAAACACAGAATCTCAGCACACTTAGGTGTGGAAAAACCATATTCAAAACCTTGTTTTCCTACCAGGTAGGCTAAAGCACATGACAACACTTAAAACAACTTGCCACAGGTTGCACAGCAAGTCACTGGCAAACCAGAGAACATGGGAGCTCCTGCTCCCCAAACCCCTCCTTCAGCCCATACAGAGCTACCTTAACCGTATGCATCACTCACATACTTTGCAAATCTCTCTATGGTAAATTCCATATCTAACCCTGAAAGAGGCAGGGCAGCCGATTAAAACCTTGGGGATATTATTTAGAATACATATGCTAGCTCACTTCCATCTGTGTTGTTAATTAGTTCCTGACCGTAGGTTAAATGTAGGGCATGTTGTCACCAACCTAAGGTGGGGTGGCAGGACCTCCTGCCATTGCCATATGGCTTTTTGTTTCTTCTTTCATTCTTCAGCTTTAAGCCTCACGCTTCTAATTTGTGGGCTCAACAAACAACAAGAAAAGGTGGAACTGTTTCTGTTAATGCAAAAAAATATCATTCGCCACCAAAAACCTCCAAGAGGTTTGATTTGAAATGCCCAGAAGTTTGCTATGAAATGCAGGAAATAGCTATTCCCATGAAGAAGTAGGTATTGACCAGCCTTAGGAATGCAAAACAGGCAGCTTGCCAGGAACCAAAGGTCAGCCTTCACTTGGATAAAATAGCAACGAGCAAAGCCATCCTACGCATAACACATAGAGACATGTCGTACAAGGAGTGAAACCATTATAGCAGACTCACCACGATGATAAATAATTAAAGTGTTAAAAGAAAGATCTGCATCTGTCCACTAGCAGCAGCACCTCCACAAACGCATCTTTTTGGTAGAAAATACAAAAAGCTCAGGATGGTCCTGGTCAAACCTCCAGGTCGTGTTTCAAAGTAAGCCTGAACAAGGCTAGATGCAGCACATCAACAATTCTCCCTCAGTCATTTTCCAGTGAGCACAACTTAAATAATAACAGGTCAGGTGATGCTTAGCAACTGAAGAGTTGCTCCAGAGTGTTTAACTTAAGAGTAGAAATAGATGTTTGTGTTTTCTAGCTGCCATCGCATAGCAAGCCTTTCATTCGCCAATGGCTGGGGAAATGATTTGTGTTATTTCCAGACACAGGATTCCAAAACTTTCCTAAACGCTACAGCAATCACCGCAAACTAAGAGAACACCAATGGTGGACATTTCTGATTAAGAACCAGCTGACATGCGTTCATGCTGGAGGATTACAGAACTCAGGATGTCCCACCCAGGCTAGTCAGACTGGAGGTGGACCTCTTTGTAGGTGATGACCTATAAGTACTTTCTTCCTAACTCCTAAAGGAGGTATGTGAAATTGACTGACATATCTTTTTCAAACAACCTTGCTCATCATTACCACTACTTTCGCAGTTAAAACTGCAGAGAAGGATCACACTGAGGGCAGCAGAAATTAATCATTAATAGCAAGTAAAAAAGAGAACAGGACTTGAAACGGGTCTTCCAAGGAAGCCAGCTTTTAAATTCAGATGCCAATCATGAGCCCGTAAGGGGAAAGCTCATTTTCAGGCTTCATGATAATCATTACATCAAATTTGTATTGCAGTGAGTAGATGCAAAGAAGCACCTGCTTATCTTTATCTTCGCGCCATTTCATTGGCAACAATTTGCATGCATCATAGCAGTACCCTGTTGTTGTAATGAGACACTGAACAGCCTTCTTTCCTTCCCAATAAAAACAGCCTTTTTTCACCAGTCTGCAGGACATTACACACCAAATGAAAAATCATGACAATGATGTCAACCAGTCCGCTTATACCTCTCCAAAGCAGAAATGGAGAACCTCGGTAGTGTGTACGTCTCATTTTGGTTCAATCCATTAAAAAAAAAAAAAAAGAAAGAAAGAAAGGCAATCATGATGTTCAGCAGCAGACTTATCCCACCACAGTTTCCTGGCACAGGTTCTGGTTAAGTCACCCTTGCCAGCTTAACCTCATTACCAGCTTCGCTTCCCCCTTGGACTTGCGCTGGTTTCCAGTACAAGTTCTATCAAACAGCATTTCTCTCCTGGCATTTACAGCTCAGTCAAACTGGATTATCAACTCAAAAGGAATGTAAATACCAAGTGAAGATCCGAGTCTTAATGCAGGCAGCCAGCAGGCACAATTATCTAGAAATACCACGAAGCTCAGTCCCATCACTCATCCCAGCAGTGCCCGTACAATGCTGTACTGTGGTGGCAGCAGCGATGAAGGAGAGGTTGGTTTCCTTACAAACCCAGACCCTGAATCAAGTTTAGATTCCGCTTCTTTTTGTTTCAGTCCATCAAATACTGAACACACTGAAAGAACCATGTCCAGCGTAAGGAAAGGTAAACTAAACCATATGGATATTAAATGTTGCACCAAGCTTAGAAAGTAAATGGCATAACAGACTAAGGAATTCAGAGATCATAACCTTTAATTCCTTGATCTAGCGGAAAAAAAAAAATACCTTGCATTTCTCCAGGAGCTGTTATGTTTAAAGAAAGTGGTGTTTTGATCGCGTTAGATATGGTATAACGTGTGCTAGAGTTGACAGAAGAAGTCCAACTCTTTTGTAAGATACAGGATTCAGCAAAAAGCAGAAAAGTAAGAGGGACTCCAGTCCTGTTCTTATTTTTACAGCCTTAACTGCAGCAAGATGCTCGGAGTCTTTCACATGCTGAGTTAATAAGGAGCATACAACAGCACTCTGTTGAGTTCCTCAGCCATTTGCCAGAACCTTCTTGCTATACTACATGGATATAAGCGCCTGCAAGCCTACTTACAGCCAACTGCCCATGGAGGTGAGGCAGTTTGGATGCCAAACTCCAGGTGAATGGGGGGTAGTTCTACACACATTACAGTCTGGTACAAAAGCTCTCTCACTGTAACATATGAGGCCACATGAACAGTCTGCAGTTGCTTCCTTACTTGAAAGGCAAATGCTCCTGTACCACAGCACCTCGATTTCCCAAGGGACAGCTCAGTTCCTATGCATAAAACACTTATTCTGATCTACTTTACCCCAGTAGATTTAAAGTACTTTAAGAAATTACCAGAAGTACCACCTGGAAAGACAGGCATAAGCAATAAGGAGTTTGTTATTTCCTAAGTTGCGCGAGTTGGAAGTTCTCAGCTCCCACTGATGTTTGCTTGTGTTGGCTTTCTAACTCTGCTGGGCATTCTGACTGCCATAAGACCACAGTTATTTTAAGAGCCCATAAATAATCGGGCATGAGATTAGGACTTTATAGACTAAAAAAAAAAAAAGGCATGCTGACTGTCCTTATAACCAGTTCCTGGGAAACTGAGTAACAATGCTTACTCTGCTCTCTCAAATGCAATCCGCTGTTGCCAAGAAAAAAAAAACAAACATCTACAAAACATACAAATAGGGGTTATTAGCAGCCTGGCTCATTGCGACTGTCCAGGCACAGAGGAAGGGCCAGTCACAGCAGCGTGTTGTGCCACGGATCTCTAGGTGGCGGTAGCTGCTCAGATTTTAAGATACCAAGAGATGCTTATCTCAAATTTAGCAACCAGTATTCCTCCCATCCTCCTAGAACTGCCTTTCCTCATTTGCAATGCGACCCCCTCCCCCATTTCTTCATAATTTATAGTAGTCTGAAGCTGAGTCACAAGGATCTCTGCGTTTTCCTAACCAAGTGCACAAGAAAAGAAATGAAGTGCCAAAGTATTGAGGCAATTTATAGCGTAAAGCATCGAGAGCTTCCAGTCGATCAAAGGACTCAAGGAAACAAACATAAGAACAATCATGCCTTCTGTTCTATACAAATGCCACGGCCAGAAATAACTGCCCTAATTAACTGGTTTCAAACTGACTTCTCTGAAAGATAGGAGATTCTTACTGAGAAAAGCATACCACTGCTACAGCCTTATGGCAGCTGTCACCGGGGCATGGAAATTCACTAAATGAAGCTTCCTTTTGCTTTCTCGAGTTGTCCACGGCATTCATCTTCAGACAGCTGTATCCAGTTGTGAAGCCTAAATTACACCGTAATGGGACCTTCTGCTACCATTAGTACCAGGGTTACTGCAGGATTACAGTCACGTCAAATCAGTATCATCCCAGCCAGCTCCCAAGTTATAAATGGTAAAAACTGGGTGAGGTGAGGTTGGCTTTTCTTTTTGTAAGACAACTGACTGTTACATGGTATCTGCAGTGTCTTCAGTGCTCCGGACTGCTCTGACTAGCTGGTGATGGTTGCAGCTGAATTCTACTGACCTATGGTCAACTGAAATATAGGGCCTGAAAGCCGAAGAGGAGAAAAGACACTGACCCTGCCTATGCTTTATGTATGGGACTATTTGACCTGTTCTCCATGGACAACTTATGAAAACAGCACGCAACAGCTCAGAGCCCCTACCTGTAAGCAACATGGCCAGCATAAACATGTCGACCACTACACAACGGCTACCCTATTAACACACACTTGTACCTACCAAGTGCAAGCATTTCATTCTCTTATTATTGCATACGCTAGTGCTTCCAAACCAAGCAGCGTGAGCATTTATTGCAATAACACACAAGTCTAAAGCACTGTATCAGAGTTGCCAGCACTGCCTAGCAAGATCTGTTGGTCAGTTTTTGTACTGCGAAGCTCCTGCCAGGGACCAGGGCTGCAGGCACGGCGATCCCTGCCCCACACAACTCACACAGCCAGCATCAGCACGCACGAGCACAGGAAACAATGGGATACATGAGCTGATCAACAGTAGGCAGCCCCATCCCAGCTGGTCCACGGGGCAGCCTGCTCAGTTTGTGGCTGTGCCACCTCCTAATGGTGCGTGGTGGGGAACAAGGGCGTTATTACGCACAGCGCCTTCCTGCTTGGAGCCAAAAGCGGTGGGTTGTGGCGTTAGCACATTTCAGCAACACACAGAAATAGCTCCGCATCAGTGCTTTTCAAAGGGTGTTCACAGCTAAGTACTAGCAGGAATGCCACTGTATGGACTGATCTAAGAAATGATTGAGAGTTTCCTAATTAAGCAGCAATTTAGCTACTTAGGAGGAACCAAGCACTCACAACATATGCCTGGAGAGCAGGTCAAGACAAGTTTGTAATTAACCTATTAAAAGCACATATCCCCTTCTAGTGGAGCCACACAATGCCGAACACAAGATTCCTGGCACGGGCACACGCCATGTTCTTAGAACAACATCTCAGCCTTTCACACGAGCCAGGAAGGCAGACCCAGGCAACATGAGTGAATGGCTAACCTTGAAGCAGGCTCATGCACGGAAACAATGCAATGGTCTCACCCTGCTCCTCCAGGAGCTGCTTTTATGCCTGCTCCCTGGCACAGAGCTATTACTGAGCTGGAGATGCAATAGCTCTGCTTTCCTCCCTCCAGCAGTGGAGCAACAGTTGCAGGAAGTGCTATGGGCAGTGCACAGGCTTTTAACTGCAGCTGCTTTCATTTCAGCATTGCCACCGTGTGCAAAGCTTTAAAGAAAAAGAGTGGATCCTTCTTTCCAACTACATCCTTCCACATTTTAACCTATCTCTGGAACACTCTGCATCTGTGCGCTACATGTCATTGTATTCCAGTGTTCTGTAGTACTACAGCACCATGCCTTTGCTTTTAGAAGCACACTGCTGGAAATCAAACTTTCCAGATTAGCCTCGAAGATAAAATCCATTTCCCTTTCTCCTCCCCTATCTCCCTTATTACATCTGGATTATTCCGACACGGTGTCCGCACTCCTCCTGACCTGCTTACCCTAATTTCACCACCCTGGAGTGCCAGGCAGCTCCAGGCAGCCCAGCACGCCAGTGAGCAGGCAGCACGCTGCTTACAAATGGGCTTCCCCAGCTGAGGTTCAATGGAGCTGAACATTAAGCGGTAGTACTACGGCGGAAAATTGCTGCCTGATGTAGAGTCCTGCAGAAAGGCTCTGAACTTAGCAATTCCCAGCCAGCAAGCGGCTGAAGCTGCCGCCGCCTCTTTCCAGGTGCCGCCAGAGAGCCACGGGGCAGGGCAGAGGGACAGCAACCGGGGCCAACGAGGGAGGGGGACTCGGCCAACACGACGAGCTCTCGGCAGCCCATCCCCGTCGAGGTGAGGGGCCCAGGCTGGACACACCGCGCTATGAATTAAAGATGACTCAAATGCTGAAGAAAAAAAATGTATTGCCGGGATAGGTTCCTCGCACTCATTAGAAGCGTGTTACTAGAAATATAAATAAGTAATGGCTATCGATCCCGCGATAGCGGTAACCTCGGAACCAAGCGCACTCCCGCGGAGAATAGCGCTCAGCTTAGCGCACCGCGCGGCTCCGAGGCCGCCCCCACGGCGACACCGCAGCGCTCGGGCCGCGAGGCGGGGCCGGGCGGACGCCCCGCGCTCCCGTCGGGCGGGCGGCGAGGACGCGGCGCTGCCGGGGCAGGAATGCCGCTGGCGGCGGGCGGCGTTCCGGGCATTCCGGCGGCGCTCGCGTCCAACAAGTGCCTCCCTCCTTCCCTCCCAGCCCCGCGGCGCCCCCCGAGGATCCGCCACCCCGCCGCGCGCCCGCCGCCAGGGGGCGCCCCGCAACGCCCCACGGCCGCACCCGCGTGGGGTCCGCGCTCCGCCACGCGCCGCGCTCCACCGCCGTCGGGGCAGCGCTGGGGAGGCGGCTCGGGGCCGGCAGGTGCCCGACACGGCGGCCCCCCCCCCCGCTCCGACCCGCCCGGCCCCGCAACTTTCTCGGCTGTGCGCCGCGTACCTCCGTCGTCCACACAAAGGCTGGCCGCTCCCCTCCGGGCAGTCACATCCTCTCTCGGGCGCCCGGTGCCTCCAGTCGCTTTCCGCCGCCCCGGCAACACAGGCGGCGACGGCTCAAGTGTCTCATCAAAGCTTGATGAGGGGCGGGAGGGCAACCGAGCGGTAGCCGCCCGCCCCGGCCGCCTCCCTCCTAACCGAGCAGAAACGGAACGAAGCGGCGCTGAGCTTCGCCCCCCGCCCGGCGCTTAGGCCAGCGGAGCGGCGGCCGCCCGCCCCGCTCTGCCCCGTTTAAAGGCTCCGCGCCGCCGCCCCCGCCCCGCCCCGCCCGGCCCGGCCCCCGCGCCCCCCGAGCGGCGGGCAGGGCACGGAGGGGCCGGGCCGGGAGGTGGGGGGCGGGAGGGGGGCAGCCGCCGGGTGTTGGTTTACTCTGGCGGGGCCGGAGCGATCCATTTAAATATCACTCCCGCGCTGACCTCCCCTATTAAGAATGCAATCAAGATAATAGCGGGCATTGCTTATTGATGAGTGGCCCAGGTAACGCTACACCGGCGGCTCGCTGCCCGCGCGGGGGCACGGCCCGGGCCGGCTCCGCCCGCACCCGACGGCACGGCCCGGGCCGCAGCTGCAGCCCCGCACCAGGGCCGCGCTCCCGCAGCACCCACGCCCTCCCCCCCTCCCCACCCCCGCCGCCCCCAGGACAGTGCATTATTGATAGTGGAAAGTGCGCAGCAATGGCAGTCCCTGATTGAGTGGCTCCATCCGATCTCGGTAAAGACAGCGTCACCCGTCCCGTGTTCCCTCACGGATCGGGCTTTCACCCTTCCGTGCACCAAACGCCCCGAGCGCTTCTCCCCGCTGCGATCGACACCTCGGGTCTGAGGGTCGCACCCACTCCTTTGTGCTGGGAGAAATGTGGGCGTCTCATTGCCGCCCCCGGGCAGGCCGTGCTGCAGGATGAAACACCTGCATTTATTGGATCGGTGGCGTCGTAAAACAGCCCCAGCGTTTGAAACCTGAGCACGCCGAAGGCCTCCTCTATAAAACTGCTTTTAATATATATTAAGGGAAACAATCCCAGTGGTTAATATCCTTTGCAGCTTTAAGAACTTCTTTAAAAATCGCACCTCGAGTCCTCCTTCTGCAAAATTCCATTAGGAATGGGTCAGCCATTGCTTTCCCTTGACATGTACCTGCATAGCCTCGTACCGCTTGCTGGCGCTGCAAGGTGGACCTTTGTGGGCAGCCTCCAACAAGGGGAGCGCAGCTGGAACATACCACGGTGCTATCTGCATTTCATTTGCACCCTGGGCTTCTACCTGCTACACAGTTCAGCTTTCCAGGTACAGCCGTGTCACAGCAGTGCCTGATGGCACTCGAGGTGGCGTGTTCTGAGCTTTTTGCATCGTGAGGAGGCTGAGCTGGCAGAGCTTTAATATTCGGCGTTCATAGGACAATGCCTGCAAATATTTGAATGATCCACCAGTCGAGCTGAACAGCAGCAGGGGCTGCTTTAATTAGCTGTAACGTAATACATTACACACACGTTATTCCTGGAGGAGGGACTCTTCTCTTACACTAGACATGCAGATGAGCAGCAGCGAATGTCGTGCTGTAGAGACACTGAAGCATCTGCTGGCTTGCTCTCAGGAACGAGGGGGAGAGCTCGTGTTCAGAAAGCCTGCATGCAATCAAAGCCAGCTTTTAATTTTGGAAAGGGAGCATGTTCTGGACTGCACGACAAATCTTTGCTTGGTGGTAGACTCATTCAGCTCTGCTCTGCTGTGGACATGAAGACCATCGGTTCCAGGCAGGCAACCACGCGTTGAAATTCCCGCTTTGCCAGCACTCTGTCTTTTGCCTCAGTACTGAGATCTTCCTAGGGAAGAGGTGTGGTCAGAGAGCTGCTGCATCTTGCCAGGATAATCATCCCTTGGGGGATTATTACCAGCCAGTGCTTGATGGCCGGGAAAATGAAAAAGTGGTGTAAATAATGATCTGCTTTGCGTTCTAATGCACATACAAATGTGGGATCCTTAGTTTACAGCAGACATTGACTTCTTGGAGAATGTTGCATGAAGGAGACCCAAAAGACTGGGCCTGTGAAGTCCTAGTTTGTGAAGCAAACAGAAATCCTTATGTGGAGACACTTGCCTGGTCAGAGATTCTCTTTCTACATGACGTATTTCAAGCTTAGAGGTACCCAGAGAGCCTCGTTTCCACATCCATATGCAAGGATCGCAACAGTGCCACTGCTTCCCATGGGCGCCCAATGAAGACAGCCCCCGTTGCCCCTCTCTCTGTTAGAGCTGGGCTTTGCGGGTGCTGGAGCTCGGTACTAAGTAGGGTCTGTTCCTAGTTATTTCAGCCAAGTGACTGTAGTGCTTCAAATCCATTGTGTCAGTGCCACGGCATGCCTTCTGTATGGTGCTCACATTGACATCCAGTGTCTTCTTCCTCCTGCTGACTAGACAAAATTATGTTTTGCATACACCAGTTACACTTAACCCTTTTCCAAATGGCAACAGTGACAAAGTACAACCAAGAGCTGTCCATCACTGCAACATAGCTTTACCCCTATAGCAATATCAGGCTGCTTGTAGTGGGGTAAGACCATTACTTTTTGCTGAATTCAATTTAAACAATAGGCCCTAATGACACTGTAGATACCATAAAGAACAAAGCGGCAGCGCACACATATGGTTTCTGTCTCAGTGAAGGCTATGCATTATGGTGATTGATGTACGAGGTCCAAATTTACTGATAATCTAATTATATGAAGTAGGTTGTGGGGCTCTTAAATTCCCCCATTGCAATTGTAAGAGAAACGATAATAAATAAATAAAGAAAAAGTCGATATTTGAAAAGAGTATGTTTCTTACAAGGCCCACACTTGATTTATACATGATCAAGTGTATGATATACTCAGCCTCCCCCCACAACCGCACCTTCACTCTCCCTGCTATAGGAATGCAGTATCTGAGCCTGAGAAAAAGGTCAAGGAGCTGCAAGGCGGACTCCCTCTTGCTTGGCTTTCAGGAAATACAAGCTAATCCCGACGACACAGATGTGAATGATGTTGATACGCTCAGGTTTTGACACCGAAGTATTTTTTCTATTAATAATTTTAATTGCCTGAGGTCAGTTCTTATATCACTACAAGTATTTTATGTTTCATTATGTTTATTCATGTTTCCTAGCTACCTATCTTTGCTATTTTTTCATATTAAAGGGCTGGAAAGTTCATTGAAATAAACTTTTCCAACTCAAGCAATGCAAAGAATTGCAGTGAGTGATAAACACGATTGGAAGTTGCAGGCATATCCCGTTTGGAAGGCGACGACTGGGCTGTGACGCCACTCTGTTGATGTTAGTCCCACTCACACCAGTGGGACTGCAGAAACAAGGATCTTTCATTAGATGTCATTTGCAGGCTGTGCGTGTGCAGGATAAAGCACCTTTCAATCACTGGGGCTGAAACCACAACATTTTTGCTGAGGAAAATACCACCTAATAGCTCGGCATCATCACCCTCCAGCTACAGCAAAAGAGAATTTAAGAACCTGAACCAACAATTGAAATAATTGGTCTCTTCTCATGCCTGCTAAAGGTATGCCAGTTTCCCATCACACAGGGGATCTGCGCCCCGGATCTTGTCCCACGTGTTCCAGTCAGGTATTTCAGCCCAGTTTCTGTGTGTGAATCTGCTGCCGTAGCAAAGCTCTGTGGTAGGTGCAGATTAGCTGCCTGCAGATGAGGAAGTGCATGTTGTACGTTGTATAGAGACGCACTAAGCCGCTCATGACTGTACTTGCTGTGGGAGCACACCCGGCTTGCGCTTGGGCCTTGCCACCCCTGTGCAGCCATCAGCACAGAGACCAAACACACCATTTGCACGCATACATTGTAAGCACACCTTCTGGCCAGCAAGGGCAGAGCATGGCCTCCCAAAAACAGTCATAGAATCACACAATCACACAGTATCCTCAGCTGGAAGGGACACATGAAAACCACTGAGTTCAACCCTTGGCTCCACACAGGAACACCCAAACCCAGTGTCTGAGAGCAGTGTCAAAACACCCCTTGAACTCCAGCAGCTCAGGGCAGTGCCCATCGCCCTCTGGTCAAAGCATCTTCCATGTTAACAAACTGAAGCATTTAGGGGAGAAGTAGCTGAGGAACAGTAGACATTATTGCTAACTGTGATATAAAATTACCATTGTGGCCACAAAAAAGTCTTAGCAACAAAACCCAGACCACATCACATCCTCCTCCCCAGGGCCTGTGACTTGTGGTTCGTGATGCAAACACTGGATTCATTGCACTAAAGCCAAAATTTCCCTTAACTAACACATTTCATTTGTTTGCTGTCTTATCTGTTTATTGAATACTTAGGATTGTTAATCTTCTGCTAATTTAATAACTGGAACCACATGGCACGTAAATGTCACTGACTTCTACCAGGGAGGTGAATGGGCATCATGGAACAAGGTAGCACCGGGTTGCTGGGGCAGTGATCTGAGGTGGGACAGGAGCATGGGGCTGGCCCCTTTGGGCCTGAAAATCCTGCAGTTCATATGCAGAAAACCAACACAAGTGCAACTAACTTTCCTCTAACTCCACACAACTTCTCAAATGTGAGGCTGCACAGTGGGGACATGGCCACTGGGAGGACCCCAGTAACCCAAGCACGGGGCTGGTGTGCTCCAGCACCCACCAGAACCAAACTCCAGTGGGATGGACATGGGGCCTTCTGCAGAGATCCAGACCCACACTGCCAGAGTATGAACTCATAAAGAACATTATTAGTGCTTGTTTCCTGGACACTGTTTATTTTTCGTGTAGTTTACACAGCTGACGCGTAAATGCTCACAAAGGAGTGGTGGCTTCAAACAGCGCTTTGTTTGCCATTAGTTACCCTGATTAATCTGCTATAACTAATTGCAACCTGACGATATACTCCATGGCCTCATTGTGCCTTCAATAACTTGAATATAAACACCACTGAAGGCAGCAGGAATGCAAAGCATGTAAATCAGCACAGAGCCGAGCACTAGGTTTTCAACAAGGATCCTGCAGCCAGGAATTCAAACCATTATTCTGTATTTTCGTTATGTTTCTGTTTGATGCTTTACCCTTCTCCATGCTTGGAGCAGAATCCACTTCCCTTCCAGGCATGCATAGCATGTTCCCCTTTGGTTTCCTAATTTGGGTTAGATCCTATCGTGTGAAAAATATACTCCTATATTGTACCTAGAGCACACTGATGAGGCCTAAAGAGCTCTTCTGTGATGGGAATTAAGATCAAAAAGGATGTGGAATTTAAATATTCAACATTTTTTTTTTTCTTGGATATGAAACATAGAAAAACTGTTTTGATGCAAAAGTCGCTGCGACAGAATATGTTACTTAAACTCCAGGACTGTATTAGGGTAAGAAGGCTTTTTAGAAAGGAATCACACTGACAGAAACTCCTTCAAATGTAAATTATGACATTTTGTCTATTGCCTCTTACTAGAAATGTTGAAAAAAAAAATCTGTTAAAAATATTCTTTTAGGAAGTTGTATTGAGATAAAAGCAAATGGATAAGGATCAGTATAATTTAGAGGCTCATTTCTGATTAGTTTCTTAATTTATGCCCCATTAACTGCCAGAAATCTGCAGCAGTTACCAGTGTCCAGGAAGCACAGTTGATAACATGGTTTATTTTGCAGTAGCGTTTGCTGCTTTTCTGTTGGGACCTCATGCTTGCAGTGAGTTGATGCTTTGTTACTCCCCTGTCAGGGATACAGGCAAGGCTGGGACTGGGGTAAGCTAAACCTGCCCACAAACACATGCTCCCACAAGTTTGACCTAGACTTCTGTCTGAATTCAGCTGATATTTACAGCCATTGGTCTTGACCAACATCCCACAGTCAGCAGAAGCTCACAGAGGCAATGACTTCCCACACTGTGGTTTCAGATGCAGCCAGGCATGATGTACCAGCAAGTCACCACAGGATCAATAACTCTTCATCTTGTGTCCCCTGAGCACCAGGCAAGATACACCCATGCTCCTTGCTCATCTGCTTCCTCTGTGTGGGCCCACCTGCAGCACGCACACCGTTCCTCTGCAAAGACCCCTTCATGGGGCTCCTTCCCCACTCTGTATAACCCCTTGCTTCTCCCAGGCTTGAAAACTGTGAGAGAAACCCAAAACGTGAGATACTGAGACAAACAGATCCAAACCAGATTTGGTGCCAAGCTAGCATCCTCCCCACTGCTCCTGAGCAGGCCAGCATGCCAGGGCACAGGACAAGCCCAGCAGAGAGCAAATTGGGAAAGTCCGTCTTCCCTGGCTTCCCTCTGCCCTGAAACAGCAGTCTGAAGTTGTGCCCTGCTTCGTCTGGAAAATCCCTCCACATAAACGAATATGAAATTCTCACCATATAAAATTAACTTTCTCACTTTGCCTTAAAAAAAAAAAAAAAAAAAAAAAAAAAAAAAAAAAAAAAAGGCTCAGCCTTCCTGTCAGATGTTTTGATTGCTTTGGGCTCCCTAAAAATTGTAAGCTGGCAGAATTCTCCTTAGCGAGTGCTGTGGGAGATCTTTGATGGGATGATAAAAATAACTATTTGGTGCCAAAGGCGATAGACTGGGGAACAAAAGCCTCTCTGAAGTCAGCAAAGTTGGGATCTCTGAAAGAGTTCAAAAAAAGAAAAAGACAGAGCCCAGAGCAGCAGTGAATGTCCTGGGCTACGACCAAGGCTGTGCAGCTGATGGCTGAGTCTAGGTGAAGGATTTGGGAGCAGGAAAACAACAGGTGGCGGGCGGGAAATGTGCAAGAATCAGATCTGCCTGGGGAATAGGCAGTGGATAGAGTGACTGGCGGTGATGTGGCGCTGGGGGGAGAGAAGAATGGGACGAATCCCTGATGAAGCTCTGACCACCAGGCCTTTGTGAAGGACAAATGCACGGCAAGAAAAGCAGAGGAAAGGAAAAAAAAAACCAACCCAGACTTCAAACACTTGTTCCTTTGGGAGAGGATGAGGGCGAAACTTGTGGCAGATATTAGTCATGTCACTTAGCAAGGTGTTCAAATACCACCATGAATGATGAGGGCGGTATAAGGGCTTGCAATAACTTAGTCAGTAAACTAAACTTGAGGCACAAAGAAGATTCATATGGGAAATAATGTGAGATTCACTCCTGGTGTGGATGACATTCTGCATCCAATAGATGTACTATTCATTTTTCCTTTGATACAATAACATCTCAGCGATAGCGTAAGCGCTGTCACACTTCAGGCTGCAGCCAGTGGCATGTACAAAAGCAAAGGATGCTTGAGATATATTATCACCTACCAGAAAATTCCAAAACTGGGATTTGGCCCCTGCTTGAAAACCATTAGAGCTTTTTCTCTTGGCCAATTCTATTTTATCAGATATCTGCTTACAAAACTCAGCCAAATATCCTCTCAGATGGTTTTACAAACTTTCAGCAGATGTGAATGAGCATTTATTTGACAGAGACAACTTGCTACCTCGGCAGCTCCACCCTCCTGACCCTTCCTCGTGAATCCCTCTCTAAGTGGAGTTGGTCAGGTTTCAAAAGTATCTGCTGTCAAAAGTAATCTTTTTTACTTTTAGTAACCACCTGCTTCCCTGAAACCCATTGTCCTCTCATTATAAATTCAGTTTTGCACCTGAATATTACATCAAATCTCATCGTCAGGTTTTTGATGATAGTTTTATGGGAAAATATCGAAGGCCTCTTTGAACACGGTGTAAAACGATACAGAACTTCCCTGTTCCTCAGGGAAAGCCTGAATAGAAGTTGTAATAAATATGGAATGACCGCTGGGCTTGCTATGCAGGCTTCTTCCATTGCTGTTATTTTAGGGATACAAAAGTAAAAAATAAAAATAACAATAAAAAATACACCTTAATGCAGGATGAGGCCTGAAGTCAACATTTTGATTTTTCCATAGCTGTACATATTCAGTGCCTCCCATAGTTACCATTCATATTTGTTTCTTTTAAAAAAAACACCTACTTTTAAAGAAGCCAGAGCATGTATACGTGTATCTATGTGTATTTATCCGTGGTATTTTTCACTTTACTCATTGCTCAGGGGAGTTTGGTAACATATCTGTACTGTTGATGAACATACAGTAGCAAAAGAACTGCAAAGATTTGCCATACAACACACAAGCCATATAGGAACTGGAATTTATGCTCTCGGTTATTGACAGAGCAGCCAAGGAACCAGCCTGGCTGGCCTTCTCTCCTGCCTGCCTTGAAGAGGATGTATGGAAATGCATATGAAGCAAACTCTCTGGACACTGCCCGTGTTCTTCTATTCTCACTGAGCAGATGAGAGCGGAGTTAATCCTAAAGAATTCTCACTACCAATGTCCCTTCCTCATCAACATGCCTCCAACTTTTAAGTGCTTCAGATTGTCTGTTACCATTTGTTTTAATAATGGAATCCAGTCAGAAGCTCACGGCCCCATAAACTTTAGACATAATTTTAACTATATCAACTTTTAAAAGTCAGTATCTGCCTCATCAAAGGGCAATTATGTCCAATGTGGGTGTCTCTGCCAATTGTGTTTTGAACTGCAGCAATAATCCAACCAAACCATGCAAATAGCTTTTCTACACCCACATTTCTTAATTATCGTCATGAGACTGAGGTAGCTGAGACCAGATCTATAACATTTTCTGGATGTCAAAATGCCCACACACCTTCTGTAATCCTTGTGCTACCAGCCCCCTTTCACATTGCTTTTAGCTGGCCCATCTAATTATCTATTACCTTAACCGTTTAATGCATTATTCATAAGCCCCACAAAGGACTGTCAGGAGGAAGGGGCTCTGTTTAAGTAAGAGGAAACATCTTGTCTGACTAGACCACCTCAGCTGCACCACCATATAAACATTGTGGTGGACCATACACCCCTCCTCGCTCCTTTTCCTAAATGAACCGCTATGTTTTTACAGCCAGGTGAGACCTACGCCTCTAAAAGGCTCTGTATACATTGCAAACAGAAATAATGTGTTTTCGTCAGAGGTTTGTGGCCTACTTCCCATTTTGAAAATAAATAAATCCATTACCTTCTCATGTGCTACACTCAGTAAGAATCTGAAATGGCAAAGTAGTGAAAATGTTATGACTTAACGAACATGTTGCGTAATCATTCTTACCAAATGTCAAAATAAATTGGAGGCCAGCATGTATGGTTTATGCTTGTTAACTTAGGGTTTTGTTTGCTATTTTGGGAAGAAAAAAAAGAAAGACCAGAACACTAAAAAATAGGGGAACAGAAAGTATATATTTGGGCACTGATGGAAAGAGCTTGGCCCATGACAGCCCAGCTTCTCTTACACCCTGCCAACAGACCACAAGACTGTGCTCTGCCATCAAGTTCCAGCAGCACCAGGAACTGCGGAACACATGGAATGAAGCCAGATTCTACCTAAGCTTGAGGCCACTGTGGGATACCTGTAAGCCTTGTGAAGTGTCCCATCACATCCAGTGTTGGTGTGAAGGTATTCAGAAACATGGGATTTGCCTGCCCAAAGCAAAGAACTTTCTGTTTGTCCAAGCAATGAGTACCTGGAAAGCTCCAAGTTTGGAATATCTGCAGATCCAATGGCTTGATCCTTGGATCTTCCCCCTGAGGTTGCCTCAGGAAAAGCCCAATTAGGATTATGCGATAAGTAAAATGACTCCCATACTTATGCGATTAGGAAGACAGATCTCTAAAACAACACATTCAAAAGAAGATCAAAGCAGTGCTGTTCTTTTGTGGTTAGATTTTGCCTTATTTACACTTTGCCCCATTGTGTACATGTTCTAGCAGCACCCAGAGGCCACAGCTGTGCGTTGCTCACTCCATCAAAGGTAATGCCTCCAGCGTGCCAGTATTCCTTACGGCCTGCATGAAACGCACAGATACACATATGTGGCTTTCATTTATTTTGTTTCATGACACAGGGAGGGGGGAAAAATCCTTTTCATACACCTACATCTATCACATAGCAACTAAGAATAGAAGCAATATTGAGACAGATGGAAATGTTAACGGTGACAGCTCACAAGCACGAATCGCACATTTGTGAAATAATGAAATGGGTGGGCAGTTGTTATATGAACTCCATGTCAGTCGTTATGTTTTCCTGGCTATAATTTTGCAAGAGTATGTCTCAGAGATATTTTCAGTGACCCAGAGGAGTTGGTGCCCTGCGCTGTGCCACACCTTGCTGGTGTGTGGGAGAAAGGACTCGGGGAAGTGCTGAGTGATTTGCGCACAGAGCAGCTCATCACAAGCCCTGGGATGACCTGGGACATTTCCTTGCCAGGACAACTCAGTATTCCTATGTGTGGGGGGAGGGACACAGAAAGGAGGTGTAAAAATGTTTGGAAACCCAAATGCAAGGGAAACACAGGATGCTCAGATTTGTTTCCAATGCTTAGTTTTAGCCATATGAGTATTATGTGCTTACCTATCATCTGCCCATATTCTGTGGTCCCTATTGTGACCAGGGCTTGCCAACCATGAATGGCAACAAGTTAGCCCTGCATTCCTCACCTCAGTCTTCCTAGCTCTTTGTGCCCCAAAAGCTGCTGTCTCCATTTTAAGAACCGCTTTGATGAAGCTGGTTTTGCTAGCCCCATTTTCCAAGTCTCCATCCAAGCGTTTTTCCACCAACAAAAGAAACATTGTGCTCTCAATCTAATGTTAGCTCAGAGGGGAGGGAGCTGTGAAAGTGCTTACCCATAAAGTCTATCCATACATCTGTCCATACACCTTTCAGCCTGTGCTACCTGTCTGTTTCCCAAGTCCAAAGGAACCTGCTGATTTTCAGAGGTACTGTTGCTTTCACAAGATGCTGTTTACAGCATCACGTTGACATTACTATTTTTTGCTGGAGGAATGAACTAGATCTCCTGAAACCTTATGGATGTTCTCTTTGTGTATCCGATTAAAAAAAATAATAATAATAACAACAACAAAAAAACCTCCAGCAGCTACATCTTGGAGTGCTCAGTGGAGATTTACTACAGTGATTCATTCATGATAAGACTTTCAGCTCTGAGCAAAATTTCTCCTTGGGGATTCATCCACCTTTCCAGAATCTCTCATGGCTGGGCAATAGTGTGCCACTGCTTCTAGGAAGCAAAGTCCAGTTACTAAATGGCAGACAGATGACATTTTCTTTGGGCATTTTTGGGACCTTGAGACTATTGGCATGGTAAAGAGATGAAAAAAATAATATCTTGCTGCACAAAGTCAAGTGTGCACATCCAGCCCCTCAGCTTAACAAAATGCTACACAAGCCTCCATATCTATCAGTGATGGCCACCAGAAGTATCGGGTCATTCAAAATAGGAGAACTACTGAAGGATGTTGAAAATCAAGTGGTTATCCCAATGGAGAATGATAAATTTCGAGACAGATCATGCCTACATCAAATACCACGTAGAGAAACATCTTATACTGGAGATGCCAAACCAATTAAGTTTCACCAGGGATATTAGGATATCTCTCATACCCGAGAGATGCCAAACCAATTAAGTTTCACCAGGGGAGGTTTTGGTTGGATGTTAGGAAGAATTTCTTCTCAGAAGGAGCAGTGAGGCATTAGCACAGGCTGCCCAAGGAGGGGGTGGAGTCATCTGGAGGTGTCCAAGAAAAGGGTAGATGCGGCACTAAGGTCAGTGGGCATGGCAGAGGTAGGTTGGGGTTGGACTTGGAGATCTTAGAGGTCTTTTCCAACCTTAATGATTCTGTGATTCTAAACCATTGAAGTTACCACTTGTGGTAATGGGCAAAATAGAAGGAAAGCCATTAAAGAGGACAAAAACAAGCTGTCACGTCAAAGCCTTGGAGGATGAAGTGAGATTCAGAGGAGATTGGACATTTTACAGTATCATAAGCATAAGAGACGGAAAGCAGTGATGAACCACCACCAAATGGGTGACAGCTCCTGGAGAAATACTAGGTACTAAAATCAATAAAGCCACTTGCAGATGAAGGCATGAGTCACTCGAGCAAATGTGACCAAATATGGCCCAGTGTCATTTGTTAGCGGCCACCCGTCCCATCCATCTCGCAGAGAGAGTTCAGTGTTCTGCACAAACAAGGTGGTGGAGGCAGAAAGGGCAACAGCAGGACTGGGAGTTTGGAAGGGCTGCAGACAGAGCACTGAGTGTAAATTTAAAGTGAATGAAGACATACGCGGCTGTCCCCGGGGTGGGAAATTCACGTAAACAGAAAATCCTCGAGTTGGGAGAGCAGCACGGTGTGTTTGGGGAACTGGCTAGGCTCCGACAGGGCTCACCGCCTCTAGTTCGCAGCACACGTACTCAGCTCTGAGCCACCTGACTCCTTCCCGAGCGAGGAGAGGTCAGAGGATGCTTCCTTAAGAATCTCACAACCCGGCGCTTCTAAGGAGCCGCGTTCGGGCTCCCTCCATCCTGCCGACGACAGCCGCTCCCGGAGCGGCCTTTTCCTTCTCCACGAGTTTCTCCTCGCCTGGGCGCTGCCGAGAAACGTCCCGGCAGCGCAACTTTCCAACTGCGAATGGAAAAACACCCGGCTGCTTCCCTCCCCTTCTCGGGCTGCCCGGCCGGGAGGGGGCCGCTCCCGGAGCGGGGCGGACAGGAGCCCCCCGCACAGCGCACGGCGCTCCTGCGGCAGCTCCATGTTGGCTCCGGGGAGATGGCATCCCCGGCCCCCGCACCCGGGACCCCGGCGGGAGTCGGTCGCCGCGGTAACCGCTCGGCGGGGGCGGCGGGGGGGACGCCCAGCCGTGCCAGCCCCGCGCTGCCGGGGTTCCCTGCTCGGCGCTACGTGCGAGCTGCCGCGGGAGCCCGGGGAGGCGGGGGCGCCGGGATCCTCCCTCCTTCTTTCCCTCCCTGCCTCCCCGGCGGGGCCGGCGCCGCAGCGGGGCGCCGCCGGCACTGCCGCAGGGAGAGGTGCCTGGGTGAGGGGGAGTCGGAGCCTCTCCCTCGGGGCAGGGAGGAGAGGGGGGCGGCCGGGATCCCCCGGCGGAGGCAGCACAGCCCCTTACTCCTCGGGAACCCCCCCCACCCCAACAGGGTTTGGCGGGGAGAGCTATGCACAGGCTCCGCGCAGAGCCCCAGAGCTTCTCTACCTGCTACACCGCCGCTGCTCCGCCAAACTGCTGACTTTCCAGAGCTTATTTTTAGCCCGGAGACTAAATATTATTAGCTACATTTCTACGTAGGAAGGATAGGAAGAGGGAGGGGAGGGGGGCACTAGAGAGAGGGAGGCGAGCAGAAAGCTTATCTGAGCCATCTCCAGGCGGGGGGCTGCGTTTGGGTTTCAGGCTCGTCAAACACCTCCCCCCTTTCATTTCTAGGGAAGCGGGTGCGGACATGGGATCGGCAGCGCAGCGCACCCGGCGCTCCGCTCCGTCGGGGGCTGCACACACACACATACATACACCGCGGGGCCATCGGTGACCCCCGCACTGGGCACCGGGAGGCTCCATGAAGGTGCAGCTCAGCTGCGTCTCTTTATCTGCGTGAGATCAGCTGTGCACGGTGCCAGCCAGAGCTGAGCTGCAGCTCTTCAGCTACGCAAAATCAACTTCCATCCTCAGCTAGGAAAAATACCCGGCGCATCTGCTTATCTCGGTAACGATCGGTTGCATCTCTGCCCAAAGCATGCACACGCAGCTCGAGATACGAGATGCCCAGATAAAATCAGGCACAACTTAACTCGCAGTGCAATCTCATAACGCGTCTCCTACCTTTGCTACGCTCCACGCACAGCCCCGCCACAAAGGGAACAAAACTCGGCATAGAGCAGGAACCCATCCCCACAGCACCGAGCGGGAGGCAGAGCCAGAGGGGGGGAGTCACCCCTCTGCTTACCTTGCTCACAGCCAACACCACCGGCAGTGGCTAGATCGCGGAGATAAACACTCGCATTTCCCAAAGTTGACACCGTCAAACCAACCCCCGGAGCTTGCAAGACTCTTTTTTTTTTTTTTTTTTTCACCCCCCTCTTCCCTCCCTTTCCTCCTTTTCCTATCGCAGCCCGCACCGCTAGGAATTCAACTTCGCCCAGCTCCGGCGGGCGGGGAGGGGAGGGGAGGGAGGGAGCGAGGGGCGGGGGGGGGGGGGTCGGCGCCGGCTGCCAGCGGCTCCCCTAACCCCGCCGGGCCGCGCAAGAGGCGCGCAGCGGGGCGGGACGCGGAGCCGCCCCCGCCGCCGCCTCTGTCCAGGGTGCTGCCCCGCCGCAGCCGCCGCCGCTGCGCGCCCGCTGCGCGCTTCCTGCGCGGCCCCCGCTGGCGTCACGTGTAAAGCGCGGCTCTGCGCGCCCTCCGCCCGGCCCTGCCCGCTCCCCGCGCCCCCCGCCCGCTCCTCCGGCCCGAGTTCCTCGGGCTTTCCTCCCAGCCCAGTGCGCTGGGGTGAAACTTGCGCCGGCCGCACCGCCATCGCGCTGGGTCGGAGACCCGGGCACGTTAAGTACTCGAAAGCCGAGCCCGTGATATCACACTCTGTCGTTAAGCAACATCTCCAGCTATTTTTTTTTCTTTTTTTTTTTTTTTTTCCTCCCAGTTATAAGAACACGCTTTTAAAATTCTTATTATTATTTTCTTTTTATAGGTACTCACCATTGTTTCTTTGCTGTCCTGGAGACAGAAGTGTCTTAAAACCTGGTCTCTCCAACAGATGCTGGAAGGTAATGTGTCTTGTTTGAAGTCATCATGTGAGAACTTCTGCTTTGCTCAGTGGATCGCCCACCACTTGGTGTGACTTATGAATCTAATAACCCTTTGCAATATCCGCGAGCTTCAACTCTCCGCCACCTTGGTGCCTACAGAAGACAGAAAGCGACTGGCAGGGAGTTTTAAAAACCTATAGATGTACGCA
The DNA here is from genome assembly GCF_039878825.1 of Excalfactoria chinensis. Lineage (NCBI taxonomy): Eukaryota > Metazoa > Chordata > Aves > Galliformes > Phasianidae > Excalfactoria > Excalfactoria chinensis. Next base: position 51,475,240 of record NC_092829.1, read on the forward strand.
AACGCCTTAGCTCAGAGTCACGTTTCCCTCTGAGTTCTTACGTGATCCTAATGAATGAGAGGGGTTACCGGCTCGCTCGCTATAAAACGCGCCCGCGGCCGCCCCCGGGAAGCGGGACGGAAAGTTCCCGAGGAAAGCCCCGGCCCGACCCAGCCCCGGCAGCGCTCCTTCCGCCTCCCGGCCCGCAGGGCGCCATGTCCGGCCCTGCCAGCGGTGCACAGGTAAGTTCACCTGCGGTCCTCCCGCGGGAGCGCTCCGGGACTTGTTGCGCACCCGCGGGGAGCGCGGCACCCTGGCCTGGGCGAGCCGGGCCGAATCCAGCCGCACCTTCCCGACCCGCTCCCCGGACCTCTCTACCCCAGACGTCCCCCGATCCTATGCCCGCCCCCCCTCCCCCCCCTCTCCCTCCCCCCCCCCCTTTTTTTCCCCTTCCTCGGAGTGAGGGCCTCCTTCCCTGCCACCCACTGCCCCCATTTTCTCTCCGTGTCTCTTCTCCAGGGACCGCAGCCTGGGGACCGCCGCCGCGCCCACACCAGTCCTCGGGAGAGAACAGCAACCATCCGGCCCCGGACTTGCCAAACTTCATGGAGTGCCTCCAGGAGCGCAGCAGAAGCCAGAGCCTGAGTTCCTCGCTCTTTGCCATTCCCTCCTGAGCGACTGCTACAGGTGCATTTACGGGGTGTTTCTCCCCCAAACGCCCCTGCTCCCCCCCAGCCCCAGCCTTGAGTACCTCTGCCTGGGAGCCAAAGCGAGCAGCCTCTTCCATGACAACCACTTCTGTTGATCCATGCAATAACCAGCAGATGCTGCCCTAAGACTGGTACAGCTGGTATGTTCCTGCCTTGGCTGTCCTGGGGGCAAGGTGGCCAAAGGGAAGCCAGGTGGGCTCCAGTGCACCTGCCCGGAGAAGGACTGCAGGCCCCCTTCATCAACATCACACACTGCTGTGTGACATGCGGCAGGACGAGCAGCTCACCAGGCTGGTGTAAGGCTGCACCCAATAAATTGCCCTGTCACTTGTCACCCGAGACCCATCCTGAGGCACTGATCATCCACCAGGAAGCTGAACTTTCAACTGCTTCAAGTTGTGGTAGTTCATGTTAGTAGCAGTTATGAAGTCACATTAGTACCACTTTTGAAATTCTACTAAAACCACCATACAAGCATTTCAGCAAGCAGGATGGCTGTGAGTTCTGCTCTCCCAGCCTTCCAAGCCAACAGCTTCCACCTGTTCCCCAGCAGAGCAGAATCACTGCAGTAATACCTTTGTGGGACTGAAAGTCCTACAGGTCATTCACACAAGTAAGTATCCCAGACCTGAAAGTTTCTGACTCTGCAGAGTTCTTCTCAGAGGATTTGGGAAGAGACAACTCTACATAAATACCGTATCAATTATAAAAATCACCTCTAGGTATTTCTTTCATAACTCAAGGAACTTTCATCTAGAAAACCATCCCAGCTCCATCATTTGCAAAGAAGTAATCAATCCAAAGCACTTCTCCCTGCTTCTTGCCCCATTGACTTCCAGATAGTTTCATTTTTTGACATAGCTCTCAGTTGCTAGGAACATCCAGAGGAAAATTTGGCCAGGTCACACTATTCTGATGAGGTAATAGTATTGAACTTACTAAAACCTTGCACAAAAGTTGTCCCAGAAATCTATGGCTGGAATGGGACACACAGCTGATGGGATTTGCCAATGCTAGAATGCTGTCCTGAAATGCTCCTGGGAAATTGCTTTGGATATCTCAAACCAAGCCCTTCACCTCAGTGTGATAGACAACAGCTGTAGTAATCACGATAACAGAAATAAAGGGTATGGAAGAACAAAAGCTCATGGGTAGAGTAATACAGCATGCCCAAATGCATGGGAGTTGCCAAGCAGAAGAGGACGCAGTAGGATAAAGCAATCATAATCTCATGGGGATGCTCACTGGTGACTGAGCAGTCCACACTGTTCTGGGGGACCAGGGATAGGACATCAGTTGTCACAGAGAAACAGTATGGAAAGATCACTGCCAGGTCCTTCAGAGAGATTCCTGCAGGAGAGGCACTGAGGGAGGAATGAGGCAGACTAAACCTAGCTATCCACTGGGTTTCCCAGCCATTTACTTCTCTTACCTTTCATCCCTGACTCTGTTATCTCTGGAAGGACAGATCTCCAGTCCATGAGACAACCAGCCATGAGACATCGCTTGATGTGAGTAGATGGAAAGAACTTCTTTTCACCTTATCACAGAGGGGCACAGTTATTTCAAAGTCATTCAAGTGGCAAGCCATACACTTCAGTAAAAGTCAGCCCTGGCACATCAAGTCCAGTCCAACATTTAAGAGTGACAATCAGGTGTTCTGCTTACAGGGTGCTGAGACAGCATCGCTGTTGGCCTCTGCCAGAGCTGTGCTACACAGGGCTTGCTATGTTCAGGTGGTTCGTACATATAAGGTAATGTACTTCTCTTGTTCCAAGTATGTTTATCTTGGATTTACATTGTTACCAGATGAAGTATACAGCTGTAGGACTTGACTTCAGCGGGACTACTCATATGTAAATAGTGACAAAACTGTTTAGCAGATGAGGCCTAATTAAGCAAGAATCAGTCATACATTTTCCCCTCTCTCAGACAGAAGAATGTGAAGAATACTGTAGGAGCATTGCTGGAAGGTCCTGGTGCCTTGAACCAACCCACCAAACACAACCAAATCCCAAGTGAGCTGCAAACGTTCATTCCCTGGCTTAAAGCACCAGGCGAAAGCAGTGAGCTGTTATTTGTTGACTTTTTCACATACACAAAGTGTGCAGCTGGCTGTCCTGCTAAGCACAGGCTGGAAGGCTTTTTACAGACGCCGTGCACTTGCCGCTCCTTCAGAGATCATCAGGAAAGCATCTCAAACCCTGGCGCTGGCAATCGGAGCAGAATCAGATGCTAACAGTATCTGTCAACTTGAAGGAGACGCTTCTGAAACAAGAGCCATATTGCATAATCTCTGCTGTGAAACGTGGCTGCCAGCATCTCTACATGCCAGCACGCTCATGGCGTGCTTGAAAGAAAAGGTCCTGCGGGGTCGATGTGTGCTGGGTTGGCTGGTAACCTCCTGCCTCTGCAGCAGGCAGGTTTGGCACTGCCTGCTGCTGCCCAGAGGGGAAATACCATCCTCCCAGAATGCTTTTAGGGTTGCCTCCCATAAAGTGCTAATGATCTATGCTTGATTTCCTCCTCCTGAAGATTATCCTGCCCTAATATCTCCATCTTCTCCATGATCTACATGCTGCAAACAGTCCCTTCCACCTCCCTCCCTGGAATAGTTTTCCTTTCTTCCAAGCCCACTCGTCTTCAAACCGCTCCCAATTGCGTATTTTCACGCTGGTAACATGCAGATGAACATCGTAGTCATGATCCCACTCAGATACTAAACAAGCCTCCCACCAATGCTCAGTCCTCCTTTAAAGCACTAGAACATTACATTTTGCTTTCTGTCTCCTCAAAATACCAGGAAATCCTATGGAGTAGGCAGTCTGCATCGAATGTGTCTCGTGGTTGCCCCTTAAGGTGCACAGCGAGCAGCGAGCACCCTCCAAGTGCACATTGGCATGGGGTGATGGCTTCTCCCCATCACAGTAAGGATTTGGAAACTTCTCAGCAAGATCTCAAATTGTGGCAAGCTCACCTTTACGATTTGTAAAACCAAGGGAGAGACCAAAGTCTGGCTCAAGCTCCGCACCTGTAGGAAAACTGTAAGTCAGGGAACAACTAGGTTCCCACCATCCCAGTGCTGGATGCCTTGGACACTGCTCTCATGCTACAGAGACAGCAGCAAAATTGGAGTCGTTTCCCCAAAGCTACTTTTGTTATTTATGGAGAAGGTGTGATTCAGGACAACTTCTAGAATTAAACATCCCTGCTTTGTTTTTCTCAGACAACCACTGATGCAAATGCATCTCAGGCTATATCTCATCTGCTTGTGTGGCACTCACTTAGGTTAGCTGCAAAAGACAGGAGATGAGATAAATGTAATGGAAACTATTGGCCCACGTAAGTTCTCCTGGATGACCTGAGCAAAATGAGCCACTGGGTATCTCTTACTAGAATAAAACCAGAGATAGGGAGAGAAATCAGAACCTGGAGAAAAAAGAAACATGACAGCCGTAATCTGTTACTATTGCAACCTGATTACTGGGTGCTTTGACATACTGGGGGACGCTTTCCTTCTCCAATGAAGAATGCATTTCACTTCATGTTACCGCAGGGGAAGTATTTGCCGACAGATCAACCTTTTAAACCGACTCTCTTCACACTCCTTTAAAAAGAGCAAACAGACACTGTGAACTTGGGAGGGAAAAAAAAAAAACAAAACAAGATACAGCTCACCTCACCACATTTTAAAATGCTGTTTGGTATAGCCCTGAGTTAGGGGGGAATTTCAGCACTTCCAGAACCAAGGGGGATTTGTCTTAGTTTCTTTTTAAACATTAGTTTATAAAGGAACTGAAGTGTGTGTTTACTTTTTGCTTATAAGTACAATTGTCTCTAAAACTATATTAATCTACTTCTTTACAGTCAAATACCCTATCAGCTTGAATGGGAGTTCTCTGTAACAGCTGTGTATTTGAACCTCATTCAGTGTGATGGAAATGTGTTATTGTTAAGAACAAAACAGCTGTTGAAGGAACTATACACGGAGTTAGCAGCCAGCACCAGGAATCAGGCACGTATCAAGCAATATTTACTGAGAATTAAGGAGGAATGCTGGAGAATTCCATGTAAGACCGACTTCTGACTTTGTTTCTGTATTTATATGATGAACTTTTTCAAATGTAACTGTGTTACCTTTAACTCCGTTGAGTAAAAATAAAAGGAAGAAGCAGGATGACAACAAAGGATGATGGGAACAGGGAAACAGCAGTGGAGAAAAGCACTCTGAAGGATGATAGGAAATAGAGGTGGACTGTTAGAAGGCCACCACTGGATTAAGGGCAAATAGTAAGGCAATAATCTCCATCTAGGCTCCAATACCGAGTTAACAACAAATAAATGAATAATTAATAAATTTTTTTTTAAAAAGTCACCAAAAAGAAAAAAAAACAAAAACACAACAAAAAACAAAAAACAGTTCCCATACCAACTAGACTTGCAATTGATTGGGATATATTTATCCTATCATTCTGTGACTAAAATGACAAACAAATTCTCCCATGAGATGGTATTCACAACAGTCAGGAAATAGTGTTAAAGAAATAAGACCTAAAGAAATAAAGTTTTCCCTGCATAGGAATTCCTGCAAGGGTCCTTTAACACAAGGTCCTTTCAAGACATTCACTGCAAAGTGCACGCAAACCCCTGGGAGCAAATCACCTACCAGACACCATGGCCTCACCATCTCTCTTTGGCAAGGCTGGGAGCTTCAGAAACAGGTATCAGGGTGAGAACATAGAGGCCATAGAGGCCTCATCCTGCTGGTAGCCCTGGCAGTCACAGCAGAGATATATTTTCATAGAGGAAATATTATTTTGCAGAGTTAAGTGCAGGTTTGAGCTCCGGGCTCTTGGCACACATGAAGCCTTGCGTGCATTTGTTGTCTTTTGGGGATTTGCATGATGATCTGTGCCTCACACAGTGCTGGTTACACCTGCTTAACTTTCTGATAGGGTTGTTCATTGCTGTTACTGAAAGCAGTTCCACACTCAACATGGTACATCTCTTTAGATGCATTGTTTATTGAGGTGAATGATATCTCTTGTTCTTAATCGTTGTGAAGTGGCAGAGTCGGGGTTTGAACTCTTTCCAGAATCAAACGGCTCAAAGATAGGGGCAAGCCTAAGGGAAGATTCTGTGCAAACTTAGTCAGGATTTTATTGCAAAAGAACCAAACCCAGCAGAGCTAAAAAAACAGCTGGTAAAAATACTTCTACTTCTTATATTTTCTATTTGCATCACACATTTGAGGTTGGTTTTACTCACTTTGCAGCACCCTCCCTTTTGCTCCAGAGGGGATGATAAAACCAGCTCCTGCATTTCCAAGACTAAGAGCCAGACTGGTATAAAAACACCATTATTTCCTTCGCCATCTCACCTTAGGGAACCATGGAGTCAGTAAGGCTGGAGAAGACACTAAGATCACCGAGTCCAACTCCAGCCCATCCCCATCACGCCCACTAACCATTTTCATGGTGTTACATCTCCACATTTCTTGAACACCTCCATGGACAGTGGCTTCAGCACCCCCATTGACAGCCTGTTCCAATGCCTCACCACTCCTTCTGAGAAGTTTTTCCTAATATCCAACCTGAACTTCACCTGGAAGCAAATTAAAGACATTACCTCTCACCCTATCAGCTGTTTCCTAGCAAGAAAGGCTGATCACCACCTTGCTCTTTTCCATGTGCTTCAAGGATTACACACAGTGCACATGCCAAGCCTTTGGGTGAGTGGATTTCATTGGGAATTGGTCCACTTCAGTCATTCAAGTCCTTTCATCCCCTCTACTAGAGCTGAATTAAATACAATCTATACCTATTCCCTTCCACTTTCTTTTATGATGCGTTCTTCTAGTTTCATTGCTCCTCATAGGAGCTGAAGGTTTAATTTCTGACTCTATAGTTGGAATAATACAAGTGTATAGCTGTTATTACAGAGTAAATGGACAGCCAGAGGATATCAAAGTAAAGATTCACCAGTGTTGAGGCGTTCAGTCAAGATGGATGCTCACCAATGTTGAGGCTCACCACAATAATTCCACAAAGGAGCAATCTCCAGAAAGAGATGCTGCCTTAGTGGTAGTCAGCCCTTAAATGGGATCTAGGAGAGGTGGAGTCAAGCTACACCCCTTCCAGAAGCACAGCTGAATTACCTTCACCTGCACTCCTGCAGTTGACTCGTCTCTTGCCTCAGATGGTTAATCAGAAGTTCAGGCTGTGATCAACAGTTTCCCTTACAGTGACCTAGGGAACGTTATTGAAGAAGTATATCCAGAAGTGTTCCTAACATTGAACAACACACAAACTGCATGATTGCTTTTAGTGTCTCTCACTGAACACGAAGTATTTTAATAACCTGAAAGGCTCTTCGGTGAACAGTGCTGGATCTGCTCAATTTATAACATATTTAAATATTTTTACATTGGTACCCTAAGATTGAATTCCAATACTTTTCTTTTGTATCTCTGAACATTTTAATATGCTTCTGGGAACACTTACCTCTTATGATGAAAACAATATTTCCTAACATAAAGCGGTGATTTCTGTTTAAGTGCTACCATATGTATCTTAGAGCAAGGGCTTTTGGTTCTAAATAACTGTTTAATGGTAAGGATCTTTCTTAACAGCAATGTCACAAGCTGCTATGTACTAGCTTTCTTGGAGAAACAAAGATAAAATGGAGAGAAACACAGCATCAATAGTTAAGAATAAATACTTTGAAGCATGACTGCAAACTGAGATTTTCAGTAGAGACTACTTAAATTGAGAGATATGAGAAAAATACAGATCTACTTGATTTAATGAACCTGTTTCTCTTGTATGGACTAGATTACATCCTGTTTTAGTTTACCAATCTGATCATTGGTTGACAATCACACTGCTAAACATAATTCCACAAAATGATGCAAATAATTTATGCGCAAGTCTGTATGCCATGCAGTTCTCATTAGTAAGAGCATCACATCCAACCATGGTATTCAATGCAAAGATTTCAGATCCTTCATAAAAGTTAGCTAATCCTTATGGCTTTGAAGGACTTTTTCACGTCCATCTCACAAAAGGAAAAACCGAAGCAGGGAGCATTTAAGCTGGCTATAAATGATTGATTATTGCAACTCGGTCTTTGAGCAGTTTACCAACAATAAGGTCAATATTTGGCAGTCCCTACACTTTAAAGAAAATAAATGAATAAATAAATATAATGACTCCCCATACCCACTAGGTATGTTATTTTGACACTGGGAAAACATGCGTGCAAAAGCATTTATGTCATAATCTCAAGCGTATGTGCCCACTCCTGCTGCCTAGCTGCAAAGTACTGACAAGAAGCAATGATAAATTTGGGGGTAAAACAATTTTCGTTGTTAACGTAAATCAAAAGATAAAGTAGAACATTGGCAGAGAGCAGAAATCAGATTTTCTAGCCTGCTTTAAGTCTTCTTGGGCTCACGGTGCTTTCCCTCAGGCTTTTACCTACCCATGGCGCAATTCCTGTGCCCTGTGCCCGCTCCCACCCTCAGCTTTTCATCCATCAGCACTTGGGACAACAAGTGGGCCTGAAGAGCTGATGATCTATGCCAATGTTTTCCCATCTCTTATTGGTGACTCAATTTTCTTTCTTTTTTTTTTTCTTTTTTTTTTTTTCCTTTGTGATGCAGCCTGTTTTCTAATGTGAAATTAACCCAGATACTACCAGGGAAAGGAGGTGTGAAGATTCAGATAACAACAATAAAAGTCACTCCAAATTATTTGTTAGGAACACTCCAGATTACTATCATCATTGTTAGTAATTTCAGTCTCTGAGGTGTGCTTGCTTACGTGAGATTGAACTGAAACTTGGCCTGAGGTTTCCCTGCCTTTCAGTGGGTCTGATTGCTCTCTGAAAGATACAATTGCTGTGAAGATGCTGTCTCCCATAATCTCACATTTATCTTATTCTCAGCTTTCTCACAAATCTTTCGACATGCCATGCTTAGGAGTAATCCTCAGTAAATCTAAAGTACATGGCAGAACTCAGGAGGAAAAATCTGGGAGTGAAGACTAGAAGGAAAACCTTAGACTGAAAAACAAATGATTAATCGCAAGTACATAGAAGAAAGTCATAGAATACCAGCACTTTTCAATTATTTAGACGTAATCAGCAGCATAAAAGTCACCTGGTCCTATTTTGACACCTCCTTCACCACCCAGCCTCTTTCAAAAAATGTATTTTGGGTATTGGCCTAAAGAACATTCTCAAAGAGTGGAGCAATGCAAGAAACAGCAATGGTAAGATGAAATGATTCAGAAGACAGTTGCCTTGAATGGAGTCTGAATAGCACAGGCTGAACCCTGAACTGCTCTAGATCAGTGGTTCTGTGGGGCTGAGCCATCCTGCACAGTGGGACCTGTCTGCCCTGCCTTGGTCCTTCTGCTGACACAATGAAGGAAGCCACCTACAACAGCTCAAGCCATTCCAGCTATCACTTTTCTGTATTGATAATTTGATGGAGCTAACTAAATACTACCTTTTCTGCTTCATCCTTTATAGAAGGTTTTTACTATTCAAAGTCACTACTAGTGCTTATTCCTCTCCACTTGTATTCACCAACACAAACAGCCCTGAAGTGCCAGCAGGTAACCTGCTGCTCTCAAGCCCAGCAGCACAGAGGGTCTGTGCTGACAGCCACGTGCAGCAGATGAACCTGATGTGCTGAGCCCTATCACCAGTCCTCCCTGTCCCAGCAGGTGCCATTTTGTACCATTTTGTTGCCTGGCTTGCTGCTTCATTGCTGCTGACCAGGCACCTCCAGAAAGGAGTGGAGTGGGTGACAAGATGCCCACTGGGGACAGTGGGAAATGCTGTGCTATTGGGTGTGGCAGCAGCTGGGAAGAGATGGGGGCCACCAGAACACCTTGGGTGTGTGGAGACTGCAGGCGAGAGTAGTCATCTCCAGGTGCTGCCTACAGCTCAGAGCAAAATTCTTGGGAATAGATTGAAATCAGAGCCTTGTGCTTGGATGGCAGCCCTTGAAATCCACTTCTCCTCCCAGAGCAGTTTAGGCAGGGGTGACATGAGCCTTTCCAGACTTACCTTACAGAAACATGGTGTCATAGGTTACCCTAAAATCTACCGGCACCCATGACAGGGGTATAGACGGCCTGCAGGGCCGCTATCCCAAAAGGAAAAGAAAACAAGGAAAGAGAAAATAAATACAGTGGCAACGATCTAAGGAGGCACACTATTTTACTAACTACTATATCGGAATACAGAATAACACAATATAATGCAATATAATTGGAATTAAAGCTAACAAATCAAGTAAAATAAGAGAGAGTGAGTCCCGAAACCGAGAGGCCTACTGTAACTCTAGGCGAAACGGCTGGAACGCTTCCACACACTCCCCCATGGCTGGCAGGATCCGAGCGTGCGAGTCCAGCACTGAAGTGAGATTATATAGTCCTGGTCATATGACTGACCGTGGTGCTCCCTGGGACATGTAGTCTTCTTTCTGTGAGCAGCAGATTCGTCAAAATTATCTATGCTTAACATGATGTTATGATGTGGAATACTGATAGCAAAATTACAAAATTGCAAAACCATGACACATGGCCATGCTTAGAGGAGGGGAGGCAGGTGGGCCATGGCTTCTGTCACTGCTGTGTGCTCTTGCTGGTGCCAGGAACGCTGGGCTGTCCTGCTGCAGGGCAGAGGAGAGGCTGGGTTAGCACCTGCAGGAATGGCATGGGAGCTCCAGCTCTGAGGGTTGTGGCTGCACAAAACAGGAATACTGTGTGCTAAAGCTGAAGGCTGGGCAGCATCCTGGCCTGCTGCTTCCCGACCTTTCCAGACATGTACATGAATAACTCATTTATGTACACATACATTTATGTTCATGTTAAGTCTGACTACAAAACAGAACGGAAATACAATGATATAACGGATAAGAATCAGAGGTTACAGAATAGCTGATAGAATCATAGGGCCATTAAGGTTGGAGAAGACCACTAAGATCCCCAAGCCTAACTCCAGCCTATCCTGACCGTGCCCACTAATCATGTCCCTCAGTGTCACACCTCCACCGTTCCTAATACCTCTATCAACAGTGACTCCACACCAAAGGCAGCCTGTTCCAATGCCTCACTACTCCTTATGAGAATATCGAACCTGAACCTTCCCTGGCGCAACTTAAGGCCATTATCCCTTGTCCTATCACCATCACCTTGGAGAAGAGACTGACCCTCACCTCACTACAAACCTACTTTCAGGGAGTGGTAAAAAGCAATATTCTTCCTGAGTCTTCTCTTCTCCAGGCTGAGCAACCCCAGTTCCCTCAGCTCCTTCTGACTGAACACTACAGATGTGCTCTTGCTCAGCTCCCAGAGCTCTGTAAGTTGCAAAGGGCTATCTGAAATCCATGTGCTGGAGAAGTGCTGGCAGGATTGCTACAACAAGAACATGGATGGAGCAGTTATTTAGCATGAGATGGAATGAAAGACACCAGGAGTACTTCAAATCTCTGTCATGTTCTTCTATGGATCTGATGCCTTTCTGAGTACGGCTCCTGCTGTGCTGTGGGGGTAAGCAAAGCTGCAAGAGCAGGACATGAAGCTCCTGGGAAGTATGTTTCCTCAGCCCTAGCAGAACCAAAGCAACACCAGAACACTAAAGCTGACAGCAATTTCAAAACATTGTTGTTATTTCTCACATGTAATTTGCAGCTATATTTGCAAAGGTCTTCTCTCTTGGCTATTGAACTGCATGTTACCCCTGAAAGCAGTTAAGTACTAAGCAGTAAGAATGCTTCTTTCCGTAAACCTAGAGCAGCGTGTGGTATAAGAGCCACCATAGCAAATCTCACCTTCACATTCTACATATACACAGCCTATGTGGGGATGCAGGTGTCAGCAAGAGGCAGGGGCATGCAATGCAAGCCTGGACATTCCAGGACAACTCCAAACCCAACATCCATCAGCTCCCCCAACCCTACCTCCAAGAAGATAACAAGAGCTGCAGGAGCTCCTTACCTTGTGGAGGGGCCAGGTGGCTGAGGTCATTAACACCAGCACAAGATGCATCAGGCAGAGACACGGGATCAAGCACTTGTGCAGGTGAGCGGACAGACCGATTCGCACGGATATAACACAGTGGTTGTGCAACACTGTAGGTGATTTATATTCACTATCTGCAGATAGGACTGGAGCACGGTCTGCCTGTGGCGTGCTTGCATGCAGACGCACGCACGCCCTGAAGGGAGTGCGAAGTGGGGCCCTTGGATCTTTGTCAAGGCAGTGAATCAGCAGCAGAGCCACATGCGGCACCCGGAGCTGCTCGCCAGCTGCTTGTTGGGTGGGCTGGGGCCTGTTGACTTGTCTGAGCAGAGACAGACCTCGGGGACACAGGAGCTAGAGGAGAACAAAAGCAAGAGTCAAACTTCAGTGTCCGTTACCTTGACGTGTGGCTTGACGACAGTTTGCAAACCTGCGTGGGAGAACTAAGTGGAAAGCATCTATTTTTCTGTTGTGGAGGGATGCTGAGCTCAAAACAAGACTTATTCCATGAAACACAGAGTTCTGTCTTCTTTTTAGTCTTAATCCACCTCCTGCGACACACTCCTCTGCTCAGAACAGCATATACCTTCATAACATCGCTTTCATGCGGGGTAGCGTTGCTTTGGTACAGGACCAGGTTCAGAGAGGAAATTGGTTTCTGATACTCAGAGTGGCTGTGTAAATGAATGATGAATGAAGATGCAGGTGAGCCGGGAGGTACAGGGAAGAAACTGATAAATAGAAGGGAGCACTGTGGAAAAAACCAAGGGGTTCTAAATTGCTTACACAAAACCTGGTAGTAATTTGCATGCTTAGTACTAGGTATTAACGGCATCTCTCTCTCCCTGCTGCACCGAAACGTGTTCTATATACACAAACAAAGGAAAGTGCCAACCACCCAAGCGTTTGTGTTGGTTTTGGAGAACCCCCACATTTGATTTCCAAGCTTAAAAGGAAAAAAGAAACCTGGAGCTGCGGAGATCATTGCTGTTTCCTTCCAGAGCAATCCTGCATGTTTGACATCTTATCTATTGTTTATGTCAGGCAAACCCTGCCTGGACAACACGCAGAGTGGGCTGCAGTGGTAAGGTGGCAAGTGAATGCCTATGAGCTGCGGTGATTCATTGCTCAGAGGAGCTCTCGCTTTAATCACAGAGGACTGGCAGATGAGGGAGGCCATGAGGATTTATGACTTTGGGGCAGAGTGACAGCTGTCCCAGGTATCCCAGCTCCATGCTACAAATCAATGCCTTTATTAGAGGGTGACAGCATTAGTGGCGAAGGTTCAGGCAGCCCACGGCCCTCTGAACAAACTGCCACACGAGAAAGCAAGCCTGCTTCATGCACAGATAAATGAATCTGACATGAAAGCTTTGCAGTGCCCGAGGGTGACATCCACAAGGTCATCTCTAGCAAAGGTAATCTCACCTCTCGCAGGGCTGGATACCCATTTTCATCACAGGCATTAAGAAGTACAGCCCCTGCTACCCGCACGCTGTAAGCAGTGGTACTCCAGGGAGCATCCCCTGGCCTGCCAGCATCCTGAGGTTCCTACAGCACTTCACTGCTCTGCTTCCCAGCCCTGGCTACATCCCTTTGTCCCACCCTCTGCTTGTGTCCGTATTATGCTGTAATGCACAGCAACTGAGCCCTGTCTGGGAGTAGCCATCATAACAACAGGAGCATTCCTTGAGAATGTGCAGCCAGAAAGCACAACTAGAAATTAAAGGCTCTGCAATTGTACACACAGTGGAAGAGTTTCATTGTCTGCATGCCTCAGTTTCTAAATTCTCAAAGTGGAAACGCTGCCGTTCTGGGCTGTTTGTTCACACAGTCAACAATGGGGACAAAGAAAGAGCTCAGAGCTTTGCTTCCTGACTTCATGGCCTGCAGTTCTTCTAAGAGAGCAAAGCCAAACTTTAGGTTGTGTTCACAAGCCATTATTTGTTTTGTCATCACAAAGCATAGTGAGAAATGTACACATCTAATTTAGAGATCATCTGTTGAGCTGAGCGTTGTGCAGGACAAGAGCCACTTCATGCCACCAAGGCAAATCCCAAACACTGTGTCTGCAGAGGAGGGGACACGATACCAGGCAGCAGTGGCCCACTAGGTCTTCACCAACTTCTTACCAAATGGTGCTCAGGACAAGTATTTCCAGCAGTGCCTCCCCCCTTCTGCTTTCACCTCTGCAGGAGGTCACTTCCACCCACCACATGAGCACCACAGAGCCTCAGTTCTTCGGGCATCACCAGAAGGATGCCATGTTCACTCACTGATAGAACAGATGAGCACTGTCTTCCAAAACATCTATGTGGCTATAGTCAGCAATCAGAAGAGAAGCTAGAAGTATTTTGCCACTTATGGAACACAGATCACTACCGAAAAAAAATGCTTCACATTTCAACAGCAGCGTAAAAATTATCCTCATCTTTTCCCTAAGGTGTTTATCGTTTTTTTTCATAGAAAGAAACCCTGTAGTGTTACCTCTGTATGCACAAGATGACTGTCTATGCAACTAGTTCCTGCACTCTATATGGTTCCAGCTGAAAGGTCACAGAAGACAAAAGGATGACTGAGCATTGCAAAGAAAGGAAGGAGTGCTTGATGCTGCAGGGGCACCGCTGGTGACACGGTGGGCCCGAGGGAAGCTCTGCCAGCACACAAAGAAGTCAGCGGCTCTGCTGATGGAGACCCCCCTGCCAGTGTTTCAACACTGGAGGGTTGTGAATAAGCAGCTTCAGGAAACAACATGTTCCAAGTCCTGACACGAGAGTATTTCTAACATTTCAGTAACCTGGGAGTCAGACATTTTTTTCAGCTTTGGTCACTATTTCAGTAACATACTTCAGATGTTTTGCTTCGTCTCTTAACTCCAGAGCCAACACACAGCATAACCAGACACTTGCAATATGCATCATCACGGACAGGCACCAGTAGAGTGCTGCATATACAACGGAAAAAATGCAGTGCTGACAAATACACATCTATATATACACGCACGCATATTGACATTCAGGTGGGCATGCGCAGCCAGGGCTTTCAAGGCTGACATGTTATTTACTCTTCTCCTGGCCTCAGAACACTTTCCCTGGAATTCAAAATTGGTGTTTCAGATGAGCCTGGAGCAGGGAATTCACCAACTGTGATGCACCTCCAACAGCCCGCAGCTCACCTGGTTCCCAGCTGACACAAAGCAAACATCACCTCCATCTACAGGCCAACGTACTTGACCTTCACATCTCCTAGATAAATGCTCAAATAACAAGGAAGGGAAGAGCAGGGAGGATTCAGGGAGGAAGCAGTCCATGCAGAGCTCTGTTGAGCTGCCTTGTCCCTATGCCCTGGCATGGGGGTGATCTAGAGAGCTTCTTGATGAATTGCATGTCAACTGTAAGAGCTAGCTCTGTCCTCACCAGCACATAAAGCAGCCCTGAAGATTCCAGCAGCTGAAGCCATGCCACCCACCAGGGAGAGGAGTACAGCCATCCTTCTACCTGTCTGGCCAGCATGGAGCCTCAACACTGAGCATAGCTCACAGCCATTTCATTAGTGCAAAACCCTGGCTAGGAAGCAGCAGCTAGTGCCTGGCACACCACAAGGTACTTGGCTGTGGGCTGGCAAGCACACCTGTATGTGGGGCTCCCAAATGCCCTGCACACAGCTCTCCCCATCAGGCAGCATCCCTCACAGAATGGAGAGAGACAGAGGGTTGAGGAAGCATGGTGTTCCTACCTGAAAAACTTAATCATAAAACAGCTGGGAAGGAAGTCAGATTAACTTGGGGTTCCATTTGTAGGCATGCAAATACTACTGTAATTTGATTAATCTTTTTTCCCCTTTCAATCATCGCCCATCATGTAGGGCACAAAGTGGAAATGGTTTTGGTCTTCCTTCATTAGCTGCATTAATTTTTAATCAAGAGCCATTCTCTTACCATGACAACCAAGGAGATGGATGGATTTGATTCCAACTTCATTCAAGCATCTTCTGACTGAGCTTTGAGTAGTTTGTATTGGCTGGGAATAAAATACAAAACAATTTGTCAAATGTGCTCTCCACTCAGAGTATTCATGCACCTTTGCTTACAGGCTCCCCCCCGCCCTTAAAGAGAACTCTCACTAGTTGCTCTCATCCCCGTGCTGCTCACAGTGGATAAGTACAGAGCAAGCTGCATTGAGTTGAGCCCCGTGTGTTCGTCACCATGGCATTGTGTGGCTTCCTTGCCTGAGGTATAAATCTTCCACAGGTCACACCTGTGGCCAATAAGACCTGAGGGAAGGAGCAGTAGGAAAGCAGGTCATTAACCGAGCAAACACAAATTGATGCCAGGAGGAAACACTTGGCAGAGACACAGCCACACTCTCCTGCTTTCCAGTGCCCCTAGCAGCAGGGACACTGCCTTCATGCTCCAGCTCCATGGGCAAGACACTGCTACAGCCTAACATGGCCATCGCAGAAATGTAGGCTCACACTGTCACGGCTCAGGGCCACTGCTGTTTAATTTGAGTTTTTGGGGCTGAAGGGAGTTGCCTGACAGCAGGGCAAGGCATGGGGCCGACCTGCGAGTGCCAGTCTCGCCACCTCCCTCCTCCTCTTCCTCGTGGCAGACGCTGGCTGAGCTCTGCAGGAGCAGGGACACGCGACTGAGCGAGGCTGTGTGCGGGACCGGCCCCCATGACTGGGGCTAAATGAAACACTTCACCGTCTGGCATATCACTCCATTTCCCACGGATGGCACAAATAGTCACTGTGCGATGTACAAACACCGGGGATCTATTATTGGCACCTCTCCTTTGCTTGCCATAGTGACGTCCAACCCAAACGCAAGTGTTAATGCCCTTATAAGGCTCCTAGCACAAATTTAAATTCTTTATCCTTTGGCCGATGATACAAACTGCAATCTCAGTAGCATACGGCATGGGGAGGTGGGAGATTTTCTTGGCTCTGTGGTGAGGGAGAGAAATTAAAAAGGAGCCTACAATGCTGAGTCACTGTGACAAATAACTTACTATGGCATACATTCAGGGTTTAGCAAAGAGGCAGCTGAGAGTGAGTCAGTGACTGACTAGTGCCTCCTAGATTTTCCTCCTTGGGAAAGATTCAATCTAATGTAAAGAAGAGATGGCAAAAGTATTTCTCAGTGTTACCATTACCAAGCTGCTATCACTAATTATACACGTGGCTAAAACCATCAAGTTCCATTGTGTAATACACGCCTTCTGTCTGGTATATAACATCTCCCACTATGGAGCATTACAAGTACTGGTTTTGAGATACGGAAAACTTGGCCAAACTTCAAGTGTTTGGCAGTGTCAATTCAAGCACCTCCCATCTTTTGGTTGCTCAGCTTCGCAGTCTTATCTGCATCCTATTTAGCACTTTGGTCGAGTAGTCTGTAGCACCATTTACACCAAAATAGATAGTTTTGTGATCAAAAAAGACTTTCCAAGTGCAAAATGGATACAGTTTTGTGGAAGAACGTGTAAGAAGGTCACAGTCCATCAAAACACCTAGTCCCAGTAAAGTCAAATTTGCATGTGCTGAATCACAGCCAAAGCTATTCTTGTGTCGTTCTGGTTGTGATGTTTCTTTCCCCATCTCCTTCTGCTCAGGCAGACAAATTCTTGCCCAGCACCCCAGATCTGGGAAGAGAGCAAGAAAGCAGGTCTGCATAATGTCCCCTCCCCTGACCCTAGGTCCCATACCTGCCCATGAGAGAGCAGAAACAATAGGAACAGTTTCCCTGCCAGGATGGGGCTGTTTGCAGCTTTTCAGCTATCTGTACACCCCCTCCCCCCTTTTCCTTCCTTTCCCTCTGCTGGAAAAAAACTTAAGAAGCAGTTCTGTCACCAAAGAGCCAGGGGCTGCACAGAGAGCTGCTCTAGCCAGTATCTCTCCATTTGTGCCTTGTTTCTCCTACCCAGAGAGGTATCGCTGGGTAAGCCCTGAAATTCCTCAGATACTATGCTAATTCATACATGATGGGGAAAGAATATAACTGCTTCTAAGCAGACCACAACCAGGTGGAAGGAATTTCCTATCACCCTCTTCCACCTGACCCACACGGTTCAGCCTGGCAATGGGAACATCTTGCCTAAAGTAATTCCGTTTGGGATGCTGCAGTCAGGCCATCCCTTCTGAGCACAAATAAAGGCAGAGAATAATCCATCATTTACTCAAAATGTTAATTAGTGAATGAATTATACTCACACTGTTCCCATCTGAGGACTGGCTGCTGAAGAAGTGTAATTAGATATTTATATCTGTTGTCTAACTTGTATGAACTCCAGTGGTCCAGTTGCTCACAAATGAGTTCATAAAGCTGGTCAATTATTTTTACATGATGCTTTTGTTTGTTTCTTAAACAAAAATGTCTTTCCCGTCTCCTAAAACAAAGCTTTTCTTGAAAAATAGTGATATCATCAACAATTTCACTGTCTTTTTTTAGCTGAGTGCATCTCTTTCCAACACTGTGAGACAAAGGGCTTCCTTATTTCCACCACAGCCCTACTATATACTAAACGTATTACAAACCCCACAAGGAGAGCTGCCAGCATGCTCCAGGACTGCCATGTGATCCTAGGCAAGAGGGTACGGCTGAGATCCCCAAAGTCTTAAGGAAGAATTAGCTTTAAAGATCACACACTGACCCTGCTTTTAAGAGCAGCAAATCCCTATAATTTCAAGGGAAAAAAACACTCGTGTTTTCCTTCTTGTATCTCTGAAAAGCAGCTCTCAGATCTGACCTTTCCAAAATGCCTATCAGTGATCAGCTGTAAAACAAGAGATCTCTGTAATATTTTTCTAATGCAGAGTGAACAGCAGCCAACTTCCCATAGAGAAGGAGGAGGATTTTCTCAAACTAATTTTATTTCCTTATCTTTAGTCATCTGCTGAAAAGAAAACACTAAATATATTCCTCAGTCTACTCCTTCCAGTGATAGCTCGAAGGAGTAAAGAACCATATGCTCCTTCAGCTGATCCATACTGTCTCCATGACAATGCAGTTTACAAAGTTTGCTCCTGACAGCTCTGTAGTACGTGCTTCAGTTGCTCACATTTTGGGGCATGAGGATGGCTGGTAGTGGGGGCACGGGTGGCTGCCACTGCAGTGGTTGGGCATGTCCACTAGTAGCTTTGGTTGAGCAGCACTTCCACCCAAACACCCCAGCCCTGTGACCAGTGCCCACCAGTGAGCTTCAGTTCCAGTGGTGCAGCTCAGCCTGTGGCACCATCTGGAAGCTGATGCAGCCAGTCCCTCCAAATTCCTTACGAGCTTTCATATGTGCAATGCCTTAAAAGGAGAAAGGATTTCACCTCATTTTAGCCAATCAGAAAATCCTGGTAAATATATACAGAAAAATGTGTTCTCCTCATTAAAGTGTGCTTTACCTTTGGGTAAGGTGGATCTCCTGGATCCCCCCAAGACCACAGTAGGCCCAAAGCTGGAGCTGCGCCGGATTTCTCCTCTATACTCCTCCAATCCCTTTGCATCCCTGTTTCACTTACAACATACCACACTGCATGTAGAAAATGGACTTTACCTTCAGCCAGCTCAGGCAGGACACCCAGCTTACTGTGGGACTGCTGTGGTGGGCAAGAAACCTTACTCTATGACGTAACAGAACAGAAGCATTCAGGAACAGGCTGCATCTGAGCTACAGGCCATCAGTTGGCAGCCTCCACCTCACCAAGTGCAGAAAGACATGATATTGTTATTTTCAGAGCCTGTGTGTTTCACTATTCCCCAATCAGCACAGTAGCTGTCAGCATTCCTGTTTTGAATTTCACACATTTGCTTGATCAGAAATCAACAGAAATACATAACCGGTTACGGTGGTGCATGAGATTCAGTCCTTTTTTATCAAGGAGTTACCCAAGATAAGGGTTGCAGATCAGGTTGTCTCCACACAATCATTTCTAAAAGCATCCCCAGTACTCATTTAAGAGCAGAAATAAAAACTTCAGCTGGCTAAGACTGAAAAAGGAAAAAATATGTGTATACATAAATATATACACACACACACACACACATATAAGTCTGACACTCATTTTGAATTGTCAGGGTGAAACATTTAGAGATTTATGAATTTACTTATTTTTTTAAAACACCCCCATCCCTGTAGAATGGCCTACACAGCTCAGTCCCCATAGATTTGCCAGCTGTTTTGAATTCCACCCCCCTGGCACTCATCAGCCAGAAACCTAGTTATGCTGAAAGGTTCCCACCTGCAACCCCTGCTACCCTTTGGAGCACAGAACCCAGAAAGAACCTCAGGGCTGGGGAGAACATCTTCCCACTATTTGCTCCTTCACAGTGGCCAGACCTGGGACGCAGCTCACGAGATGTCTCAGCATTTCTTTGACATCTACAGGTATATACCAAGTTAAAAATTATGCTCGACTGTCTTCTAGAAATTCAGGCCTCTATTCCCCCCACCTCCTTGAATATGCCAGATCTCTCCTGAATTCTATTTATGGGCAGAAAAATGAAGGCTTGTCTAATTAGAGATGATTCTCCTCTTATTCCTTCACCCCCTATACCAGGAGCTAAGACAACTTCTGCCAAAGAAGACTCACATCTAGACTAGTTCCTAGCATTATGCAGTGGAGGGAGGTGTGCTGCACGGGAACAAGTTTCCACAGAGAATGAAGACAGCTTGGAGTCACAGCTTCCTTTCAAGCCTCTGAAACCCATGGATTTATAGAGACTTGGATCGCCTGCACAAAACACCCCTCTTTCAGGGGGATAAAGGACTAGGGCTCTGCTAATCTCTCCAGTTAGCAGAAAGGAACACAGGACCCAGCACGCCACAAGGTTTGGAGGCACTACTCAAAGTTATTTGGTGTCTTTAGAGGCTCCCCAGGGACTGGCAACATAAAGGATTTAATGTGCACGCCCAAGCATCAAGCAAATGCTGTCTATTAAGAAGTTTAAGGGGAGGAAACGCTTTCCAGACACACAAGCCTTCTTTAAGGGAATCACTACTCTGTAGGATGCTGGTGCCATAAATGTCACTTTATGTTAGTTCTCATTCAGAAATTTCATGATTGATGTCTAGAAAAGCTAATGAAATACATATACTCCTTTTAATTATCCTTAGCCCTGCCCTTTCTCCAGGGCTTTGAGGAACATACTTGAGGAGGATCCTTGAAGACTTGTGCAAAACCAGCCTTCTTTGGCTTTGGGGGTTAGGAAAAGCTCAGACCTCACCATACATCACCAGAGGTCAAGAATGGAACTCAGCCCTGGGAGATGACACTCGCATGTGCCTGGCACTGCCCTGGTTGGGGGTACAGGGACAGGCATGACGCAGGGGCTGACCATCTTTGCCAGAAAAGAACCCATCCCAGAGATAAAAAACCAAACCATCAGAACACATACAAGATTTGCTTGCTCCCTACTGGGGAGCTCATATCAGATGCCCACAAATGTGTGGTAAGGGACAATAACAATCCTGAAGACCTCAGAGTCTGGAGAAGCAATTTGGATAAAGAAAATACTAGTGTCCGCATTCTGCAGGGAGATTAATTTGTTTTATTTAACTGCTTATGGCTCCCTTCAGTCAACAAGGAGAGACAGACACCTTCTGTGGACGATCCAAACCAAGAGGGATTAAAAACCCTGGAGTTGTGCCTATGCAAATCTTTAGACTGCACAGGAAGCTTGAAGCTAAGGGGTTCCTGGTTTAGATCAATTCATTAAATTAATGGTAATCAAGCTTGAGTTACTAGTTCAGAGTGCACCAATGTTGGGCTGAAAATGTGTGCCTGGAAGAGAACTTCAGACCCTGGCCTGGAAAACCAGGTCAAGATCTCTACAGAAGTGACAACCCCCACCCCATTTTTTTCTAAATTACTTTCACATTTTATGGTCACCAAGATGGTTTTTCCCGCCCTCTTGTTATGCTACTGCCTGGAGTGGGCTGTTTGTACCCCCAGCAGAAAATAAAGAGTCACAGCAGCAGCAGAGGGTGTGGGGGCAGACACTTTTTGGGCATCAGAACTGGCAGTTTTTAGAGCCTCTGAATGAGTAGGCAACTGTGCTGAGGCTCTTTCTCCCACCACAAATCACGAAGCCAAATATCTCAGCTGCACGGTATGTCTGCAGGAGCTCCTCCTCCAGTACTGGCTTGTGTGGGAAGGGCTCTGCTGGCACGCAGCTCACCCGAGCACTTGTGTGCCTGTGGACAAAATTAAGGCAAGCCTCTGTGTACATTCAACATATATGGGCAAAGCCCTCCGTAGAGCCTGCCTGGCTTCACAAGAAGCAACCTGAAGCACTCTGAGCATTGGGACCACATGCAACCAGCCACTGCTGGATGCCAATGCTTGGGAAGTTCCATGCAGGAGCAGTAAGACATGGGGACTGAGGCACCAGAGAGCAGAAGTTTCCTTTTTTTCTTCTCAGATGGGGAAAAAAAAAAAAATTGGCTAAAGGCAGTAGAAACAGATGTACTTATGTATCCTATACACTATAAAAGAAAGGCCCTTCCAGCGCAGCAGATGGGTTTAAGTGCCATTTAAAGCAACTTCTGCTTTACCCAAGGAAGCCTCACACAAGCTTTACATGTGGGTTACACAAGTATTTTAAACAAAAAATGTCTCTGGCTACAAATCTCTAACATCACATGGAGCTTTACTTGATGAAAGCTCAACCACTGGAATCAAGGAAGACAGCCCCTTACGCCCCCAAACCTCAAATAGCACCACTGACTTCAAACTTCTTGAGAGCAGAGCACAGTTCTTCAATGGTGCTGCTTCCTTTTCTGCTCACACTTTCTGATACCCTAGCCCCAGAGAGACAATTTTAGGAACATGCAACAGCATGGATTCATTACTTCTCATCACTTGAGAAGACCATTGCAAGAGCACATACATGTCTATCACCATCATTTCAAAGACCATTGTGCATGCACAAAAGGTGAATTTCACAAGTGAACAACCACCTGAACAGATGTTGTCATGTCAGATGTCATGTCTATGAACTTTCCAGTGGACAGAGTTGAGCCACAGGTTTAGCAGTACTGTCTCAGATGCCTTGCTCCTTCCCCCATATTAGTTTTCCTCAGGGATCAGAAGAACTAGAACACCGCAATGTGTTTCAGAAGCACACCCTTTTCAGCCTCTTTTTTTTCCCTTCTACAGTCATGTACTACAGACTAGGGTGTATTTTAGGCCTATGCACAGGTAGGAACATGGAAGATGGGTAATGTGTATTTCCCATTGCGTTCAAGGAGAAGTTGCTAAACACAGAAATAAGTGGAGTTGTTTTCTCACATCTAGTCAAAGCGTGACTTAACAGCCAAAAGCTCAGTAAAACAAAGCAGTAGAAAAGAAAGGACTCCGGTCACAAGTGGTGTTCCCCAGGGGTCGGTGCTGGGGCCTGTCCTCTTCAACATCTTTATTGATGACCTCGATGGGGGCATTGAGTGCGCTCTCAGTAAGTTCGCAGATGACACTAAATTGGCTGGGAGTGTGGATCTGCCTGGGGGTAGCGAGGCCCTACAGAGGGATCTGGACAGGCTGGAGAGCTGGGCTGAAGCCAATGGAATGAGGTTTAACAAGGCCAAATGCCGAGTCCTGCACTTCGGCCACAACAACCCCAGGCAGCGCTATAGGCTTGGGGCGGAGTGGCTGGAGGACTGTGTGGAGGAAATGGACCTGGGGGTACTGATTGATGCACGGCTGAACATGAGCCGACAGTGTGCCCGGGTGGCCAAGAAGGCCAACGGCATCCTGGCTTGTATCAAGAATGGTGTGCTGAGCAGGACTAAGGAAGTCATCCTGCCCCTGTACTCGGCATTGGTGAGGCCTCACCTCGAGTACTGTGTCCAGTTTTGGGCACCTCAGCACAAGAAAGATATGGAGGTACTGGAGCAGGTCCAGAGAAGGGCAACGAGGCTCGTGAAGGGCTTGGAGAATCAGCCCTATGAGGAGAGGCTAAGGAAGCTGGGGCTGTTTAGCCTGAGGAAGAGGAGGCTGAGGGGAGACCTTATTGCCGTCTTCCAGTACCTGAAAGGTTCTTACAGTGAGAGTGGGGCAGGTCTCTTCTCACTAGTGACAAGTGACAGGACGAGGGGAAATGGCCTCAAGTTGCGCCAGGGCAAGTTCAGGTTGGATATTAGGAAGAACTTCTTTACAGAAAGGGTGGTTAGGTACTGGAATAGGCTCCCCAGGGAGGTGGTTGAATCGCCATCCCTGGATGTGTTTAAGAGCCGTTTGGATGTGGTACTCAGGGATATGATTTAGCAGAGTGGTTTTGTTTTTTTTTTTTTAGAGATGGGGTACTGGTTAGGCTGCGGTTGGACTTGATGATCTTCAAGGTCTTTTCCAACCTGGATAATTCTATGATTCTATGATTCTATGACTCTGAGCCTTGGTTAGGCTGATTAATATAGATGGGTGAAAGATGAGTTTGAACAAGGTTAGAGAGCAAAATGTCATGAGCACCGGATTTCAGGAAAACCAGAACTGGTTTACAGTGCTAAACAAAGGAAAGCACACATGCTACAGCTGAACAGGGACAGAGGAGACTAAATCATTTTAAAAGAAAATAAAAAATAAATGAATAAAAAAATCCTAAGGAAAGAGAATACTGAGTCAAGACAAAAAGCTTCCAGCAGTAAAAGGAAGGCTTCAGCTTTAGCTCATTGCTTAAACCAATGTTTGAGGGGAAAAAAAAGCGCCAGGTACAAACAGAAATAGGACCTGCTCAACATACCTGCTGGTGGCTATGCTAAAAGCACTGGAGGGTCATCTCTCCTGCAGAAAAGAGCTGCTCCATCTTCTTATGTGTATGAGTGTCCCCACCACCAGCACTCATCTGCTTTGCCAACAGGGTATACTTGAGCCATTTCCTGTGAGCACTTACACCTGTTTCCTGTAAAGGTGGTGATGGTGCTCACACTCTTCTGATACTTTCAAGTAGGCTAGGGATCAGCTGGCCCCCTATGAGCCATAGCTAGTAATTGCTCTTGCCTTCTGGGTACCCCACCTGCTCAGCCTCAGATCTGCCCTGTTCAGAGTCCAGCCCCACAGCTGCTAACAGGGTTGGAGTCACCAGCTCCTTCCATCAGAAACAACCAAACAAGCAAGCAAAAAACCCAAATCCAATGCAGTGTTTATGGTTAAGAGAGATGGAAATTGTTTGGAGCTATGAGTCCAAATATACCTGCCTGCATTGCTTCTTATGGAAGTTGCAGTGGTAGATGAGAACATAGCTAGGGAACAGGCATGGATGAGTTGACAAAACTAACGAAGCCGAAATTTTTTATACATTTCAGGCAAAAAACAAAAAACAAACAAACAAACAAAAAAGCAAACAAAAGGGATTTCTAGAAGAGGTCTTTTTTTGTTTGTTTGTTTTTAATTTGTTTTTCTTTAAATGAATGTCTTTTAATTTAGCAGCTTTCTGTATGAAAGCATAGACCCCTTCTATTGTGCAAATCAATGCAGCTTGTTCTAAGACACTCTGTTTTGATCATAGATGAGTTTGTACAGGTGTAGCTCTTATCATCCCAGTGTAAATACTCCTGAAACACACCTTTCAACAATACAATGAAGACTGAGCTGGGACTAGCTCCTTAGTCTGCTTGTTGGCTTTAGAAAACGTCGCTTAGTTCTAACAGAATAGGGACGTGCAGCAGAGTTCTTTTAATGCATGCGTATTGTGATATGCAATTCTGAAATGCATGCACAAGTGTAAATAACCACTCCTTCAAACAAACTGGAAAAGCATTACTGAGAGGGTATAGGACAGTAGCAGAGCACAGAGATGAATGCTCTGTATTTAGTGTAAACTTAAGGTAAATTAAAAACTCAACGTGGCTATCAAACTGGAATTTCACCAACTCCATGTTTTATTCAAAAGGAAGAAAATGAGGGGTAGTTAAAGTTGGCATCATGGTAATGTAGAAGTTCCTAAGGAAAGGAGAGAAAAAAAGATCATCGGGGATGTTCACAATGGAAAGAAGGAGTTGTGAAACACCTGAATCTCAGAGAAAAATCAGTTAGGTACACAGGAGTCAGATCTCTGGCTTGAGAAAAAAATGCAGTTATAATGATGCCATCAGAAAGGTTTGGGCAAAGCTGGAGAATGGCTGAAACTATGGCATGAAGAGAGGAGAGTAGCTGTTAATACCAAGACACAGTCAGATATCATTTAGATGTGATGATAGTTTTTGGATCATGAATGTAGAAAATATTTAGGAAATAAGGAGGAATATGTAGGCAAAAGAAGATTTCATTACAAGGTATTTGCAGAGCACCCACTGGAGAAGTGGAGAAAGCGTTCAGGCTCTTTAACTCAGTCTGAGGCTCCACAAAACATCAAGATTTGCAGATTGTGTTCCCAGGGATGAACAGGGTCCTTTCCTCTGTCTAGTTTAGCCCACCTGTTTAAAAGAGTCAGAGACAAGCAGGGTTTTCTCTCTGTTGGATTAGAAAAAGAAAAAAGCTTGGTTTAGGGTCATATCAATGGCACTCTTTTACTTGCTTGTTCTTCTTCACTTGAGAAATAGTGAGGAAGCTTGATGTTGTCTGATGTCTGGAGGTGTCCCTCCTAAGCTGGGGAGGGATGAAACTTGTAGTCATTAACTCAGGTGACAAATAGAATTGAATCCGTAACAAGAGGAGGCAATCCTTGTAGGGTTTTTTATTTCCAAACGTTCATTCAAACATTTGAGTTAAACGGTGTTAGCATAAAAAAACAAAAAGAGCTTAAAATGGTCTAACCAAAATCACTCTTAATCAGGTTTTGTTTCCATGGCACCTTTGATGTCATAAGCCTAATAGCTCCCCAGTGATCCATAGAGTCTTCCAGGAAAGAAAAAAAAAATAAAAAAAGGCTAGACAACCTGAATGCCAAATGTTGAACACATGCTTCAAAATACCCTTTCCGAAAAGTTTGCAGGCCTCCCTTCTCTTTTAAGAATTAAAGGAAACCAAAAATCAAACCAGGAATTCCCCACAAACACCCACCCACCCTGAGCATCGCCAGAAATCTGTGCATGACAGTTTGAATGTATGGAGCCCTACAAATGTATTATTAAACTGCAAAGGAAATGCATAAAAAGGCTGCTATAAAAATAGCTGTAAAACACTCTTTTTCTTTTTTTTTTTTTTTTTTTTTTTTTTTTTTTTTTTTTTTTTTTTTTTTTTTTTTTTTTTTTTTTTTTTCATTCTACAGATGCAAAATCTCAAGAAACATCTTTCTGTCAAAACTGAAACAGATTGTGGTGTTCAGCAGCACATTTCTTTGCTAGGGAAACATTCTTGGTACAGTGTTTTTGCTATTCGTCTCATGTTTTTTCCAAGGATTTTCTAATTAATCATGGTGCTGATGGATGATAGCTGCCCTGCTATGGCTGCTATTAACACACACAAGTCTTGCCAGAGGTAAAGTAAGATGTAATTTGCTTTTATTTAAAAGCTTTTGCTCTATGATGTTCTTATGGCCTGATCTGGTATTTGTGGTCAAGCAACATTCCCAGATCCTTCTGCCCTCAGAACCCTTATCCGATTCTATAAGAGCTTTGCTTCTCTCTTCTGGTTTTCTGCTCACTGCCCACTGGCTGAGCAGAGATGTCTTGCTCTGCCTGGTGCTTTCGGTATGGATAGCAGAGGGTCTGAAGCTTCAGAGGGCAAGACTTGTGGAAAATTGCTGCTGGAGAAGTGAAATGTCACGACTCATACTAAAATAAAGATCAAAATCCTAACTCGGATTGGAATCTTTGTATAACTGAAGGTAATGAACATAATGATACTGCTGTGTTTGTGGTAAAATACACAGCAAGGATCCACTAAATTAAGTGGAAAAAAGAGCTTAAAAGTTCAGCTGCTTTCTAAATGGAAGTTAATAAAACTCTGCTTAAGAGATGCCAAACGTGTATGTCAGAAAATACGGATATAAAATGTGACATGAACAACAACAAAAAAGACGCTGCTTCAAAAGAAAATCCAGCAACCAAATATCCTCTGCTTTCGTTAGAACAGGAAAATGGATCAACATTCTACCCTTCCCAGAGCTGAACTCCACAATGGATGCGAAGTGAATCTGGATGGCATCAAATGAGCCAACAGAGTAGCTAACTGTAATAATAACCCTTTTAGCAAAATAAATAAGCTTGTCATGTTGACACGCTTATCATATTTTTAAAAGGATATTATCTAATAAAATTCCAAGTGTTACTTAAAAGGTGCGTTACCTCTCTCTATAAAAGCACTTGCACTAAAATCACTATGCTGGTGAATTACTCTGAATGTTTCATGGTCTAACACAGAGTGTAACAGAGTCTATTATGCCTTAAATCGCCTGCCTGTGTCAGAATTTGGCCCTGTCACACTTTCTCCAAGAAGAAATATAGTGGCTGGTCTATTTTGGTTTGCAACAAGAAGTTAATATATAAAAACACAGATTCCAAATTAAAAACAAAACCAAAGCAAAAACAACAAGGCACATATAATTCCAAGTGCAGTAAATACAGATTCGTTTTCTTGTTTGGGTTACTGGCTTGTTTGCTGGCTGCTTTGTGAATGAGTAAAGGAAACATACTATAATATATTAAAAACAAGAAAAAAGAATAATTTATTTTTATAATGCGTTTTTCCCCTGGTTGTCTCATGTGTTTTGTATTCAGTACGATGGGACCAATTCATTTAGATATTTATATCTATTAATCGTAATTCCTTTTCGTAACAAACATCAGAACTTTGATCTCTTAGGAACTTTTCCAGGTCAAGTTTTCAGATGAAACACCCAGCCATCCATATGCAGATCCATGTACAAGTTTTAGTATGTTTCCATTCGTCCTTCTTTAAAACAAACATCTCCAGGCAGAGAAGACTGACAGGCACATGAAAGACCACTTTAATCTACTTCCGCAGTCAGAACAGATATATGAAGTGTAGCATAAACTGGAGGTAAGCCTTGGAACGGTGCTTCCCAGAATACTGCTGGATATGAGAACATTCCTCATAAATGAGTTTAGAAGAGAAGGATGATGAAACATAATATTAATCTGTGTGGCTGTTGTTGGGAACAATTGATAGCTGAGCTCGGTGGATGCTGGTTGCTGATGTGCTGACAGAAGGTGCTGGGTATGGCACCTACAGGTCAAAACCAAGCAGAGCACATCCCACCACTCAGCTAATATAAGCACATATACCATTGATCTCGTGCAGTTATAGTACAGTCTTTTGTCTGGAAAATGAGTCACTGATTAAAGGCAGGAGCTGGGAAGTGTAGAGATCCAAATCCATGACTGGAGCAAGTGGGAACCATGGATCCTTCAGAATCCTTGAGAGCATGTTGTTATAATCACTGTTCACACCCATACATGCACATGTTGCCTTGTACTAACATTTATTCATTCATTTATTTTGTGATTGGAAATTGAACGTAATCTTTTAAAAGAAAAACATCTTTTACTAAAAGCTGTTAACTTTTCCACCCTGAAAATATTCTCCTCCTTTCTTCTTATTGATCATAATTCCTCCTTCCTCAGATCACTGACTCCCTCACTGCCATGTTCTTTTCCTCTTGTGACTAACAGGTTTCAGGAATGAACTTCAGATGAGTCTGAAGGAAAACCACCTCTTCCAAACTGGTTATTTTCCCATTAACTCCTACAATTACATAACTGCAGGCAGTTCAGAAAATTGGTCGTGAGAAACACACTGCTCCATCTACCACATTACCTTTTCAGCTGCAGCTCCAGGTAGCAATCAGTGTCAGCATAGCAGCAGACCTCAGTCTTCTATCAGTTGTTTGGATTCTTTTTTTCCTTACCAGAGTATTGCTTTCCCTCAAATCTGCTCTTGAACCGAACCATCCACTCTCTGTGTTTAATGCCAGCTCCAGTGTCGGTCCTCTCCTTGCAACACACATGTAGAAGCTCTTCTCTTTACCAGAGAGTGTTTCTTCTGAACAACCCAGCTCACTCTACAGCAATAGGTTGCCTTCTAAATACCTCTCCCTGCTTTTACCCACTCTCCTCCCTTTCCTCCCCAGCATCCAATCTGCAGTCATTCCAACATTAAAGATAAGGAGTTTTTCCAAGCTCTCTCAGCTTTTCCACCCAAGTCAGTTAAACCAACTAGGTTTCCTACCCTCATTTGTTTTATTATTATTATTATTTAGTTATTTATTTTTTTTAATTTTACCTTTAAAGTACAGTTTGACCATCATTCCCTCTTACGCATTTTGGGGACATGGTTTCTCACATGTATTGTTCTTTTGCCCCTAAGTTCAGTGTAAGATCAAATATTCACAGGTGCCAAGTAGCTCCCAATTACTCCAGATTCACCTCACGGTAATAGAGAAAAATCTGAACTCAAAATGGCAGGTTTTATGGGCCTGTGATGTCTGTGTCACTGGTTTTATCGTTATTTGCATGTGCCATAGTGTCCCAGATGAAAAGCACATGTCTCTGATTTACCAAATGGCCTTTAATCTCAGAGTTAGCTTTTTATTCCGCAGGCCCATAAAACGTACCTAAGGAGAAAATAAGGGCCAGGGCTGACATAAAAGTCATCTGAACTGGAGCAGCTTTAGACTCAGCAGTTCCTGACTGTTTTGCTTTGCATATGACTGTAAAATTCCCCAAGCTGGAAGAGATGCACAGATATTCTTTTGGATCTCTCCTTTGCAGGTGATTGGTGGCACAGTGAGAGGCAGAACAAAACTCAGAACACATTCATACTAATTGCTTATTTGGAAATTAAACATGAAGTATCTAGAAAACCAACAGAATATAAGATACCCAGCTCAGCACACCCCTCATCAAAGAGATGCATACCAAGTACAGGGCAGATCCCATTGCAGCACCTCACTTCATTTAAAAAGTTCTTGTCTAAAAAGCAAGGAAGAATGAGCTGTGATCCTTGGGCTGTGCTCCTGTTTCTGCATGAAATTCCTTCACAAATAGAAAAAAAAAAAAAGAAAGAGAGAGAAAAAAAAGAAAAACAAAAGTTTAGGGAGGTTTCCAGCAGGGTACGCCATGGCTCCAGGAGCGTGGTGTGATTTATAGGAACTGGTGCTCTGGCCAGGACACCGCTGTGTCTGCTTTTTCAAAAGCCCTGCTTTATTTACCTTCTGAGTATGAAGAATCTCTGTTCGTGCGCCCTCGCTTAAGCTTGCTGCTTGGAGCAGAATGGCTGGTTGGCCTCTGTGCAGAGAGATTGCGAATGGCTGTGAGCTCGAGGGCAGCCTGTGACTGCTTTGGAGATGGCCGCTGCATCTGGTAAAAGAAAGAAAAATCACGGGGCAGTACACTGTGGTTTCTGCTTTTCAAGTTTCACTACATGCAGGATTTCGGCCATATTCTCCCCATTTTAATGGCCTTATGTAACAAAACCCATTTTTCACGTGTTCAGGCTACTTAAAGCTCTGCAACGTATCTGTGCTGTGGTTTGTCCATGCTACACATTTTCCCTAAAATATGCTCACAAGAAGGAATGGTTTTTCTTATGATGGCTTTTGTGCTCGCTGCCTCTAGCTGTGCTCCAAGCCCCTCTCCACAGAGAGGTCTCCATTGCTCAAGAAGTAGCTGCTGAATGGCCAGCTTGCAATTTGGAGTGCTGAGGAAACCTATGCTCAGTGCCCCAAGGTAAACTGGAGGCTGGCGGCAGCTGCTGCACAGCAAGCTGAGACACCAGCCTGGCATGGGTGGGAAGAAGGGCAGCGTGGACCTCTGTGTGACAAATCACTGTTCGTCACAGCTGAAGTCTACCCAGCTCACCATCACAGCCCCTTGGGTCTCAGTTGTCACTGAAACAACATACTTCTGCACAGTCTCAGCTGTACCTGGATAGCTATAAACACAAATTACGGCTGCCATAAGGCCCCGCTGCAATGCTAGCAAGGTGAAATGAGGTCTACACTGAATAAACATTACTGAAAGCTTTTCAAAGGAACAGGCTGTGGGATTTTTGACAACAGATAATCTCAATCAAATGTAGTTGCTTGTGAGGTTTTTAAAATTAATTTATTTGTATCACATTGTTTTCTGCTCCAAGTGGGAGCCACACACGAATAGGTCAGAGAATAACAGTAGATCTGGTGGTATTGCTTCTTTGGATTGGTGCCTAAGCAGTCTAAATCACATATACACATGTTGGCATCACTGGATGCGAGATTACAGAAATGGAGAATTACATATGCCTTTTTAGTAATTAAAATTTCCTTTGTATTTGCTGTCTTTATTAGGAGTCCCTGAGCCCTCTTAATTCCCAGTGTTAGAATCCCTGCTGCCTATTTTTAATATTCTTGCAATTTAAATACTTTTTTTTTTTTTTTTTTTTTTTTTTTTTTTTTCACAGTGCTTTAAGGACCTTCTATGAATAATATCCAAATAAACACAAAACAGTGATTCATATAACTTTGGGATACTTTACATGCACGTTGTATGAATTCAGGTCATGGAGTGTGGTAAATTTATGAGGATGCTGTACTGGCTTGTAAGACCAATTAAACAGAGAGAGAGAAAAAAAAAAGAAAAGTAATGAAGGGGATTTCTATAGCTGCTTTGCAAAAGAACTTTGATTTTGCTTATTTCATTTGCATTTTGCTCACCATTGGCTCCCATTTAGCTCCACTCCATAATGCAGTGACTGTGAGAATCAGCCAGAAGTGGCCATTAGTTTTAAAAGAGCAAAATTTCATATTGTCAGGGAGGGCTGGGACAGCAGCATCCTGTTTGCTCTGTTGAGAACCAGAACCTGCAAACAGTGCCCATCTCCACTGCTGAAGGCAGGAGGAGGCCATAAACAAAATGAGTAATTGAAGGGGTGGGTGCTGTGAATACTAATATTCTTGGCATTCATGTTTCTTACACCCTCTTGCTCTAAGACATCTTGCTAAACTCTGCATCGAACTGGCCTTGTGGTCCTAAAGCAAGACTGCTCTGCTGTGTCATTCTCAGTGCCCTACACAAGGGTCTCAGTGTTTGGGGGTCTGAATACTGTATTTAATATAACATCTGGATTTCAAACTGGTGTAACAACCTCATAGTGTTATTGGAAGTTGGATGTCTGAATAGGCAAGAAAGGAGGAGGATCAAAAATACTTTGTATAAATTGCTATTACACATCCAACTAAGTCTCTAAAGCTGAGTCTCAATTAGATGTCATTGCTAATTAACACAAGTGGAAGAGTTTCACTGATTTTTAGTGTTTAACATTTTGCTTGGAAAGTGCTTGAACTTTCTACCAGACTGACAAGAATCCTGCTAAAGAAGACCAGTAGTTTCCATAATAAACCAATCTGACATTATCTCTGGGAAAGGTCAGTGCCTGTTATCAATTATGGAGCTGTTTGTATTTGGTGCACCAAAACTGAGAAGTGTCACATGAGGCAAGGTGCGACCTCAAACCTTTTGCCCCATGGTTTTAGGAGTAGATGCACTGCTAAGTCTTAGTCTGCAATCTGCCATATGTCAGAGTGGGCTCCATAGTTTTTATCAGCTTCAATGTATTACAGGCACTTTTTCACAAAGAATGGGACATATGTGCAAATGAAGATATAACAGTTTCATACTTCGCTCTTTCAGAAGGATATTGTCCTCCATGTTCAACTCTAAACTAGGGAAGAATATTCCCCAGTGTATAGATTACAGGAAATATGCTGTGCCTCAGCAAGCAGAACAAAACTTCAACCACTGGAACAGCATGTTCAAAAACAAAGGCTCTGTTGGTTGCAACATGGATGAAAACAATGTGAATATTGAGCACATTCTCTTGAGTGTCCACAGGCACAGCATCACCTTCCAAGCAGTTTTGCTGAGGAGATGTCAACACTGTATATTTCCATAAAATTTTCAGTGATGGCATCTGCTACCCATCAGATTAGACTGCCCAGGTCCCCCTCCAACTGGCCTTGAACACCTCTAGGGATGAAGCGCGCTCAGCTCTGCTAGGCAATGCACCAAAACACCTGCACATATACATGCCTTTGTTTGCGTACCATACAAATGCTCTGGGGTCAGGTGTGGGCTTTGAAAACAAAAGTTCTTTCCTGAATGTAACCTCTCTCAGGATTTCCTCCTCACCTGCACCTTTCTGCTCTCCTGCTTAAATTAATTTAAATGACTGCCGAGACCAGCAGCCCTCTAGGGCCACCTATGCTCTGATTAAATTTAGGAGATACATTGTCATGTCTCTCCAGCACTCCAAAGTAAGTGGAAAAACAAGCACCTTATCATAGAATCGTAGAACCATAGAACAGCCTGGGTTGAAAAAGACCTCAAATATCTAGTTTCAAGCCCCCTGCCATGGATAGGGTCACCAACAACTAGAGCAGGCTGCCCAGAGTCACATTCAGCCTTATCCAGGCTATTTCCATACAACAGCAAGCTGCTAGGCTTCGGTCACTTCCCACTCATTAGAGCTGTGCTCAGCACGGAGCCAGCAGTGCCACCAAGACCCCGATGCCCACGTTTGTGGCTGGATCCCAACAGGAGGCTGAGGGAAGCAGAGCCCAGCTGCGCGCTCAGTGCTGCTCAAAGCACCGACAGAGCTGTCACTGCAGAAACAAGCTGTGCTGACCCAGGTCATCTGATGACTAGGCCATTAAGATGAACAGAAACAAGTCTGTTTCCTACACAAACTGCATCATCACCTGCTTATTGAGCTTCAGCAGTGGCTTCCCACGTTGTAATCAAACAGGAAAGGTCAGACCTCAGAGGAGCATCTTCTGAACTGTGGTGGAGGAGGATGTTCTCCTCTCTCCTGCAGCTGCAAAGCAATGGCATGTTTGCCTCCTTCTATCTTCTTTTCTCTCTTCATCTTCTGTATTTGTTTCCCAGAAAGTGAAGCTGCACATTAAGGGACTGTGCTGCTCTCTTGGATGCTGTACACATCAAGCTTCCACTTCTTCAGATTTCTGTCCAAAGAATTTCCCTTATTTTCAGGTGTTTATCCCTCACTTGTCCCCATGACGTCTGACCAGACAACCCAGATGCAAACATGACCACTACAACATCTTCCCCTTCCCCAGCGTGGGGGCACAAACACAAATACCTTCATTCAAGCTAATTCAACAACATCAAAGCAACATATTCCACATGCATGATCCATAATCATCATTTTCTAATGTCAAAGGTTACATGAAATACCTCTTATGTTGTATCAGCCTGCTTCCTGGCATTGAGTCGTAATCTCCTAGAAGGCATAAATGTTTCAGTATTAGTACTAAGAAGCCACATGAGGGAGCATTTGGAGAATTGAAATGCTTTCCTTGCATCAGTGTAAATAAGTGAGGGAATCAAACTCAGTCCCTCTGGGATATATATAGAATTCAGACAAATCTAGATGTTATTATCCATTTCTTGACTCTTGCAGGATTCAGAGACTCCTACTGAAGACTGAACCAGACAGTTTCTTACTTTTGCCCAGGTACACTTTGCCCAGCATACCTGCAAGTGAGGCTGGATGAGTGGGTTTATGTTTCAGCTCAATGAAAATATGAGGTATTCTGCACAGATTATTTCGGGCTGACTGTGGCAGTGGTGCCAACTTACCCAGGTTATCACCAGCCCCAGCAACAGTGCTGGTGGAAGGGAGCAGCAAGGCCCAGAATCTGTATTCTTCTGACCATGTAGATTACTCAGCCAACACATTTCTAAGCAACTTTTACAGCACATGCTTTCATATGTTATGTTTGACTAAAGAAAATAAACCATAAACCCCACAGGTACATAAAATGAAAGCAATCTCAATATTTTTGTAAGCTGACTCACTTTTTTTTCTTGTAATGTTTGAGGTTGGCAATACTGAAGCTAACCAAAACAGAAGATAAAAATATCAGCACGAACCACAATAGGAAGAAGGTATACGTTTCTGCTCTGTACTAATGTCTCAGCAAAAAAAAAATCAGCTTCAGCTTGGGCTGAATTCATTGACAGAGTCACCCCTATCAAAGACCAACAGTGAGCATATCAAAAACATTTTTTGCTGGTAGTGCTTAGCAGGTGTTGAGTGAATAAAACTGAGCGCTCTGCCTCCAAAAGTCAACATCTGTCATGTCTGTTGTCAATGAGAAAAACTCATGTTAAATGTCACTTTGAAATCAATAGAAAAACACTTCACCAAGACCCTATCTTTTTCCTAATACCTGTGCCTCATTATTTACATCTAAAATTAACTGAAGAACAAGTTATGAAGGAGCTGTAGGAGAACTGAGCTGTAGCTATGATATTACAAGCACACATCGCTCTGTACATTTGGCTAAGAAATTTGCAACTGCTTTTATTGGGCAGAAGTTCCAGCAACACCTTCTTTTTTCCCCTGCAGATTACTTTGCATACTCCAGCTGTTGCAGGAAGGTGGAAGAAAACCTAGGCTTTTACAATGACTATGCTTCCTCAGGCTTCATTGAGAAGGTCTGGGTTGCTCTTTGCAGTACCGGTGGCAGAAGATTTTGAGCTGCACCAGCCCTAGAGGACAGCTGTCTCTGAGCCTCCAGGCTGCCTGCCGGGCAGCCCTGCAAATCACAGCGTGGAATTTATCTGTGTTTGTGGAAATAATCCCTGCTTTCCAAAGGATTAAATTGAACCCAGATGGCTCCTGTGAGCCAGT
This sequence comes from Excalfactoria chinensis, assembly GCF_039878825.1. NCBI lineage: Eukaryota > Metazoa > Chordata > Aves > Galliformes > Phasianidae > Excalfactoria > Excalfactoria chinensis. The sequence goes on from NC_092829.1 coordinate 51,511,544, forward strand.
TTACAGATTGGTCCCTTGTACCATTCTGTCCCTGCCACCAAGGGGGGAGAAAACTGTGGCACTGGACTAAGGGCAGGACCTCCATGGGTCTGCTCTGCTGCTGCTGAAACCAGAAACTGGGTGACTTACTGGTCTTGTTTGCATGAAATCATCTGACCATTCTTATTAGACCAAAGAAGGTCTGAAAGACTGGAGTTTGCCATTATCCTCATCTCTAGAGAACAATTCTTTGCAGCTCCAGTAAATAGGACTTAAAAGGTAAATGGCATTATAGTGTTAATTTCAAAGTGAATTATTCAAAAAGTGCTCCATATGTCAGCAAGCATCATTCTGTGGAACTATATTAATGTCTTCCTTAAATACAGTTCTCCCTTTCTAAAAGCTGTTTTATAGATCCAGGAAATATGTTTCGTATGAAGAAGTGCTTATTGTAAAGGATGTTTTAGCAGTTGTGTTCAATTAACGAAGAAGGCAGGATGTAGCCCTATATAAGAAACAGCATAATAGCAACAATTCCTTGGGGCATGGGAATCTTCACACTTTGTTACTGCACAGTTACCTGCTCATTCAAGATACCAGGTCAGCTTTGTTTCTTGTTTTGTGTTTCACATCAAAAAAGGTAATACTTCCCTTTGACAAAACTCTATAAAGAGCTGAGAAGCTAAAAAACTTCTTTTCAGCAGAGATGACTGAAAGTAAATCCCTTAGGAAGGACCCCAAAGCTTCCACCATCAGCGGAAACAAACAGAGAACTCACCACGCTGACAGCCACTGCGATTCAATAACCAAGGGGCCAGACCACAAAACTGTATTTGATTCCACTGACTCAACCATCAGCTCCCTTCAGACATTCCTCAAATTCAAGCGATAGCAAGAAGATATACGAGCAGTGGAAGACCTCCCTAGATTTCTCCATATTGACATGTTATTGGATGCTGCCAAGCAAACAGACGAACAGCAGCCTTGATTTAAGAGAGGTCGTACGTGCCTTGAAATCCTGAAGCAACATGGGAGCAGCAGATCCATTTTTTCTGGATTTCTCCAGTTCATTTTATAGGAACACAGCTCCCGTTCTTTTACGTTCCGACTCCAACTCATGAACTCAGTGGGGCTGAGGATTAAAAACAAGCACATGCAAATATTAAGAGGATTAAGAATGTCTGTGAGGTGGTTGTGCCCCTATCATCTTTTGTAAATAACGAAATAAATAACGGCCACAGCTATTTCTATTTGTATAGCCAAATTGCTTAGGAGCTCAGTCAGGCTTGGGATCCTACAGCGAGAACAAGTGCAGATAAAGACACGGAGGTGACAGCAGGCAAGTATTACTCTCATCCCTATTGTACAGGGGATAATTAAAGTGCGGGGAGATTACACACAACTGCAGAAGACTCTCAGAATATCTGTGACTGTGCTCAGAGCTGAGCACCAGTTGCAGCTGGTTCCAGTGGAAACAGCAATGGAAGTGCTAGGACAGAAAGCCACAACCGATGCCTCTTTGGACTCATTTTTTCACACTGAGTGTGTCATTCCCTGTGTCTAAATTGACCACCAGGTTGAATGTCCGCAATGACATTTAATACAAGCATTCCTTCATCGTTTCATTACAAGTGATGACTTCTGAGATCTGTTCCTCTTTCCTATCAGAAAAAAAAAAAATTGATCCCATTCAAAGAATACACTGAAGGCAATACATTTTAAATTGTGAAAAAAATCTGCTGGCATAGTAAATTGCATTACAAAAATTACTTGCTTGGTAAGTGACAAGAAAGAAACTCAAGTTTTTTCTTATGGATAATTAAAGGAAGTGAGCTCAAAATCCAGACCCTATCTCATTGCACATGTTGCCTGTATTAAGACAAACTGGCTCTGACAAGGACAGATGCCACACATTTGCCATAGAGTTACAGTAGCATTATTGCTTCCTGACAGTGTTTTAACTGCTGTATTGTTGAAGCCTCGCTCAAAAATATTGCTCCTATTATCATTACATAGCAGCCCTCAACCTTTCATCGGGTCCAGACACTGCTGTGAGAAGTGCAGTACAGGAAACATAAAAGGTAACCACAACTCTTTCATTCTGGTCCTACAAGGGAAGAAGCACCAGGAGGAGGAGAACACGGCAAGCAGCCTATTCCCAGCAGCCAGAGGGAAACCTGGAGGGCAGCCCGGCCTCCTGCTCACGCTGACAGGCTCTGCTCACACACTGCACTGAGCTCCGGCAAACAGATTTCTCCAAGATTTGCAGGTTGGATGGGTTTCAGAAGATTTTCATGAAGATGGAGAAAAGCACATCGCTAACATCAGGCTGACAGACCTGCTTACTTCACCCAAATAATACTTAGCCAAGTTTTGAATTCCTGTTCCCAATTGCCATAAACGAAACAAGTTTTTTTCCTAGAGCAAAAGCAGAACAGCAAAACAATGCATTTCCCACCAGCTTTGCTCCCCAGTTTACACCATGTGTCATACACATATACAGATCAGCTTGCTGCCGTGTTCACCGTGGAAAAGGTGATTCCCAGTAACTACAATAAACTACTATAAAAGCTAGATAAAATTGGGCATTGCTGGGCCATATGCGTCATCTGCTATGGTGTTGCTGCAAGTAGAGACAAAAATATTTACATGTTTAAGCAGTTTATGATGGACAACTAGCATGAGAACAGGTCTTAGGCTGAGACTTGAAAAGACTGCAGTGATCTCTGAAAAGCAAGGTGCGGGGTGAACGATGTTTGGTGTAACCATACCTTTCTTTTCTCTGCTGTAATCCACATATGCTTCTTCGTATGAGTTAACTTCTCTGGAATGAACACAGTTCAAATCATCAGTACGAGTGTATATGGTACAGACGTTTGTAAACGGCTACTGCGCCCACACTGCCCACCTCCATCTTCTGGTGAAGGGGGAAAATAGGTGACTGTCACCTATTTACATGTGTTAACTATGTAGTTAAGCAATATATGTTGAAGTGTCATGTACAGCAACTAAACGTGGAGATTTAGGACAGAAGTTAGGAAATTCGTTACTCAGAGGTGGTGAGGCACTGGCACAGTCTGCCCAGAGAGGCTGTGGATACCTCATCCCTGGAGGCATTGGAAGCCAGGTTGGATGGGGCTCTGGGTAGCCCGATCCAGTGGGCCTCACAGCACAGAGTTGGAACTAGACGTTCTGTAAGGTTTCATTCAACCCAAGCCATTCTGTGATTCCATGATTCTAATCTCAGCTAATCTGTACAAAGACAGTCAAAAAGTTGAGGCCCGGGGTGGCTTTCATGCTCAGCAGTGAAAAGGGAGACTTGCTGACACCAGGATAAAATGGCAGGTGTGGCCAGCTCCTGTATTCTCTGGTGCTCTCCTGTACTCTCGTGTGCTACTTAAGCACATCAGCTCCCAGGAAACCTATTGGAGAAGAAAAATATGTTTGTTTGTTTTTCTCAGCATTACTAATAGCCTCCTGGCCCAAATGATAATACATAAGTTTAGGATCAGCTCTTCCACCATCACTAAATGAACACTGTACTGGCCTTGTTAATCTGTGTCAGAGGCTCTATCAACTACTCCTATGTCAAACTCTTTTGAATTACAAGAGAAAACGGATAAAAGAAAAGCATTAAAAAGGAAAATGTGTGCAACAGACTTTAGTTTCCAGTACCTCTCTCCCTCCATGTGAAATGGATGAGTTACTGTGTGGTCTGTTCAGCACATGGGTCGGCAGAGACACTGTATGCTGTGGATGTTCTATGTGAAGTGCTGTGGGTGTTTGTGATAGCTGCACGTGGGTGTGAGCCTATGCTTTAAGTGGATTCACCAGCTATAGTATTTACAGTACCAGCACTAGCAGCAGGAAGTGAACTTCTGTTACAACAGACTGAACACCAGTTATTTCTCAGCTTCCGCCATCTCTTCTTCCAGTTCAAGAACTGCTTCCAACAAACATGGCCTTGTGCTGCACAAGCAGCCTTTCCAAATGCATTATGAAGTATTCAAAGCTGTTGCTGTATCAGTTCTAGATAAATATATTTCTAAGTGGAAGTCCATCATTTTTATCCTTCATCCCTCAATCACTTCTACCTTAGCATTCCCCTTTCACGTCTGATGACAAGGAATAAAAATGGCACTTTCAAAAAAAGGGAATGACTAATTTGTAAAACAGAACCATATTTTTATACTTTTATTTTCCCCCACATGATGTATGTACCTCATTCTTGTCATCAGTTGCTATTCAGAAAACTGACTTTTACTGAACTGCGAGTACGTTGATATGTGACTCGGTACTACACTAACACAAGTCTTCCTGCAGAGTAGTCGCAGCTCATTAATTAAGAAGCCAGTTCCTGTGCACATTTTACCAGTATTACCTTCCAGGTATCACTCAGTGCCCATTACTTGCATCGTTGAGGTTCTGTGTGTCATTCCACTCTCTCCAGCCAGGGAACCATGGGTCTGACAGGAATGCAGAGCTCTCTGGAAGCTTCCCAGCAAATGAAACACCAACTCCTGGCACCAACAGGTAACTGTGGATCTGGAACAGAGATCAGTACAGTAAATCTGTCTGCATCTGAGCAAGAGAGGTCTGAGTCTTATTGACACCAGAGAACAAACCTCGTTGGACACTTACACTGGAATATGCTGCTTCTGTGTGAAGTCTGGCTTGATCATCTATGCAATAAATCTTTCCATGGAAATGAAACTCTCATGTAGAATTAAAGCCTACATCAGTGTCATAGGTTACCCTAAAATCTACCGGCACCCATGACAGGGGTATAGACGGCCTGCAGGGCCGCCATCCCAAAAGGAAAAGAAAACAGGGAAAGAGAAAATAAATACAGCGGCAGCGATCTAAGGAGGCACACTATTTTACTAAATACTATATCGGAATACAGAATAACACAATATAATGCAATATAATTGGAATTAAGGCTAACGAATCAAGTAAAATAAGAGAGAGTGAGTCCCGAAAACCGAGAGGCCTACTGTAACTCTAGGCGAAACGGCTGGAACGCTTCCACACACTCCCCCATGGCTGGCAGGATCCGAGAGAGCGAGTCTAGCACTGAAGTGAGATTATATAGTCCTGGTCATATGACTGACCGTGGTGCTCCCTGGGACATGTAGTCTTCTTTCTGTGAGCAGCAGATTCATCAAAATTATCTATGCTTAACATGATGTTATGATGTGGAATACTGATAGCAAAATTACAAAATTGCAAAACCATGACATTCCACCCCTTATTCTACATCATTACATTATGCTTATTACACACACACACACACATATATAGTTGTGAGTAATCAGCAACCTTATTTTCTTAACAACTTATATTTATTTCATGCAAATCCATAAGCTGAAAATAAAACTCCGTAACTTAACACACTATTATTTACTAACTCGAGAAAATGGCAAAACTGCCGGAAAGAGGAACATGATAACGGTGGAGGGAAGAAAGGGAGAAAGGCAGCACTAGCAGGGCGTCCCCCACGTCAAGGTGCACTCATCCTTTCCCTAAGCTACAGGGCCACTGCACAGAGGACTTCTTGGGACTGTCCTCCTCTGTCTCCATCACTGGATGTCAGGGCAGGAGCCCAGAGCATAAGCAGAGGGGAGAAGCAGACCAGCATCACTGCTGGTGGTATGGCCATCCTCCAAGTCATCCATTCTCTTCAGTGGAACAGAAGCATCAAGGAGAGGCTCAGCAAGAAACTCCCCAGCAGGTGATCACAGTATCACAGTATTGTGCGAGTTGGAAGGGACCTTAGAGGTCATCGAGTCCAACTCCCGGGATTCGAGCCCTCTGTGTAGCAGAGCGGCACTTCTACCACTTGTGCCACAGCGGGGATTCGAACCCAGGCCTCCGGTGTTGCAAGCGGCAGTTCTATCACCGCGCCACCGGGGCACACGATTGTGCCAGCAGCTTCACATCCTGGCCTGGAGAGTTCAGCTCCAAACCCTCATAGGGGAACAGTGAACCCAGGCCTCGTGGCTGCAGGATGACCCCCCTCACTGCGGGGTGGCTCACTTGGCACATCCACACCATCCTCACCATGAGCTCCTGCTTCTTGCCCAGGTGACAGGGATAGGAGTGGAACTGCTGGGGCAGTGTCTGGAGTACCATTCCTCCATAGAACTTGCTTCTCCAGCCCTAATATGGTATTTCGGGCGATAGCATGGGGTACTGCGTATGTTTCAAGCCACCCAGTGGTCGCCTCGACCATGGTGAGTACATACCGTTTACCATTTCGGGATCGTGGCAAGGTGATATAATCAACCTGCCATGCCTCCCCATATTTATACTTTTGCCATCGCCCTTCCCCCCAAAAAGGTTTCATCCTTTTGGCTTGTTTAATTATAGCGCATGTTTCACAGTCATGAATGACTTGAGCAATAGCATCCATAGTTAAGTCCACCCCTCGGTCTCTGAACCACTTTTATGTTGCATCTCTTCCTTGATGATCCGACGTCTCATGGGCCCACCGAGCTAGGAATAATTCACCTTTGTTCTGCCAGTCTAAGTCTATTTGAGCCACCTCAGTTTTGGCAGCTCGATCAACCTCATGGTTATTTTGATGTTCTTCAGTAGCCTTACTCTTATGCACGTGAGCATCTACATGGCGCGCCTTTACAACAATGTTTCTTATTTGGGCAGCAATGTCTTTCCACAGTTCAGCAGCCCAAATAGGTTTACCTCTTCGTTGCCAGTTGTCTTGTTCCCACTGCTGCAATCACCCCCATAAGGCATTTGCCACCATCCATGAATCAGTATAAAGATGAAGCATTGGTCATCTCTCCCGTTCAGCCACATCTAAGGCCACCCCTCATGCCGGACGGCCGGGCCTCCAGCGGGCTGGATGGGGGGCAGCATGACCTCCTGCCCCGTGGCCATAGCAGCGGGTGCCTGCTCAGCCCGGAAGCGCACCAACCCCTTCCAGATATGGAACAGACCCACCGGGGGAGCCGAGACCGGTGTTGTCCGCTTGGGGTTGCGCTGCTCCGCTACAGGCTGCCTTGTCTGGGCTCGGGAAGGAGCCTTGCTCTGACCAGAGGTTGTTACACTCGGACTGGAGGGCATCGTGCTCAGACTGGAGGGCGTTGCGCTCGGACTGGAGAGTGTCGTGTCCAGACTGGAGGGTGTCAGACTCGGACTGGAGAGTGTCACGCTCGGACTGGAGAGTGTTACGCTCGGACCGAAGGGCATCTCGCTCAGACTGAAGGGCGTCTCTCACAGACTGGGGTGCGTCTTGCCTGGACCAGAAAGCATCAAGTTCGGACCGGAGGGTGTCACGCTGATATAGGAGGTCATTTCTCTCAGCTCTGAGACTCTCCATCTCAGCTCTGAGACTCTCTCTCTCAGCTTCAAAAACTTTTTCCCTCTCTGCCTTTTCAGCTCTGAGACTCTCTCTCTCAGCTTCAAAATTGAATAAGGCCCAATAAGCATAAGCCAGGCCCCAAATCATTTGTGCCTCCTGAGATCTGCCTGTGCCGCAACATTCCTGCCTCAAATATGTGATCAAGCTCTCAGGATTCTTCAAGTGTTCAGGAGTAAAGCTCCATGACACTGAAGATGTCTGTCTTTTTAAAGTCTCCTCAAAGCCTCTCCACACTCCCTGCCACTCAGTATTCTCTGGTTCTGGGGAAGACTTCCTCAGAATGTTATAAATCCAGATACTGAGTGAGATTAATAAAATAACCAACAGTATGTTCAGGGAAATTAACAGTGTGGTCAAATGGGCATTCAAAAACTGCATAATGGATTCAGGGAAGGGACAAGGAGCATGCAGTCCCCTGAAAAGCAGTTTTACAAGCAGTTTTAACAGAGCACACATTTTTTTTCCTCTCTTCAATAACGAGATAGCAGAGCTAAAAGTTTACAAAATATTCTGGGGTATTGGCCGTCCGCCTGGACTTTCAAGGTCAAGCTCCCAGGTGCAGAAACGTAAACTTTAGATAGCTCCTTAACGAAAAAAAAACTCGTAGCTCTGTAAAAGCTAAAGGAACAGCAGGAAAAACAGCAGCTTTTGCAGTTTTTGCCCACTTTTGCCCCTTTTTGCCCAAATTTCTTGGCAATCTGCCCGCATTCTCCACCAATTATGTCATAGGTTACCCTAAAATCTACCGGCACCCATGACAGGGGTATAGACGGCCTGCAGGGCCGCCATCCCAAAAGGAAAAGAAAACAGGGAAAGAGAAAATAAATACAGCGGCAGCGATCTAAGGAGGCACACTATTTTACTAAATACTATATCGGAATACAGAATAACACAATATAATGCAATATAATTGGAATTAAGGCTAACGAATCAAGTAAAATAAGAGAGAGTGAGTCCCGAAAACCGAGAGGCCTACTGTAACTCTAGGCGAAACGGCTGGAACGCTTCCACACACTCCCCCATGGCTGGCAGGATCCGAGAGAGCGAGTCTAGCACTGAAGTGAGATTATATAGTCCTGGTCATATGACTGACCGTGGTGCTCCCTGGGACATGTAGTCTTCTTTCTGTGAGCAGCAGATTCATCAAAATTATCTATGCTTAACATGATGTTATGATGTGGAATACTGATAGCAAAATTACAAAATTGCAAAACCATGACAATCAGGAGAGGGAACAAAACTGGGTTTGAATGGTAGTGCAGGACCTGGAGACACCATGGAGTTTCCCTTCTGCTGGGAGCTGTGCCTGTGCTGGCTCAGGCTTACTCAGCAATGAGCCCCCCCAAATCTCCCTGTCAATCTCTTCGAGGCTCATTCCACAGCTAGCACTTTGGCATGCTTAGATTTAAAGTTACTTCTTTTTCCAGTCCACTACCCTGGGGAAACATGATAGCACTTTACCTCCTGTTTCATGCCTTGTCTAATTACTTACCTGTCATTTGTGAATTAAAAGGAAAATCAAGATATTTAAAGAGGTACAGTTTTCCTTCAGAGAAAGGCCCATTTTACTCTTTCAGTTCATATCCACTGCCAAGGGTTTTAGGCATTTACTTATGACAATCATTTTTACAGGTTTACCTAGAAGCAATGAACATGAATCTGTAATTCATAGGAGTCATCTTTCCTCCTGGAGGATACTGAAAAACACCACAATAAGTTTGTTTCTACACTAAATTTATCTGCTATAGCCACTGTATCTAATATGGATTAGCTGCTTTCATGGGAATGTTCAAAAAATTTTATACCTAAAGGCCTCTGGAGTCACAATCCAAGTCTTCCACCTTTTCCATAGTCTAACCTTCTGGTGTTTTGCTTTCTTTTAGCTGATCTGTTTCCTTCCAAATGTATTAACGCAGCACTCCAGTCTTACACAGTGCCATCTTTACTGCCCTAAAAAAGATGGTACCTCCCATCAGCTTCCCTAGAGAACACAAAGTGCATCCATGAGCTCCTCAGCAGGGTTCCTTAATTACATCTCACCTTTATTTTCTTAAACCAGCTGGTCACACTGTAGCCTTTGTTTTTAACCCAGGAAATTTATTTATTTATTTTTTCATCCACATGCAAATACTTGTGAAGGTCAGTTAATGGGTAATTCCTTTTACTGTTCATTCTCCCAAATTTTCTGGTTATTTTGCACCTTTAGCTTTATTTGTATTTTTATTTCTGACACCTTCAGCTTATGTTTACGCTGGAATTCCTGGTTGATGTCCAAGTTATGAAATGTGACCTGTTTTTACCTGTCCCAACTCCCTGTTTCTTCTCACCCCGATTCTTCCCTTCGTGTTTTCCAAAGACACTCAACATCCAACAGCAACACGATAGTCCAAACCCTTCCCACATCTGCTATTTCAGAGATTCAAGTTTCACATCCGCGATAAAAATCTTCAAAGGGAGATTAACCCCTCATAAGAAAGGCTAGAGAACAGGCTGGGCCTAGTCTTTGATCCCTCCCTCCTTCTCCATAATGTAAGCTTTAAAGTGATGCTAAACTTACATGAGGAATTAAAAATGAGAGAAGGATCATTGTGCGTTGGTTGAATGTACTGCTGAATAATGAGTAGACATATGGTGTATATTCCATTAAAATCAAAATCACAGAGGTTTTCTCAGTCATCTTCATAAAAGCTTACCTAAAGTTTCTTCAAGGTGAAGGAAAACTTCCTCTTCTTTTAAACATAAAGAGCTCAACAAGACCTGTATTATACCTGAAGAATGAAAGAGTTCTCAAAGTGAATCCAAGCACAGTGAATACCCTGTTCTATTCAACATACATCAGAAACAAGAATAAGTAATGCCTCAAGATAGTCAGAAAAATTGTTGGCTTCCTCAGTGTTTTTACCACACAGCATTACTAGAAGTGTTCACATCAGACCGAGTTAGAGAGGCCCCAGAACTTCAGATGCATTGCTACAGTGAAAGACAAACCAAAATCAGAGTTTGGTTTGTCATCAGGCCAACCCCAAGTGAGTGGAATCATTTTAATGCTATGACGGTTTCCCCTAACATCATATGATCCATAGGAACTTCTGCAGAGTAAATCGCATAAGAAGAGTAAATGGTCGTGCTAATTAAGAGGGACAGGTACGCTGAATTGTATTGGCTGCGTTGTACATCATGGAGCTGTGCACAGCCCCTAACGCACCCACGGCTACCAATAGGTGGCAGAATGTTAAAAAAGAAAATAAAATTAAAAAAAACAAAACAAAACAAAAAAATAAAAAACCCTCACCTTTCAGCAGAGATTCAAGTACAAGCATGGTTGCCTCGACTCTCACACATCTGCATGGAATTAGATGCAAAGAGGAAAATATTTGTGAAGGTGATGGATTACTTGCTAGGATTTCCCATATTTTTTAATAATTTCAGCAATTTCCCCAGAGCGTGTGAAAGCCCACAGTGCAAATTACTTGATCCTTGTCACTGTTTGTATAATAAGCCATAAATGTTTCTGACCTATTGGAGGATTTAGTTCACTCTGGGCTCTGAGGACCGTGCTCCCAGGCAACAAAACTCTGTTTCGCACTACCAGAGGTGAACAAAGCCTGTAAACTGCTGGCTGATAGCGAAAGAGAACTGCTCGAGGTGGGACAATCAGACAGCCAGTGGATTTCACATTTATAATGTGTCTGCTTCCCAAAGAGTAATT